>NC_068399.1:17251840-17619340 GCF_023724105.1 Carassius gibelio
AGAGTCTTATATCCAAAATCGCTGCTCTACAAGAGGAGGTATGGCTCCTTTACACATCTTTACACATGGCATCTTTACACATCCATCCAGTGTCAGTCATGTAGTTCACTGAATGGTTTTCATCCATCATACTGATTCCGTTTTCTTTGTCCTCCTTTCTCCACATTTCTCCTTCATCACATATTAAGAATATGAAAGTCACACTGGAGGCAGAAGACCTTCAGAAAAAGATCAATGACCTCTGTGACCTTAATGCTGACCTTCAGGTAGGGCTTAATTTAGTTTACTCATTAATGACTGGTCTTTTATGCAAAAAAAAAAAAAACATTTAACTCTGTCATTGGTGAATGCTTTCTTGCACACTTAGGTCCAAGTTCATTCATTTGATACCATTCTGGCTGACAAGGAGTCGATAATTCAGGAGGTCAGTCCATCTTGTGTATCACCAAGACAATGATTTAATATGAAAACTTAGACAAATAAAGTCAACTTTACAAAATAATTTAGCTTTTCTTTAGTCATTACTAACATCATTCAGTGTTCTCATTATTCATTTGGTGTGTTTATAGAATCTGCAATCATGTTAAATAATATTTGACCAGTATCATAACAGAAACTGCCCTCTTTCTTCTCCCAGAAAAATAAACAGATAGATGAACTGAAGGTGGCCATTGTGGAGTATTCCTCAGTTACAGAGGTGAACTCTAATTCTCCTTTTCTCTCTCTGGTTCTAATATAAGTAATCTGTCATTTTTACCACAGCACTGTTTTTCTGCTGGTCTGGCTGTTAAGTTGTTCAAAGGTGACCACCGTTTATTTAGATATCATATTGCCATGTCGGTCCAGATTGTTAAAGTTTCACATAAACAGATCTTCAAAGAGCCATACAGCCTACTACAAAGAACTCAACAGTAAAGATTTATTTTTTGGCAGACAAGTATCTACAGTTTCACAAAAGAACAATCACTTTATTTTTATAGCAATATATTTTATATTTTCTAGAAATATTTCATTAAACATTTCTGATTTGTTTTTAGTTGATGCTTCCAAGACTATCAATATTTTTGCAAACTGCTTACCAACTAGGCGACAGTATTTGTGTGCCAAATAAGCAGAAATCCATAACAGAAAACCAAATGTTTAAGTTTGCAAGACTTAAGAATGGATGATCATATGGAAACTTAGTGGCTCAACAGCACTTTTCCAAAAAACTGCTCACACTTCCCCTGAGCCAGTATCAAAGAATCCTGGAAAAAATTGTTTCCGCAAAAATATTAAAGGTGGGGGGGGGGTGCTCGTTTTCACTCAATATCCTGTTAATCTTGAGTACCTATAGAGTAGTACTGCATCCTTCATAACTCCAAAAAGTCTTTAGTTTTATTATATTTATAAGAGAAAGATAGTCTGTACCAATTTTTCCCGGTAAAAACAGGAGCGCCTGGAGGTGTGACGTGTGGGCGGAGCTAAAGAATCACGAGCGCGAGTAGGCTTTTGCGTTGAGAGTGCTAGAAACTGTGACATTACCGTGAGGAAAAAAAACATCATCCAAAACAAACCATGGCTAACAGTCAGATTCAGCGTATATTTATGATCCAGAATCTGTACATGTGGAAAGTGCAGTTTGATGACAACATCGCATGTTGTTTACTTGATGTGCTTACGCGCCGATTGCTAAGTTAACAACACAGAGATATTTGAAGCAGTTTTACTCACCGCCTGCGGTTCCAACACACGATCGTGACCCTTTTTCGTTGGGATTGCATTATCCTTAAGAAATAAACGATGTGCAAATCCGTCGTCTAACTGGGCCTTGTTTGTAAAACAAGCATCTTCGAAATGCAGGGAACAAACACAAACACTTGCACAACTCCGTTAATGCTCTGTAAAAATAAACTCCATCCACTGGTCCATTAATGCTGTTTTTTTTTTTTTTTGGGTAATCTGCTGGGTTGTCTTGCCCTAGCAACCAAAAACACACTTCTTTTGTGACAATTCGCTTTCGCTCTGATCAGTGAATGTCTCTGCTGTGCTCTGCTCTACGTGAGCGCGCGCTCTTCCGGCAGAAGTGCCCTCAGGACCCATATGAGGAAATTCCGCTCCATCTAACGTCACACGGACCCATACTCGAAAAAAAACTTTCTGAAACTTGTGACAAACCGGAAGAGGTATTTTTGGAACAAAAATACTCCTTCAAACGTACAACTTTAATTTTTGAAACTTTGTCCATGTTTAGCATGGGAATCCAACTCTTTAACAGTGTAAAAAACTCAGTATGCATGAAATAGCATTTCACCCCCCCCTTAAGTAGCACAGGTATTTTCAAACATTGATAGTAAGAATAAGAGAAAAGGTTTCTTGTGCACAAAATCAGCATATTAGAATGATTTCTGAAGGATCGCGTGACACTGAAGACTGGGGTAAAATTTATTCAAATAATTAAACTTTTTTTTTAATTGCAATAATGGCATAATTTTATGTTTTATAAAAAACATGAAAAAAATTCTTACAACCCCCCACTTTTGAATAAGTGTATATACAGTTTATTTGGAAACTCCATACTAGTGGTCAACCGATATTGTTTTTTTGACAGCCGATAACAATATCTTGGAAAGCATTTTTTGTTTGTATTAATGTTTTAAAATTATTAAATAAACATACTTTAGATGACAATGTATTTTCCACAAAAAATGAATATTTAATAAAAAATATAATTAAAAAGGAAGTAAACACTGTAACCAACAGGGCACTCAGTATTCTGGGAAGTTTGTGTGCATTGGGAATCATATTTCTCAAAGCAAGCGTAACCCTCATTTTACACATAGCACACAGTGAAAATGACATGAATATGACAGTGGGCAAATGCATAAATTGCAGCATAATTTGAAATCACTAATTTAAAGTTTAAAGCATTAAAAAAGCATTAAAGCATCACACAGGCCGACCATCACAGAGAACACGCGATCATGCAGGATAAAAATGCACACTTCACATTATCTTACAGCTGGATTCGAATTAGTTTGTGAAATTTCAATTAGTCAATAATCGAATATTTCATTAGTCAATGAAAGATTGTTTAAATTATATAAACGCGTATTTGCTTAATGCTGACGACAAATGAGAAAGTATAATAATGTTTGCCTTTCTACTACTATACACATATATATATACTACATATATACTACATATATAATTAATAAGCAATCTTTCTGTATAATACTTTCTGTATACTTTGATTCCTTTGTTTAACCATTCTATTGGATTATTAACCCTTACCCTAACAGACTTGTATCCATAAACGAGAGCGAATGTGAGCACTATGTGTGCTGGTGTTTTTGGCGCAGTCAAAATAAAAGTCCACTACTCAGTAATATGAATGTGGGGACTGTCCATGAGAAAATACCATAAAAGTAATGTCAAATCATGTTTTTGGCTGAGAGCCACAGCAGACAAATTTCTCTCTTTAACTGAAATCAGAATGCTAAATAATTGGTGTATGAAAGTTCTACACGCAAATGTTTTGGGAACTAAAGACTGAAAAATTGTAGTTAAAAAACTATACATGTGATAACTGTGGAACAAATTAATTCTACCCCAGAGTGTTCTAATTATTGTGTGTTAATTTTTCTTGCTTCAGCTGTTGAGAGCAGACAAGAACAAACTGGAGAGTCAAATGCAGATGATGCAGCCTGATATGACAATGTAAGAGCTCTATGTAATGCACTTAACACTGCAATCAAAATATTAGTTGATTAACTGACCTCATTAATGTCAATCATAATACTTGCACAAACATCAGACGTTACTTCACATGTCCTTCTAACTGTGTATGCATGTGTTTGCAGCCCAGGTCTCTCTCTCTCGGTGGCCTACAGACTAAATCAGATGAGTTCAGGTTCTCTTCAGACAGAGCTGGCTATGGCACAGAATCCCCTGGAGGTTTGCAGTGTGTTTTGTGTGTGTTTGCAATTCACTTGTCTGTCTTTGTCCCATCCATGATTTGGAGTGTCTCTTTCTCTCCACTCCCACTACCACTCATGTGTTGTTCTCAGTCCGCCCACTCTCTCTCCCACTCCACTGCCAAAGAGTGCACTCAGTAATCCACACCCTCTCGGTGCTTTACACCAAACTTTAGGCATTACAATGAGCTTGACTACATGTGCTTTATTACACAATTTATATTTTTTTGCTGTGGGAGATTCCATTGTCGTAGCTGGTGATAACTATAATACTAGGTTTGGAGAAACCAAGACAGTTTGGTGACAGCTTTTGCCTTCAAAACTGACTTAATTCTTCATGGATTCACACACTTGCTGCAGATTTGTCAGCTGCACATCCATGTGAATCTTCTTTCCCACTCCATACCAAAGGTGTTCTAATGGATTGAGATCTGGTGATTTTGGACACCCTTTTGAGTATAGTGAACTCATTGTCATGTTCAAGAAACTGGTTTTTTGAGCTTTGTGACATGGCATGTTATTCTGCTGGAATTAGTCATCACAAAATTGGTACACTGTGGTCATAAAAGGGTTGGCATTTAAACAATGCCCAGTTGGTACTAAAGGGCACAAATTGTATCAAGAATATATCCCCGGCACCATTACGCACCAGCAACCTGAACTGTTGATGCATAATAATAAAAATCGTAATTTGTGAAATTTTATATAGCGCTTTTCTGGGTAGTCAAAGCACTTTACATGGAAGTGGGGGATCTCAAACACCACCAGTGTGTAGCATCCTCATAGCAGGATATATCCATGCTTTCATATTGTTTATGCCCAATTCTGACCCTACCATCTGAATGTCACAAAAGAAAATAAGACTCAACCAATTTGTTGTCCAATTTTGGTGAGCTTGTGCAAATTGTAGCCTCAGTTTCCTATTCTTTGCTGACTGGAGTAGCACCCAGTGCAGTCTTTTGCTGCTACAGCCCATATTCTTCAAAGTTCGATGTTTTGTATGTTCAAATATGATCTTCTGCAGACTTTTTTTGTAACGTTGTTTGAGTTACTGTTGCTTATCTGTCAGCTCTAACCAGTCGAGCCATTTTACTCTAATCTCTGGCATTAAAAAGACATTTTCGCCCTCAAAACTTGTGTGTCTGGCATTAAAATATTAATTAATAAATAAACTATAAATTGATATTATAAAATATTAAACATCATGCATGTCTGTGTATTTTTAGGGTTTGGAGCATCTGTCCTCCTCGGTTTGTTTTGCATCTTCTTTGGATGAGACTCTAGATCGGGAGGTTCTTCTTCTTCTCCAAGGCCCGACTCCAGAGCAGCTGTCTCTGGAATTTAAAACTCTGATCAGCAGACTGGTAACCAATTAACCAGCCGTCACACTCAAAATTTAAGAAAATTTCATCTGTACAGTTAGTTGGATGTTAATTTTGCCAGCTTTCCATCTTTAGACACCTGAATGCTGGTTTTGTATGATGCCGGTCCACAATGTTTTAGTTTTCACAAGTGTAAAACATGACTTTTTCCAGAAAAGGGAGTTTAAGGAAGATGGCATCACCTTTCTCACAGCATTCAGAAGCCTAACAGAGAACAGTGAAACTCAGGAGATCAACACCGACCTCAAGATACAAGTAAGAGAGTTTATTCAACTTAGTCAAAATCATTAAGTATCTAAACTAATCATGTAAAATTATATAAAGGGAGACACGGGCATTTAAAAAATTAAATAAGAACTCCTCTCCCCTTATTTAAACTTTTATCTACCACATTGCATAACTGCTTGGCTGGACATGGTCACTCTTATTGTGTGTATTCAGTGGACCGCATCAGTACGTGTGTTCTTCCCCGGTGGTAAACTATACATGCCAATATTTCTCTCACTCCATTTCCCACGATGCACAGGGGACAGTGTGTCCGGTCAGACTAACTCTGTGACTCTTCTTAAGATAACCTTTGTATTTTTTTTTATCTTATCGTATTTATTAAGATTTAGTTGGCAGTAATGACTTACTGGTGCATGGTGTGTTGTATTTAGTCACTGAGCCTCACTGTTGATCTTGTAAACTCTGGCAGGGCCTGGAGGTGCAGCTTGAGCAGAGAAGGAGTGACTGGACCCGCAGTCTGGAGCAGTTGGACCAGTACACAGACTCTCTGGAGAGAGAGCTTCTAAAGATGGCTAGCAACATGCGACGTTCTCGTACCGAGATCCTGCACCTGTCTGTCAAGTAAGTGGACTGATATGGTAGCAGAGATGCTGTTGTATGATTTTTGATAGCAGTTTACTGAACCCACCCCCCCCCCCCCCATTTTACAGTGACATTTACCATTGTTTTATGACTTTTCAGGGGTGAAACCACTTCATTAGGAATATACATATTCAAGAATTTCACATGAGATTTTGGTTCTGTGTGATCTTGCAAATTGACTAACAGAAAGCTACTAGGTCAGTGGTCTGAAACTCAGTTCCAGGAGAGCCATAGCTCTGCAAAATTTAGGCCCTGTCCAGACGAGCGTGGTTATTTTTAAAACTGCAGCTTTTTTTCTCAGCGGTTTGGCTGTTCGTCCGCACTTAAACGCAGTGCCCGGTTACTGAAACTGACTATATCACCACCTGTTGGTCTGGCATGCTCTTGCAGTGCGTCATAGCATGCGTTTGCGTTTTACATGTGGACAGAGATTCTTTTAAATAGAAGGAAAAATACAGTTTATAAAAATTCCTGTGTATGTGTGGACATCGTCTTATCTCCATCCAGCTCCGAATCACACCTGCTTGGAAGTTTATAGTAATCCTAAAGACCTTGATTAGCTGGATCAGTTGTGTTCGAATTACGGTTGGAGCTAAACTGTGCAGAGCTGTGGCATTTCAGGAACTGAGCTTGAGGCCAATGTGCTACACTGTAAAAAAAAAAATATATATATATTTTCTTCCTTAGTATTTTTGTCTTGGTTTCTAGTATAAACATCTAAACATTCTTGAATCAAGATGCATTTACTTGACAAGTAAAATTACTGTTTTCTGAAAAATTTACCCAAATTGTATTAGTTTTTGCTTAAACCAAGCAAAAATATCTGCCAATTGGGCGAGACAAATCTTCTTTTTAAGCCTTTAAAATTATTTTTCGTACTGGATTGGCGGCTATTTGTTTTTCTTTTTCAAGCAAAAACTAATAACATTTTGATAAATTATTCAGAAAACTAGACATGCTATCTTGTCAAGTAAATGCATCTTGATTTTGTGTTATGATGTTTATACTAGAAAACAAGTCATCTTTTTTGCAGTTGTAGGTGCTTCATACATTGCTACAGTACTTGACAATAGATAATGGCCTGCAAAAATTCACCAAAATGCGATCATAAAGCTCAAGATTTTTATCACCTTAGCTGTAGTAAATTCCATGAGACTAATACTGTGATCTGAATAGCAGCACGTTTTCATCATGCCTCCTTCAGACGGTCACTGGCAAAACAGCTACTTCATTATAATTAAATATTTCCCATTTTTGTGTTGCTAGAAACATTTTCATGATTATATCTGTCATATTCATGTGTCCAGATTCTTGTATTTAACAGTTAAATTTAGACATAGACAAAACTAATTTAGAGTTTGATCTTAGTAGATATTAGTATTAAGCATGACCATACAATTACATTTTCTTTTTTGTTTCAAACCAGGGTATATTAATTTTTTCTTAAAACATCATACCTTTCAAAACCGTGGAAGGATTATGAGGAGAGGCCTTACCAATTTAGTCCATGTCTGTGTGAATGTCTCTAGATGCATTTGTCAAGGGGCTGATCCGGTTGACCCCCTCAAGCTGTTTTTGGTTCACTGAAGAGTTGTCTCTAATTTGACATAACACTGTTTTCAAAGCTACAGTACTCAGTGTACTTTAGATAAAAGGCAAAGACTGTTGTGAGAAGCTAGTAGTGCTCTAAGATTTGGATGAAGGCACAATGGGACATTGCTTGGGCCTACGGATTGGGTATAGTATGTCCAACTTTTGCTTTTGTAGCACTTGTGAAGAGTTCAGAGATCTGCGGAGGATATATGGGGATTGTGTTTGTTAGAATTTGTGTAGATCTTCATGTACCCCTCTAATAGGTTTTGATTGAACTCATGATCCAATTTATGTATTTCACATTTTTATCAACCGTGCAGAGGTGTTGTCTCATGACTTTCATTATCCCGAATGATTGTTTTTGTAGATTTATCCATTTAGTCAATTCATGGATAAGTAACAGTCAAATTACAATTCATCACTAAATCGATTGACATTCACCTTTTGCACAAGTTTTGTTATAGCGAATTTGCTCAAAAGTTTTAGGCAGAGAGAAACTGTCTTTTAGAATTTTGTGAATTCAGTGGTTTATACATTTTTAGGGTACAAGAGCAGGAGAATCAAAAGCAGCAGTTGCGAGAGGAACTTGACCAACTAAAGGTTCCCCTGGACATCAGAGAGGCCAGCAGCCAAACACCGGATCACCTACAGCAGGTACTGAACCTCACGAAACGCTTGCTTTCATTGCCTGCACATGCTTCAGCATATGTGGGCTTTAAAACCCATGACAGATTTAGATTCAGCCCTGGGCAAAGCAGAAATAAAGATTTTTGTGAGCTTTTGCAGATCACAGATGGATACTTTTACAGTCTCATTACAAGATGCTGAGAGCTGTATGTGTAGGAGGCAAGTGTGGTTTGTAAGCCAGTTTGGAACCTGACTTCATCTTGAACTCAACTCTAGAGATTAGACGCCGTTGACTGACTACCCCACAATGTTCTTATGTTCAGAACTTGGCTGATGTCTTAGTTTGATTTGTTATTTTTTTCCTATTCAGTTAATTTCTATATATTACTTTGCATATTATTTTAAAATCTCCAAAAGCTTGCCAAAAGTCTAATATATAAAGAAACATTTTGAAAAACTAGTAGTTAGCAGGGGAAGCCCATAAACTTTTAATATAGTGGTCCTGTAGATCTGCTGTAAACCTTTGAAGAACTACAGTAGGAGTGAGCTGGGGAAGCCCATATACATTTAATATAGTGTTATGTAGAGCTGCTGTCACCGACTGTTGACATGTGACTGTGATTGTGCACCTTCAGGTTGTGGAAGAGCTGGATGGCCCCTGTCTTGAATGGGATGAGGAATATGTGTTGTCTGAGTCTCCACCTTTACAAGAGCTTGGGCCTGACCAGGAGATGCTTCAGGAGCTCTGTTGTGAAGAAGAGGTACTACAGGCTCTGAAACAGGAGGAAGAGGAGGAGGTGAAACACAGAGAGACTGTGAGGGACAAGGAGAAGATCACGGAAAGGACTGAGGGAGAAGGTGAAGCAATGCAGGATTCTGGAGTAGAGAACGAGGAGCTACAGAGAGACTCCATCCTCTCTCAGACGCCTCTACCAGATGACACCCCTGACGGAGAATCACAAGGTGAAAAATTAATTGATTTAGTAAGGCTTATTTTTCCTGATTGGGTGAAGAAAAGATTCTAAAGAAGTTTCAAAGTTAGTTTCTCAAATTGCAAGATGGAGAGAAGGTTTTATAAATGGTAAAATGGAAGAACAAGCTTAAATGGTACATTTTCCTCTCTAAAGAAGAACCTTTTTGGTTTTGTATAAATCTTGTTTCAGGTCTAATGGGGTTGTGTGATTTTGAGATGAAGTTGTCTGGTGTAAATAGTCATACCTAGAGGACAACCGGTCCGTGTCAGATTCCTCTGGTCAAATAATCCTTCCTTAACCTTTAGTATCACAGATCAGGCATACATCGCTGAAGCTTAAACACAAGCTGGAAAATCAGCGTCATTCTAGCTTCAATCCTTTTGGCTTTCCTTCCACTATTGTTCTGCCATCTTTGGTCAATATGTAAGGATCCCCTTTATCCTCTGTCCCCATTCTTGACCGCATGACTGCCAGTGACACCACAGGCTTGTCACTTAAGCTCCATTATGTGATCATAACAACATGACATTGAGGCATTAAAAAAATCAAATAAAATGCAAAAGTATGCATAGGCTTTTATATCTGTGAAAACTGGGACAATTACATTACTTAATAGCACAGTTTTGTATCATAAATATTTCTAATGGAATTGCTGTTGTGTTAAGGACGAATGGATTACTATGAACAGCACCTCATTCCAAACAAAGATTTTAATGGTTGTAATTGTTTATGAAAAAGTAGTTATTTTTTCTGCTTCTGAAATGTTAAGTTAACAATACATAGGTTAAGCTATTTAAGCTTTGTTTTCCAATTAAAATTGTTAATGGGATACACATTATATTGATACCATATTGGTTATTGGCTGATATTTAGTTTATTTTAAAAGTGAATAGCAGTTCTTTGTACTGTACATTTTTAACATTTCACATTTAATTTTTCGCAAAATGGTATAGAATTTTTATATTAGTTAAACCTTTTAGGTGAATTCCCTTCTTGTGCTCGTTGAATATACTACTTTAAATGACCCATTATGTAAGTAAAATGGGTTATGAATGCCATTTTCATTACTTTTTTTTTTTTTTTCTCTCTCTATCCTCAGGAACTCTGTTTGTGGGTGAAGAAGGAATGCAAAGGCCTTGCACAGCCCTAAAGGTACATTTCAGTATCTTTTATCTTAATTTCCCATAATACCTCTCTATCAGATACCTCTAACTATCAGCTAACAAATCAATTTATAATTGTGTACACGTTTTCTTTCTTGTGGTCTATCTCATGATGCAGTGGTTTTATGCACATTTGATATAGTGAAGTTCAGAGTTCTTAAATACAAACTTTCAGAGTGGCTGACCATGAAATTCAAAAACACATTTTTACTGACTTTGTCATGTGTTAGGCATGCCAAGCCACATTGTTTTTTTGTTTTTTTGTCTTGGAAATTTAACGTTTGGCTTGGTCGTTGGATCCATGTGATTCACTGCTGCCACGTTGATAGTTTTACTTGAGAATGCTACTTCCTGAATGCTAGTAGGAATTTAGATGACCCTTAGAACCAGTGTACAAACACGCATTGAAGAGTGTATCGCACGTCACACCTGAATGAACTTTCCACCATTTGCATTGCAAATGTCTGAACTCTGAAGTGTGGATTTGCGCCCAGTCGTCATTTAAAAGTAGCCAATATGTTGTCTTTGGGGAGACGTTTTCTCTGTTAGAGTACAGATTCATTTTATGCTGCCCTTTTGAATCTTTTGCTGAAAACTGCAGGAGGAAGACAGACTCCCAGAATGCACTGGGCCTGAGGACGCCCACGAGCAGGCTGCTCCTCTGCTTCACACCCACAACCAGTGTGCTGGTAAAACCTCTTCCTCTCACTGTCCTTCTGTGTAATGTTGTAGCAACCTACAGTACAAGACTAAAATACATTTCAGTTAGCAGTTGAATATAAGATGACTTTCATAACACAAAATAAAATATTAAATGTCCCTGTTATGTTTTTATTTCAATGTGAATTTATTTCATCTCTCCCCACTCACTCTCCAGATGCATCTTTGAGCTCTGAGACGCCCCGTGAACAGGTGATCTCAGTCAAACACCTTATTTCATCTACTGAACCTTCCTCCCTTGAGAACACAGAGATGGTATCTCCCTCCACGGGCCAGCCTGAAGTTGGTGATTCCATTACAGGAAGGTAAAATTTCCATATATCAGCATTTGCTTGTGGATTTCCTCTGGCTCACTGATATAAAGTGCTAGTTAATGATTCACCAAAAATAAATTATGGTCTGGTTTCATTCGAAATGCCTACCACACTGCCAAAGATCACATTTGCTAGTCAAATGTGTGTCATCTCTTCCTGTCTTGGGCTGTTTCGAGTAGACATATTAGGGAGTTTTACTACTGACAGAGCCTCGCTTTGCATGCTTGCCATGCACCTGTGTGGCCAGGCTCGGACCGATGCCCCATCCATGCTCTGCTGGAGCACACAAACCATCATTGCACTTCCTGAGAGCAGCTGCATCCTGAAACATCAGAAAAACAAACCGACAATTTGGTAACAAACTTTCTCTTTTCCTCCCTGGTCAGGACCCAGCAGCCCACTGCCACAAACGGAGAATCTGAGGGAGAACCTGTGGCCACCACAGCTTACATGAGTGACTCGCAGGTCAGTTTGAGGAAGCTGAGCAAACCAAGGGGAAGCTTGTTGTGTTTGTAGCGCCACTTGCCATTTCTTCCTCTTCCCCTTTTGTTTTTTTGTTTCTTTTTAGTTCTGCCCCTTTCTTCTTATGTTCTTTTGAAAAAAAAAAAAACTTCCTGTTTGGTGGTCCTGTGTAGTGAGAGTAGCAGCTGTCTTTTTTGTTGTGCCATAAAAAGAGGAGCCTGCGGTTGGGCATTTTAGAGAGTTCTGGATGACGGTAAGCAAGAATAACTGCTTGTGAGAGGACATGCCTACCCTCTTATCAATGTGATGTGCCTGGGCTTTCGGTGTTTAGAATTGCTTTTTGCTGCTTCGAAACATTATATAAGCACTTGACATCTGACAGACTGGTTTTGTTAGTGGAATTTTCCTGTTTGTTTGTCCAGAATCAGATATGAACTGTTTTATGAATTTGTGAAGCCAAGGGTTATTCAGACATATGCACGGTGATAATTGCCCTATTGACACTCTTTCGTGAACGTTATTGACTTATAAAATGGGATGGGAGATATTCAGGTGAACTTGAAGTGAATAACCAAAATAAACTGCAAGGTGTAGGTAAAGGACAGATAGACTGTCCTATAGCATGTATTGGTTTTAAAGAAATGCTTCTTATTCAGTCCCGCCTAAATTCAGAACAGCTTATTTATATTGCCATTCAAAAGTCTGGGGTCAGTAAGATGCTTAAACAAAATAAAAAATAAATCAATTAAATGGTTAAATTAATCAGCAGTTAAAGTGACCGTAAATGCATCTGCAATTTTATAAGATTTCTATTTCAAATGAATGCTGTTCATTTAAACTTTTTTTAATCATCTAATATATTATTATTTAAATTATTAGAATTTATTATAAATTATTAAAACTATTTTATAATAATAAAAAGCACTTTACATTAAAAAAAAATCTGAAAGTGATCAGTAAGGCATATTAAAACAAGGCAATTTAAATTAAACAATGATTTTAACATTAAAAGGCACATTTTTAACGTTGATAATAATAATATCTCTTGAACACCAAATCAGCATATTAGAATGGTTTCTGGAGTTTGATGTAACACTGAAGACTGGAATAATGGCTACTGAAAAGTCAGCTTTGCATCAAAGGAATAAATTACATTTTAAAATATATTCAAAAACTGTGGTAATATTTCACCATATAAATTTTCGCTGTATTTTTGATCAAATTAAATGTAGACTTGTTTTAAAAACATGAAAAATCTTAACCCTTAACTGGTTTCTTAACATGTTTTGCTTTAGTATCCATATTTTGTACCGGTCACAAAAAATGTGATCCGTCTAATTTGGCTAGCTTCTATCAAATGACAGATTGGATCTCAGTCTTTGACGTCAACAGAAAATATTGGAAGCTTTTCATAAGCCTATTTATTTTGCTATCCTAACTTTGCTAAGTGCAACTAACCAATTAATCATGCATTTGTTTCTTCCCTGGTGACTGTGACTCAATCGGAACAGACCTGCAACTGTTTCTGGTGTTATTTGTTGGTTGTTTAATTGTTATTTTCCTTGTGTTTTTTGAACTTAGTGATAAAATATGTTGCTCAGGCTGTGCGTGTGTGGTTTTTCATCAGTATGCTTGGAATAAGTATAGCACTTTTTCACTCCCACTTCAGTGAACTCTGCCAGTACAAGTGCTCTCCCCCTCCAGCCCTCCCCCTCTCTATCTGTTACTCCCTCTCTCTCTCTCTCTCTCTCTCTCTCTCTCTCTCTCTCTCTCTCTCTCTCTCTCTCTCTCTCTCTTCCTGTCTTTACCATCCCCTCTCTCTCTGCCAGCTGTAGAGCACTCTCACACATTATGTAAGTATCTAGCACTTCTCTCTCTGTAAAGCAGAGTGTAGCTCTTTTATTTCATCTGCCATGTCATGGGACAGGTATGGAAATGCGTGTGATGTTTATTTGCATATTTAGGTAGTTTACACAAATGTATGTGCGTTGCTGTCCAGAGTGTGTCACTGGGTCATAATGCAATATTGTTTTCTCCTATAGAGACTGAGCGAGGGACAGCTTTCTAAAGTCTCTGCAAAATCGGACAAGTGAGTATGTTTCCTCTTTGTGCAACTGATTATTTTAATGTATTTATTACGCAGGGGCGTGCTGCTGGACTGAGTGTTTTAGTGTTCGAATGTGTGTATCTTCAAGAGTTGCTGTACATTATTGTTAATCATTTGTTTAGGAGTCCTTTGTTGCCAGTAGCAGAGGAAGAAGAGGCCATGCCAGAGGCGGCGGAGGCGATATCATCTGGGGTGAACTCACCAGGTAGGAGGAAATACACCGGAGGACGTTACCTGTTGATCTTTTGAAATAGGGATGACAAATGTACTGCTTCTGACGGCTGCAATTGAATACTACTTTGTCGAAATGAAGTTGATTTAATGGAAACACAGAATTTTTACATTAATTTATGAACAATATTGACAGGAAAGTGAAAACCACAAACTGTTGTTCATTTTATTTGTTTTCATTTCTGACTGATTACTTGAATATTAACTTGAAGCAATGAAACAAAAAAAATTTATGGCTGAATGCCATTGTTCTAATTTAATGTTTATATTCGTATTTTGCTTTTTAAATGAGTCTGCTCATTAGCAGTTTGGCTTTTGCTATGGTTTTGAAATTGTTAGTGAGAATTATGAAAGCTCACTGGAACTGCTATTGGTTACTAACATTTTAATATTGTGAGCAACCCTCAGCATTAGCATCTGCAAATATAAATACAAGACAACAACTTAAAAATGTGAAATATTGCTTTGAAATCTTAAATGAAAAATGGAAGGGCTAAAATTACTTAAAATGAAACATATGAATTAAATATAAATATTTAAAAGAAACTTTAAAGAAACCCTACCTTCAGTGTGTAATTTGTACATCATTACCAATAGCAGTGCATGAGACTTTAGTCCCAATTTATTCCAACAGACTGTTGTTAGCATGCTGCTGCAGATAGCTGTGCATTACCCCAAAAGATTTTTAGCACACAAATATTAGTGGAAATCCTTTTTTTTATTATTACACCAAAATATTTGATTTTTAATTTTTATACAATTTAATAATGCAATTTATTAGTAGTGAATAAGATAAATACATCAACATTTCTCTCATCTTGTCTGCTTGGCAGCTCACTAGGTTTTGGAGCCGAGTTGCTCTCCAAGTGCCTCTTAATTTATTTTCCTTTTTAGACAAGTCAGACAGCAAACATTTATTCAATTTCATTCTGATTCAAACTCCGCAGCCTCAGCTGACTCATTGAAGGATCCTTCTGAAAAAGCGAAGGACATGACCTTTGACCCTGTTGTCAGTGAGGGTAATCTTCCAACAGTCCCTGCTGCGCAAGGCTCCAAAAAAGACCCTATGACTCTGATGAACAAGCTTAAGAAAGTAAGAGCCACTGTGAACTAAACCAATACAATAAAAGCCAGAAGAATCTGGTCCTACTTGCTTTGCAAAATATTTGTTTAATTACATAAGGTAATTGTGTTCTTATTAAGAAACATTCATAACATGCCATCCGATGCCCATTGTAAACTATTGTAATGTCCTGATAAAGTTTACCTAGCTGTGTAGTACATTTAAAAAGAAATGTTCTTCCAACAGGAAATGAGCAGTATGGCAGCCATCGAGGAGCAAAAAGCTCAGGAGGACGGTGAGCCTTCAGTGACCACAGAAAAAGAAGGTCGATAAATAGTCTCTCTCTCAATGTCTATCTCTTTATCTAGTTCTGCTTGTTTCCTCAATATCAGTCTGCTCTTCCTCCCTCAGGTGGTACATCTGTCATCTCTGAAAATGCCAGCGATTCCACCAAAGATGTCAAGAACAGGTTATAATTCTTTGTGTACTGAATTTATATCCATAAATTTGAATCTGATTCAAGCATGCCTTCACATGACTCACTTGACACATTCATGTACCCATTAATCTGAAATGTGCATTTCATCTGCAGCCTGTCGCCAAGTGACAAAGAGATAGAGGTGAGGTGGTGGTTTTTTTTTCCTGCATTTAGTCCAATTTTATTATAGAGTGTAACTATATTTGATAGATTATAATGTGGAGACTGCTGCCTTATTGGACTGTTTACCATGTGCTCTCCTGCCAGGCGGAGTTCCACCGGCTCTCTCTGGGCTTCAAATGTGACATATTCACCCTGGAGAAGAGGCTACGCCTGGAGGAACGTTCGCGGGACCTGGCTGAGGAGAACGTCCGGAAGGAAGTGAACAGTTGTAAAGGTCTGCTGCAGGTCAGTGTCATTTTGTGCACTTTTTGCTGGCATAAAATCCTGTGTATTTTATCAATGCAAGGAAGAAGTGCTTTGTTCAGGACATTGTATTTTTACAGAAAATTCTTACTGAAAATGTCTTCCAAATTTGACCTGAATTCCCATGTTTGAACAGGTAGCTTGAATTTCACACTATTTTGTTATAAAGGCCCTGATTCCACGGTGTGAGGAAGATAACCAGTCCATGGAGATCATCCATCGTCTGCAGAAGAACCTGGAAGTCCTCATTCAATCCATGACCAGAGTTTCCAGCCGTTCAGAGATGCTTGGGGCTGTTCATCAGGTTTGTGTGTTTACTCGGGGCCCTTCAGAGTGCTGAAATGGCCCTCTAAAGCCAAAGTTAACAAAGAGGCCTCCTTGTTTACATCTCAATTTCCTTGCATGTGTAGGAGACCAGAGTGGGTAAAACGGTGGAGGTGATGATTCAGCATGTGGAGAACTTGAGGAGGATGTATACCAAGGAGCACGCAGAGCTGTTAGAGCTCAGAGAGAACCTCACACCAAATGAAAGATCCTTTGGGTCCCACACTGAGAGGGGTAAGTTAATTATTATAATAAAAATACAAAAATACACATTGTAATGGCAGTAACACCACATGGGTTTTCTTTTGACTGCAGATGATTTCAGAAACAAGAAGCCGTCAACTGGAAACATTTTCAAAGTGAGTTATGGCTCAAAACGCACCACTTCAAGATTGTGAATTTAGCTTGTGGTGTTCATTTATTTTATTATTATTATTATTGTTTACATCACTAAAAATTAATGGTAGCACTTTATTTTACAGTCCTGTTCCTCATGTACATACTATGTACTTATTGTAGTAATTACAATAACTATGTAATAACTAGGTACTAACCCTGAACCTACCCCTAAACCTAACCCTACCCCATGTAGTTGCCTTGTTACCAGAACTTTCTTAGATAAATACACTAAGTACAATATAAGTACATGTTAGTACACGTACTGTAAAAAAAGTGCAACCAAATTAATAATGATGTGTTCTCTCCTAAGAACACTAGCCGACGTATAAGTATAGCTACCATTCCCCGCAGCATTGGAGGACAGACCCATTTTGACATGGTGAGGAGTCGTTTCTTCTTACAGAGGCGATTTTGGTAGAAAATAAGTGGAGCAACTGAATAAACTGTGGTTTCTAATTCACAGCCCAAAGACATGGCAGAAACTGAGGTAGAGAGACTCTCCCGTCGGTCACCATGGTAAGTGTACTGATGCTGTTTTGAGATTGCATGGTCCACAAAACGCACCTGCAGCCTTGCCTGTCAGTATTAGTCCACCAAAAATTGGGTTAGTGTGACCCAAAATGTATCAGAACAAGATTTATTCAACCAATGTCAAATAATACACTTAACAGTTGGTTCTCTGGAAATTGAACCCATGACTTTGTGCTTTATTGGAGTCACATTCCAATTGTTTTTATAATACTGTCTGCACGTCTTTGCACTGCGAGAAAGGATGTCATGGTTGTGTGTCGACCGCTTTACAGGAACATGGCAACCAAGAGGCCACCACTAAAGCGCTTCATTAGCTCTGGTACTTGGGCCGACAATGACGAGCCCACTCTGATGAATAGGTAAGGTCACGCGTGAAGATCTGTTGTGTACCTTTCGTCTTTGGAACCAATTTCATGCCAAACCCATAAAGAGCACATGTGCCATCGGGAGCGTCATGTCATGCAGAACCACAATAGAGGCCTTGAGCTTAGATGGGAACACTGAAGTGTGAACTTTGCACAGATTTGGATATGACACAGACTCTCACTCCGAGGAGGAGCGGAAGGCAGAACCAGAGGAAAGAAGGAGTAGCCTAACAGAATTAGGCATCAAAATCACCTCCTTCATAATGCCAACTAAGACGTTAGTGTACCTCCCGCCTCCCATTATTCTCTGCTATAGCATTCAGCCATTATCTACTATGAATCGAGGGTTTTCTGTCAATACCGTCACTGCCTTTTGCTGCTGCAGCAAAGCTATCAAAATCTAACTTTAATGTTCTGTTTGGATATGGACACCCACAAAGTTCATCAGCTTAGCTTCTTTTCTTCAGTGGAAAAATGAAACCAGTGCTGACACACTGTATGTCTTCTGATTCAGTTTGCCGCAAATAAGATAAAGCAGCCCATCTGTGGTTTCAGAGAGAATACAAAGTTCTATTTTTTTATTATCTATTTTTCCCCACATTGGTGGACAGTTTGAGCTTTTGGCAAAATGTACTCTGATCCCACAGTGGTGTGCTATTCTAATGTTCTCTGGGATTTTCTTAAACAGGATAAGTGGTAGACTGATAAATAGAGAGCAGGATGGAGAGATATACTACTGTTCAAAACTTTGGAGTCAAGTAATTATTATATATAATTAAGGATACATTAAAAACAAAAACAATAGGAAAACATTTGTTACTTCAAATAAATGCTGTTCTTTTGAACTTTTTTTTTTTTTTAGAAGACTTTAAAAAAAAAAAAAAAAAAAAAACTAAATATTTTGGTGGTGTGTGTATATGTAATTTAAAAAAATGAAAGGCAATAAAATGGGCAGAATGGCTTCTTCTGTTAATTGGCCCATCAGTTATTGACAGACCTCAAAATGGTCATATATTGGCCAACTACTCTGCCTGACCAATATATATCAATCTATCACAGACCTGTTTGTCTTGAAGCACTGAAACATTCCTGTTTGTCTTACTTTGTCAAACATTGCTTTCAGCAACAGCTGTCATTTTTCACATTCCTCTAAATGTTTTCAAGTCGCCTCAGCCGTTCTCATCTATTCAGACTGAGTTTTCTTTTTTAATCATTTGTGCTTTTAATGACATGCTATTTTCCAATGAAAATATGGCCCAGAACATATTCTACACAAGTATGCAAGCGCTTCTGGCTATGCAACTTGATTTTGTTTGTTATTGATTCCAAAGGAATGCATGTTAAATATGTACAATGAAACCACGTTGTTGCGTTTCCTTACTTGAACAGAGTGTTTCTGGGCTAAGCATATATTGATAGTTTTCTGTCATGTGACCGGCTCAAAGACCTGGAGGGCAAAACATCCATAAAACTGCAGCACAAGCCTATCGGTTTCACAGCCACAAATAATTAGATCACCTCTCCAAAGAAAACGAAACAAAACGCAAGGTCTTGGCATTTGCAATCCATGTTAAGCACCCACGGCAATATTTCAATCATTAAACCGTGCAACAAACATTGTAAATACACTTAAAGTGCCTTAATATATTTAAAACAGTAATATTAAAAGATAAAATTCAGTAATCACTTTATGAATGATGCAGTTTACATAGGCAAGCCTGCCTGTACAAAATATACAACATCAATAATTTGTTTACTTTCACCTTTTTATCTGCGTTTTACTACTTTACTACTTAAAAATAACTGGCGGTCAGTGGAGCAAAGCTTCATTTTGCCCTCCAGGTGAGTCTTCCTAAGAGTGTGACGTCAAGTGAAAACAATCGATAGAGGGTTCATCTGCAGCTCATTACAATAACATTAACATTTTACTTGCTCCTTCCCTATTTAGCATAACAGAACACCTTGCTTCCTGCTGCTGAAGGTATGCTTGTACTTCTCTTTTTAAACATTTCTTTCCCTTTCCATCCCAGTCCCAGCCCCAGCCCAACAGATCACGCTCCACCCAGTCTGACTGATGGGAGGCCTGCAGTTTCCAGAGGCACCAGGGGCATTTGGATTTGGCTGGCCTTGCTTGTAGTTCTAGTTGTTCTACTGGCCCTGCTGGCGAGCCTGATGTTACAGCCTGCAGTAGATGCAGCACCTGTGGGCACCGGGGACTCCTGGATGACCATCCAGCAGCTTCTGTGGCCCTATACTGGGCTGAGGCACAACGGCCAGCCCCCTGTGTGACACCAGGGGGTCGGCAAGGCTGCAGTGGCTGGTTCTGACTTTCAGAAAAAACTCTGGCTGCAAGAGCTGTGATGCAACACTACTGCCTGTCCTTCTAACAGAACACTTTGTGACCATTTCTTACTGAAGGTAAAACGATGTGCTGAACACTGTAGACTGCTTGAATGCCGTGTACACAAACCGTCAGGTTGGCGACATATGTAATAAGCACTTTTATGAGTCAGTGCCAGCCAATCACACGGTGGATATTTGGATTGGAGTGGGATGAGCACACTGCAATTGTGTGAATGTCAAACATCATATATTGGTTGCCCAAAAAGGCTGCCGTTTTTAAACATTTTGAAATTGATCAGTGTGTTTTTATGGGCAGTTTGAAAGTGTATTGAGATGAGACCTTTTTAAAAAAATGTTTTTTCTTTTTGTTAACTTATTTGACAGTTTTATGCAGTAGATGTTTTTTATATTATTAATTGTTTCAAACACATGGTTTTTATCCTCATAAAGCTATAGCTTTAGTGTTCATTGTAAGAAGTTCATACACTTTTGTATGTTCCAAAGAGGGGGGAGAGAAACTTTGCACAATAAAAGAAACTGATCCAACTCATCTGACTATTTACTGTGCAAAACAAGCTAAATGGATCACAAAGCTTCAGTCAGTATGCGTGTTTAATACTCATGCTTGGGTGTGTTCTTATTTAGTTGTTTTTGATAATATAATAAAATCTAATTTGTTTTTAAAGTTTTTAGAATTAAATACACTTGCAAGTTTCTGTAATATTCTGGCATGTAGGAACCGTTTCCCCATGAAGAATTTGGTGCACATGCTGTTATTAGTTTCTATCTACTGTGTATATATTTATTGCTTATCTTAGAAATAATTATTCAAAGTATTATTTGGGTCCCACTGCTTATAATAAATTTTACAGGGTGTTATTACATCTCAGCATATCATCAAGATGTAGCAATGACTTCAAAACGGGTATCAAATACTTGAGATATTAGTGTGTATGCATGTAGTCTTTCTGGATGCGTATGCTTTCTCCTCTTTTAGGAGTATGTAAGGACACGTGTTGCACACAGGAGCCTCTTTCCAGTGTCTGTGCAGAGATGGTGAGACTGACGGACTCTGGCTTGGCCCTCGGGGCTCATGTCCTGTTTGAGCATGTGCAGAAAGGTGGAGTGGACTCCCTGCCCTTGGCCAGCTCAGGAGAGAAGCTGTTGTCATGCTCCTCCATCTTCAGATGCAGGTTCCTCTGAGCACGCAGCAGGTAAAGAGACCATGTCTCTTCAGCCACAGGCCCGGCCTCCAACTGTTCACAGGCCTACAGACTCAAAAAGATAAAGGTCAAAGGTACTGCTATGTATAGAGTAGTTCAGTAGTGCTTCAGTCAGTCTGTGTGTATGACAGACCTGAAGAACAAGATGCTCTTGTCCGCATTGTGTGTTCCAGCGGCTCCATGAAAAAGCCATGGCTGAGGACATTAGAGCCATTTGTTCATACACTGTGTGCTCTATTAATGGGTCCAAGAAGTGGAAAGAACATAAATAAAAAGTTACATCTTGGGTTTGTATAGCTGGTCTATTTAAAAAGGAATTAATGAGGAAACTCTACACTCTGAAATAAGGGTCCAAAAGGAAGGTTCACATCAACCTTTTTCCACTATGAAGAACCTTCTGTGTAATAGACTGTTAACGGATCAGTACTTAATGTTAAAAGTTCATGGAACAATTTAATGACAATACAGAAAATGTTTTTGAGTGTAAGGCAATTCAGCCCCTTGGTTATCTTTGGGTTGATGCTGACGTACTTGTCTGAATACTCGTTCACATATATTGATTCCAGTTCTCTGCATGGCCTTCCCCAGATCTGAGGGACTCATCCACTTCCCATACTTCCCACATGTATGGAAAACAGCCTGGCCTTGAATTGGTGGTTATTTAGAAATATTAAAAAAATGCAGTTCAATCATGCAATAATTTGAGTGCATCTAGTCAGTGATATATTCACTTTTTTGTCACACTTTATTTTAAAATCCAATTCTTGCTATTAACAACCCATTAACTGAGACTTTGCCTCAAACTCCTAATTTGTTGCTTATTAATAGTAAGGTAGTTGTTAATTTTAGGTATTAGTTATTGGTTGCAGAATATGCTTGTATGTTTTAAAAGTAATAATAAACTGTTAATATGTTAATAATGGGCATTCTAATAAGCAACTAGTTAATTGTAAGAATTATCATCAAGAAATGTATTAAATTTGTAACTTGCATATCCTTAAAAAATTGTGAATACATGTATAAAATAAAATGTTCAAAACCATTATATGAAACCAACACGACTACAGAAAAGTTCCACATTTCTATGTTTTAAAGTAGATATTTAAACGATTTTTCAGATGTGTGTTTTTGGACAGGGCCTCTCTTGCCTTGACAGTGATGCTGACTTGAATAAGAGCTCCAGTGATTGTGAACAAAGCTGAGTCTTGGCCCAGAGGCCTCAGCTCCCATGACTGAAAAGGCATGTTAGAGTATGACTCCTGCAGTAATGTGAAGGCATAGAATGCATTCATCTTAAAGGAGATGCGGGTCTCTGTGTTATACGATGCCTCAGAAATGCAGTCTGCCCGCCAGTGCTGACCTGCAGAAACAGATGTGCTATAAACAGGCATGCAGTCAAATATTAAGATGTGAAATTAAAGGTGCTGTAGGGAACTTTTGTAAAAAAAAAAAATTTTTTAACATATTTATTAAACCTGTCATTATGTCCTGACAGTAGAATATGAGACAGATAATCTGTGAAAAAAATCAAGCTGCTCTGGCTCCTCCCAGTGGTCCTATTGCCATTTGCAGAAAGTCATGCGCTCCCGGTAAAAAACAACCAAACAGAGCTGCGGTCCGTAACTTTGTTTGTGTTCAAAATGTAGAAAAATGAACATAATAAGCGAGTACACCATGAATCCATTTTCCAAACCGTGTTTTTAGCTTGTCCTGAATCACTAGGGTACACCTATAATAAGTGTTTATGTTTATTTGCTTCGGGGGTACCGCGGCGGAGTAACCCAGTACCTTTGTGATTCTTCATAGACATAAACAGAGAGAAGTAGCTCCGGCTACAATGTTCTTCCGCAAGACGCGAGCAGTTCTGTTTATTAACCACTAGAGCGTCAAAAGTTCCCTACTGCAGCTTTAACAGGGAGGGTTTAAAGCAAATGCTGTATATACAATACACAATCTGATGCTACATGTGTGTTGTGAATTGTACACTGATAGGATCCCAGTGGTGGACAGTAACGGAGTAGCTTTACTTCGTTACTGTACTTAAGTAAATTTTTCAAGTATCTGTACTTTACTGGAGTAGTTTTATTTTGAGCAACTTTTACTTTTACTTCACTACATTCCAAAGAATAAAATCGTACTTTTTACTTCACTACATTTCATAAAACATATCGTTACTCCCTATAATATATCACGTGCTCCGACACGCAGAAGCGGTGTCTGATTCATCATGAACGAACCGAGTCTTTTCAAAATAAACTTTTAAATCGGATCGCGAATCGCACCAAACGATTCGTTTAGGAATTAGAATGATCCGATTGCAGCTGTTCTGGAGTCGACCACTCACTGATTCAAATGAACCGTTTAGTGCGAGTCTCCAGAAGTAAGAACCGGGAGATCCTGTGAGCGTGCGTGCGTCTGACGTTGCTAAAAGTAAGTTATGTCGAAATTTTGGATTAATTATTGTAACTGAAAATCATATTTAGGTCAAAACTGTCAGTTGTTTGGGAACTAAATCCGTTGTAAAGAGAGATCTATTTAAGCCCACTGAAATGCTCGAGTACAGACGATGCAGACACATCAATTTTAGGTAAAAAACAACAACAACAAAAAAAACCATAAAATAACACAGATTAAATACAATAACTCATGCACGTTCAAATTCACCGCTGCCGTAATGTTAACAGTTTTATTAAAATGTCCTATGTTACGTCTGTTTTTATATTGTTTATCGACAGTAACGTTATACATATGTATATTGTTTGGATTAACTAGACGAGTAGATGAATGTTCATCGTACTGAAAATAAGTAAATATTGTTAGCTGATGCTAACTGTCTAGCTAACAAGCCTGTTAGTGCTAAGTTGATGTAATTTTTATAATGTCCAAATATTTTTATTCAGCCATACATATATATATATATATATATATATATATAGATTACATCTGGTTAGAAAATAAATGATGTGATGTTCAGAACATGGTAACTACAGTAATTATCAGTGGGAAGAGATGCACCCCGTTTGGCTAGGGGTGTTTTTAAACCACAGACAAGATTTGAGAAGGAAAAAATCATTATGAAATTTGTTTTATTATTTTTTTCCTTAAAATGTTCTTCCTAACTTCAGGCCTTATTATCATGTCATATATACAGTACAGACCAAAAGTTTGGACACACCTTCTCATTCAAAGAGTTTTCTTTATTTTCATGAATATGAAAATTGTAGATTCACACTGAAGGCATCAAAACTATGAATTAACACATGTTGAATTATATATGGAATTATCTACATAACAAAAAAGTGAGAAGCTGAAAATATGTCATATTGTAGGTTCTTCAAAGTAGCCACCTTTTGCTTTGATTACTGTTTTGCACACTCTTGGCAATTTTTGATGAGCTTCAAGAGGTAGTCACCTGAAATGGTCTTCCAACAGTCTTGAAGGAGTTCCCCGAGAGATGCTTAGCACTTGTTGGCCCTTTTGCCTTCTGTCTGCGGTCCAGCTCACCCCTAAACCATCTCGATTGGGTTCAGGTCCAGTGACTGTGGAGGCCAGGTCATCTGGAGCAGCACCCCATCACTCTCCTTCTTGCTCAAATAGCCCTTGATGCCTTCAGTGTGACTCTATAATTTTCATAGTCATGAAAATAAAGGAAACTCTTTGAATGAGAAGGTGTGCCCAAACTTTTGGTCTGTACTGTAACTTTGATGTTCTGTAAAACAACTAACTTTAAAATACTTTTTTCTTACTGGTGACAATCAGATGGTCATCTCTGTTTTCTCTCAGGTACATCACAGTGTAAGCTTCACAGTGAACATTACTCTCATCAGCGTAGTCCATATCAACAACAAAAATATCTTGACTCCATATAGTGGTTATTTTGGAAAAAAATCCAAGGTATTTTGAGCAGTAGGATTATAAAAAAAATGTGCTAATATAAAATTAAATTAAGTAGCCTATATAAAATTGCAAACATCTATCTTGCAGTACTTTTTTACTTAAGTACATAAAAAATTGAGTACTTTTGTACTTTCACTTGAGTAAAATTGAAAAAGGAGTACTTTTACTTTTACTGGAGTAATATTTTACCATATGTATCTGTACTTTTACTCAAGTACTTGATTTGTGTACTTCGTCCACCACTGTAGGATCCCAACGTGCCACGTGGATCCTCCAGAACAATATTGAGTCAGGCAGATCTACAGTGACCCCTACAGACAACGAGGCAACAGTGCTACTGTGTTCATCCAGCCTTACTGATGCAGAGCTCTGAGCACGAGACTGCTGGGTGGTATAGGGGAAGACCTGGAGACCGGTTTCTAACAGCTATGATGAGGGGCAATAGTAAATGACAATTAATGGATATTATTCTCTTTGATCTCTTGCAGACCGTCCTAGATTACATCCAAAGATGTACCTCTCTCATTTCCCAGCCCTGAGCTTCATAGGAAGATCTCTTGCCTTCAAAAGCTCCTCAGTGGCCTGGTTAGGTTTGCAGTGGATAAGACTCTGTAGACACAGGAGTGTTTCTCGATACTGCTGAGCAACACTGGGGTCAGGAACCTTGCTCAAGAGAAAGTGCAGTTTGTTTCTCAACTGTCCAAGAGAAAGGTCCATTCACACCAAGAACGAGAACTATATTAGCATCTCTTTAATCAATAACTAACTTGAATAAACTATTAAAACAGCAGATCCATAGTATTGGTCTCACCTGAAGACCCAGAGCACAGTTCTCCAAGACCTGATGGATTTGGGATTCTGAGCCTTCTCTCCACAAACTGATGAAGGAGTTGATTTCTGGCTGCACTGATGGATCTGGGCTGCCGTCGCAACGCATGTAACGACCACAGCCCAAATCAGCATTTAACATACCTGTAGCCCCAGTATCAGCCTGAGGCATCTGAATAGGGTTTCATGAGTCTTATACCTTAGCTTTGTCCCTGCATTCAGATTCCCACGCAGTGACTGCAGAGTCATTCTCATCTAGAATGTGCCGCAGTTCATTCAGCTCATCCTCTCTGCGCTCTCTGTCCTGTGGATTTTGACAGGTGTCAATCAATCATCACATTTAAACTTGTCACAAGCAATCCATCAGTACAGACAGCTGCATATGACACTAAATCCTGCAGGGAAACGTCTGCAACACGACTATGAATGTTCAAATAAAAGACCTTAAACTCGAGTTGCTCTTGTTTCTCTTGTTCTATTCGCTCCCTCTCCAGCCGTTAATTCTCCTCACGCTCAGCGATGATATAAGCTTCTTCTACAGGACAGAAACACAGTATACAGATTTATTTTCGATTAAAAACGGATTTAATTGAATAAATATTACAGATGTACCTTCCTCTCTCCGTCTTTGTTCATCTGCCTCTCTTTGCAGTCTCTCCCTCTCAGCCTCGCTGATGTTTCCTCCTTTGTTTTTTGCAGACTGGATTCAAAATGCTTATTATTTATAGTGTGAAATCTGAGGAGATTATTTTTCTTTCAATTAATTTTTATTTTTATTTTGATTAAAAGTTTGAGGTTGTTCTATACATTTTCTACGAAGTGTGTGTGTGTGTTTGTGTGTGTGCTCTTGTTTTTGTGACATATCAGGACACAGCTCTGTATAATGACATGGGTATGACACAGAGGGTGATTTATGAGGACATTAACCCATGTCCCATTTTTCAAAACTCATACAGAATGAGTTTTTTTTTCTGAGAAAGTATAAATGCACAAAGTTTCCTGTGAGGGTTAGGTGTAGGGTTGGTGAAGGGCCATAGAATATACAGTTTGTACAGTATAAAAACCATTACGCCTAATATGGGATGTCCCCACTTTTCACAAAAACAAATGTGTGTGTGTATATATTTATATATGTATATATGCAGGTTTGTTCGTACTATTACTAATATTTTTCTTTAAACCATTGTTAAAACTTGGCTCACACAGTATTTACGAGCTCCCAGGCAGCAGGCGCGCGTCCTCCTGTCACTATGGCGATGACGCACGCGAGATGGAAAACAATCACTCAGCTCTAAGCGGAGCACGGTTATCAGGAGGACATGTCCCCAGAAGAAAATGTGGTGAAGAAATGCCAAACAAACAATAAAAGTGTACTCATCTGCTTGATACAATAGTCCAGAGAAGTGTTGTTGATTTTCTAAGAAATAAACTTGCATAAAAGGTTCAATATTGCCATCTCCTGGTCACGCTTAATAAAACTTTGACGGTTGCAGCAATATTGTCTTTTTACACAAGATGGCGCGAAGTCGTCTTCGTTTTTTCAGCACGCAGTGTGTTTTCATCATCTTCACCACATTGCAATTCACGTTAAACTGTTTGGGTTTATGATTAAGTAAACTAAAAATAATGTATTCCGAGGTGAGTCAGTTAACAGTTAGCCTCATTCCAACTGCCAATTGTAAACCGGAATCATTTTGAAATGCGTTATATACTGTAGTATTAAAATTTAGCTAACGTTACTTTACAACTATTTCTGTTTCTCATACTGTCTCATCACACTAGACATTTACAACTGGTTATGGTAAGGTTATTTTCAAAAAGCATGACACGTTCTAGTCATAATGAGGTTTTCAGAGTTATAAGAGTGTCTATTTGTCAACATAATATTGAACTGAATCCTCTTTTTTTTTCAGGGACAGCTCGAGGTGATCTCCTGTTCTGCAAAACTGCACCAGTTTCCCTAAATTGATGCTTATCATTCCAGCCACTACCCCATTGCAAAGTGAGTAAACCTTTGAGGGGCGATGTTATAAGTGTGATAAATTAATTATCCTAAAATAATCTGCTGATCAAAGGTAATTTGCACTTCACATGTGTGGGACAGTCCTCGCTCGTCTTGAGGAAGGCTGGCAGAAGCCACACATCCAGCCTTTTGGGAACCTGTCCACACACCCATTCTGTTCTTCCCTGCATCGCACTGCACAGGTCTGTCCTCGCCATCTGGAGTTTCATCTGTGTGCTTTTACACACCACATGTCTATCCAGACACTGAAACAGGAGCGTGACATTGTCATGACAAACGCAGCCACGTGTTACATAGACAGACAATAACATCATTACATTTGTTTGGATCATTGATATTGTTTTGTAAATATGATGTTGTCATATCTCTCTATCCAGCTATCTATCGTCTGTCTGTCAGTGTATTTAAGACTTTATAATAATATTCAGTTGTCTAATAGGTTTGAGAAAATTAACTAGCAAACATAATTTTTTGCTCTGTAGTATGATCTACACTACGCAGCGGAAACAGCTCTTGTCTACAGACATGCTCATTGACACACAGCATGAAGAGTATAAAAGCCCTAAATCAGGTAAGTTACTGGGGTATTTATAAAGCTAATCGAAAAGGTGTTTTCTTGTCAAAATGAGAAAGAAAAAAAAACTGTTCACCATGTGTTTTGTTCAACTTGGCTTGAGTTGAGCAACAGAAAACCAGATATTGCTGGTTTATGTGTGTGTGAGGCCAGCCCCGACTTTTAGCATGGATAGATGACTTTTTCCTTTCTCATTACTATGGTTGTTTAGGGTTTAGTGCTGACAGCATCTAAACTTCAGTGTTTTACACAGCAGCTGGAGCGATCTGACCTCTCTCCACATCTCTGATATCACATTCAGCATTTGTGTGTGACCTGGTCGGGGTCATCTGATCATACTCAAAGCCGTTGTTTAGAGTGACAGTGCAGGGCTAATGTGGGATTAATGGTTATCTGGAGAGAGGCAGTGAGCAGATAGGGCCAGACATTTCCCTTCAACTCTTTCATTATGCTCAGTTCGTAATTACACTAAACCTAATTATTGTCCCGAGCTTTTGTGATCTTCAAAGCCAAGATGTGACAAAAAAAGCCGCTTGAGCGCAAGCAATGCAAAGAAAGAAAAAAACGCTTAATGAACAATAAAATCGACAAAACGCTCCAGAAAAAAATTAGATTGGAGCTGATGTTATAAATCTGTTGACATTTAATTTGCCGGCGAAACGGAAACACGCTTCCCTCTGAAAGACAACATTCGGCACAAACAAATGCGCCGGCTATGAGGAGTGGAGAAGGATGAAAGATGGGTTTACTAACACGTCTCTTCGTCTCTCTTTCATGTTAATTAGAAATCGCTTCTCTTTGTTTCCTTTTGCAGGCACTTATTTATTTTCCTATTCCATCCATTAGAACAAATTTGCAACATGAGACACAAATAATTGGATTTGTCTTCATGGCTGTCGTGGACGGGAGATGTTTTGTTTTTGAGCTTTTTTTCCCCCTATAGCTTAGTTTGCAGATTTCCCTTTGGATAGTTTGTCCTTTTGCAGTCAAGAAGAGCAGATTGCAAGGTTTCTTGTGACCTCTGAGATACCTTATCCTCAGCTTCTATGACATTCTATCCCTCACATTTTTACTTTCTATCATCTTGGGTTCAAATGAATGGAATTTGATTTATTAACGTTTTTGAAAAGAGTCTTTTATTCTCACCAAAGCTGTGTTTATTTGTATCAAAAAACATAATACTGTGAAATATTCCAATTTGAAACAACTATATTCCAATTTTCAGTGTCACATGATCCTTCAGAAATAATTCTAAAATGCTGATTGGGTGTTTAAGAAACTTTATCATTATCATCGATGATGAAAACAGTTAAGCAATATTTTGTCAGTGGTTAAGACTCTTTGATAAATATACAGTTAAAATGAACATTAAAAATTTAAATTTCTAATATTATATATAATATGTTAATTAAATTAAATTAAATTTATGCATTTAGCAGACGCTTTTATCCAAAATGACTTACAGTGCATTCAGGCTATCAACTTTTACCTATCATGTGTTCCCGAGGAATCAAACCCCCAAACTTGCGCTTGATAACGCAGTGCTCTACCAATTGAGCTACAGGAACACTGTTGAGTTACAGGAACACTATAATAATATAATATAATGTATATAATTTAATATGTATTATATATGTGTATATATGTATATGGTAGCGTTTATATCAATGTATGTTTTGAGTATTCCATTAAGCTATACCAGAATATTTCAAGAATGTCTGATTATACATTATGTACATTATATTCTGCATTTAGAATATTTGACAATTTGAAAATTGTCATGTTGTTCCAAGCCCATGTGACTATCTTCTATGGAACTAAAAGCTGCGGTAAGGAACTTTTGACGCTCTAGCGGTTAATAAACAGAACTGCTTGCGTCTTGCGGAAGAACATTGTAGCCGGAACTACTTCTCTCTGTTTATGTCTAATGAAGAATCACAAAGGTACTGGGTTACTCCGCCGCGGTACCCCCGAAGCAATCTAAAATAGTCCGAATATAAACACTTATTATAGGTGTACCCTAGTGATTCACCTATAAGCTAAAAACACGGTTTGGAAAATGGATTCATGGTGTACTCGCTTATTATATACATTTTTCTACATTTTAAACACAAACAAAGTTACTGACCGCAGCTCTGATTGGTTGATTTCTTACCGGGAGCGGTCCGTAACTGCAAATGGCAACAGGACCACTGGGAGGAGCGTTTTTCACAGATTATGTGGCTCATATTCTACTGTCAGGACATAATGACAGGTTTAACAAATATGTAAAAAATATATATTTACAAAAGTTACCTACTGCAGCTTTAAATGTTTTTTTTTTATAAGCAGAAGTTCACAGATACTGTTTCCCATACAATAAAGGTTGAAACATTATTGACACATAGCACCATAAGTGATCCATACAACATGTGCATTAAGTTCCCTGAAGCCATGCAATTCCTTTATGCATTTTTGCACATTGCACCTGGGATGATCTGCTAAACTTTTCTTTCCCCATTCCAGGGAAAGTAAGAAAGTCATACAGGCTTGGCATGACATGTTGGTGATTGTATGATGTAATTTGTGATTGAACCATTCATTTAAGTTTGGTTATGCTTTAGCATCTTGTAGAAAATGTGCATGTATGCTGAAGGGGGAGCGAGAGCACATAGGAACGAGGGAGAGGAGTGCTGGGACTGTGCATTGTGATGATATATGAGAGGGTTTGTTGGAGAGCGTCTCTTAGAGTTTAGAAGCTGCAGGGCTGAAGCTGAGCTCCACTCGCTCACACTTACTTCCTGCTCTGCTGTCCTATGAACACACTTTACACACATTCATCATTATAACATGCCCTACTTACTTTAGACATCATTAATTCATTCATGCCTCTCTTCCAAACACACGCACACACATACACGCAAAGGATCCCAGGAAGGAAGAGAAGCACACCTTCTCTTACTTAAATTTTCACAGACAAAGGAGTAATCTGGCAACCACGAGGAGAGAACGTGAACTAGAATTGGTGTGAACAACCCACTTTTGGACTCAGATCAGGTGTGACTGAGTGACAAAGTGTCGGTGTGCTCACCAGCGCAGGTGATGGAGTCGGCTGCCAGCTCGCTGTGTGAGTGTGAAGCCACTGAAGGCTCTGGAAACGAGTCAAACTCATCAGCATAATAGATCAGATTAAAGCTGCAAACGCTTGACAGCGCCAAGCCAGCGGGCACTCGCCGTCTAAACGTTCCTGTAAATCTCGGCTTAAACAATGTAACATGGAAAGCATCCAGGAACTTGTTTTGTTGTGTTGCTCACTCCTTTCGGGCATCGGACGTCAGAATGTTTGTTGTCTCTATCTGCAGTGGCCTTGAAATCTATTTGGACATTTGAAAAAAATTTACGTCTGTGCATAATATAATAAGATGTAAGAAAGGAAGCTCAAACACAGTTCCTAAGGTTTTAAATTATATAAAAAATAGATATAATGTTCTTGTATCTGGTTGTCAAACGTTAGTGGAATGTTCATAGCATTTCTGTAAAAAATGGTCAATTGTAAGTTTGAAATAAGAAATCAAGTCACATCGTAAGATATAAAGTGGAATTACAGAATTTAGATCAATTTTAAGAAAAATACAATTGTAAGATATAAAGTCACCTTTTGAGATATAGTCACAGGTATGATAAATAAAAAGAAATGTAATTGTAAGATCAAGTCTATCAAGTCAAAACTGGAAGATAAAATGTAATGTCACATTAGAAAAATATTTTTTCAAGTTGTTTCAGAGAAAAAATGTAGCATCCATTGGCAGATTGCTGATCCCTCTTGGTTTGATATTTCATTCAATGACATTCAGACATTCATGTTTTTTTTTAGTTTTTTTGTTTTTTACAATGTCAAAATACTTCCAGGAGTCTCTGTAATACATATATTGTCCTTGTCTCTAGAATAACTGTAATTTAATAATAATAACTGCATTTCTCTGTAAAGGTGCAACAGCGATAGGCCCAGACTTGTTGCCCCTTTGTTCTCATCCTGTCCAGTCGATGACCTCTGTTCTACTTTATAGAGTTTAGATAAATCTGAAATGGATCCTTCATTGGCTGTGCTCCGAAACTTTGGTCTCTGTTGGGTGGGGGTCTGGATCTTTGTGCCCTCACTGAGGCCAGGCTAGTTCGGCTTCATCTCTCTCAGTGCTACAGCTGTCTGCTGACTGACCTGGTATCCTGCCCAAACAACCTCTTTTTCTCTACTGTGCCCCACACACAGAGTCAAATTCATATCCCTTTCTCAAGCTCTCTTTTTCAGTAAGCAGTGGTGTGTTTTTGCCAGGAAATGTACTGTATATTTACATTCATGCCATGTAATATTTAGATTTATTTCATTTATTTCAGCTGTATTTCAATTAGCACAATTAAAAAAAATTTAAACAGTAGTTTTAGTTAAAAATAGCAGCACTGATTAGAACAATCAGTCTAGTAACTACACAGGTTTAAATCATAGCTGCTTGTTTCACTAAAATGAGCTGCTCATAAGAGCACAGGCATGTTCATCCACAGGCATGCTCAAGAGCAATTAATGAAACCAATGCTATTTGTTTCCAGCATTTCTTTTGAAAGGTTCTTGGTTCTTGATCCCCAACCCTTTTGACTGATTGAAGATGTGCTTGGTGAAATTGGCTTGACTCAGCTGAACCTTAAAAATCATTTTTCTCGCTTTCTCACTCTCTCTTCATTTACCCCACAGCAACTAATGTAGCACACAGTCAATCTAGTCCTTAATATCCCCCCTCATTTCCCTTAAAGACACATTTTCAGCCCACTTTCTTCCTTCACTGACCCTCCAGTTCCCTAAGAGCATGTGTTACTGTGTCTTACCCACTGGTGCTGGGCCTGAGGACAGCCATCATCACTTTAACCCCTCGTTCCATGCCCGGGGGGCAGATCAGACAGTTTCTGTGGCCTCTCACCTCACTAGCTCCAGCCCTGTGGTGAACGGCAATCAGCCAGCCTTGCCAGCAAGTCTTGATTTGGAGCGCCTTAAGAGAATGTTTTAATTGTCACTTCTCATTTAGTGGGAGAGTGACATCTCTGGGCGCACAGGCGGGAAAAAGGCGGGCCGCAGTAATCAGAGGCGATGAAGATGGCTTACACACTGTAGTAATCGCACACACTTACGCTCATACGTGCATCTACACACACAGTCCCCAGGAAGCTGTTTGCGTTGAGCTGTTCCTGCTTTTGCCTCCAAGCACTGGGAGGTTCTCCGCTCTGCTAGGCCATGATCTGATTTGACAAGCGCGCTGCTGTCATCTCAAGTTTGTCCGATTTGAAATTCTAATTAATGAACTTGCTGCCACTTTTGTGTTTTTTTTTTCTTTTGCATTTACCCCCAACCCCCCCCCCCCCCACCCAACCTCTTAATTTGCCCAAGTTGCTGTTTATTTCCTTTGCAGGATTCGTCTTCTATTTGTCTTTTTCTCATCCTTCTAGGTCTCCTTTGTTCTCTCGACTAATTGACTCTTGAGCCCCAGCGTGTTTTAGCATGTGACCATTCCCGCCACAACGCTGATGTTATCAGGAACAGCAGAAGGAGGGTCACGCTCTTGTAATTAAACCTTGCATAAGCCAAAGCGAAATGACTTGAGATCGCTCAAGTTGATGGCTTCGAGAAGAGTGAGTCATTACTGAAGATTTGATCATTTAATAATAGTTCCCTCACTTCCTCAAGACTTTGTGCCCTCTTTTTATTTATTCGGCAGTGCAAGAGCCTGTGAATGTCCATGTATTGATTGTGCGATCAGATGATGGTCTGGACTTTTACCTACCCTTATGTTGTTCCTAATCCAGATGAGCTACTTTATTCAGTGGAAAACAAAGAATCTTCAGACAATTTTCCAGCCCCCCCCAAAAAAAGACACAAAACACCATAAAAGTATCCTTAAGTATTTTTAATAGAATTAAATTGGAGGTGCTAAGCTTAAACTAAAACAGACCATATTGCTCTTTGATGTTGCAAACTTGCATTTATTATCATATTATTTGAATTTAACGTAATCATAAACACACTTTTATGCACAGTTTTACCATTTTATTCTTCTATTTACCTACTGAATAGTAGCTAATGAATCAAAAGTTTTGCGCACTTTATGTTGAAAAATATGGTGGAATTTTCCGAGACTCCTGACGATATAGCTATGTGTGAGAAACAAACTGAAATTTGATGTATCAGATAATCTTGACTTCCAGTGAGCTGTTAACTCAAGAACCACTGTGACTGGATCATACAGTCAGTGAGTTGAACTCACATTGAGTCATTCCGTTCCATTTGTGAACCCAATCATTCTGTTTTATTATATACTGACTCAAAAGAATGATTTATTGACTCGTCTGGTTTTCAACTTAAACTCATTGACTTTTAAGCTTCACAGACATGTTCACTACGTTTTTGAGTTCCACAGAAAAATAACTGTTTTGAAAGCTAATGAAGGTGAATAAATAGTGACAGATTTCTATTTTTATTTTGAGCAGCTCCTTTAAACCAGTCACTTTAGGGGATATGTTTCTGTCAAAACCAGCAGGTGGCGGTAGTACTCTTACTGGTGCTCTTCAGGTCACTTGTGCTCCATCTGTCACAGCACGCCTCATTCTTCATATTTCCATCTCTGAGCTTTTTGGGTCTCTGCCAGTCAGAGTGAAAATGGATGTAGAACTAATCTATTTCCACGGACATCTTAATCCCCTAATACAGTGATGGAATCATTAAATCGCAAATCATCATCATCTCCTGCCTCTCCCCTCCACTGTTGCGTTAAATGTTTAAATAACAGGGTTTGATGAAGAGCGGCTTTGGGCCCTTGACGCGTTTTTGTGCCACGTTGTTGTGACATTAGATCTGTGCTTATCCGCTCTTCTCCCATATTATCTGCCTTTGCTGAAGTTTTAGCCTATTTTTTCACACTCAAAGGCTTACCACGGCCTTGCGGTAATGTAGGAAAAGAATCACGCCTTACTCATTTTCTATAAACTCTTGTCAGGGACAGCAACTTAACTTCTTCTTTCACATTTAAGGATTATTTTCCCACCCTTTTCACTATTTTCCTCCATCCATACACAAAATTACCTTGAATGTTTTTTGGATTGCAGATCAGAAATTGGTCTGAAAGCATCCGTCAGTGCTGCTTGGCTACTTGGAAGTGTTTACAAACATAAAAATTCACCATCGCAACTTGTTCCTTGGGTTTTCTAAACCACTCAAGCCACCCACTGGTACCATAATTACATTTACGTCATTACAAAAGGCTTTTCTCTTAAACGTACTACAGTATATAGAGATTTTCCTATACCCTCCTGATGCATTTTTGCAGCTGGAAAGTAGTGTCTTGAAATGGTAGGGCTTCTTATGGGGTGTAGAGACCTCAGTCAGTGACCCGCATGACATTTTAATATCAGGCCCCATTTCTCGATTGCTAACAGATGACTTGGTTTCAGGTCTGCATCCCTGGCCCTTCTTGAGAGTCAAGCAGTTTCACCGTCTTCCCAATCACCTCCATCAACAGGGGAGCTTGTCTGAGCATGGGGGGCCTGATACGGTTCAGGAGCAGAGGAGAGAAAGGGGTGCCTCTGCTGGGATCTGGCTGAACGAATGAAAGAGGAGTCTCACTGGTGAGTAAGCCTCTTCAGGGCTTTGGCGCGGCAACTTTTGCTGCAGGTGGGTGTGTAAGCGTCCGACGTGTGTGTCGGTCTCTCTCTTTTTGCGTGACTCAGATTGGCCATCTCTGTGCCAGCTCAACCATCCAGCAAACATCGCTATGTCAGTCAAGGAGCCATGGGGCATTTTAACCAGCGGGCATTATTGCGCGCCAGGACATGCCAGCACAGAAGCAAGATCCCATTTTCTGTGATGAAGAGTTAATAACCATACTGCTCACTAGCGCTAATTGCTAAAGCTAAGCACTAGAGCTGCACTGACACAACATTCACACTCTAAAATTAGATTTGAAAGAGTGTGGCTGCAGTTGAACAAATGTACATTGTGTGTTGTGGCGAACCATTCAGACATATTTGTTTTTGGAGGGAAATGAGAGAATAAGAAGGTCAGTTTTACATTATGGCAATTTATTGCCTAGCCAGTCAGAGAGAGTGCAGTCAGTAATTTCTCTCTAGATTTTCAGTGCCGTTCATCTGATAACAATTTGATTTACAGCTACCAGGGTTTAGAGTTAATGCTTGCAAAGTTCATAAAAATGGGTTTGGTGAATAAATAAATGTATGTACTGGGACATCTGACCATTTAATGACATTGCTTTCTAAATACATGGACAATAATATGGAGTTGTTCCCTCCTTTGCATTTACAACAGCTTTCATTCTTCTGGGAAGGTTTTCGATACGATTTTCCATATGAGTGTTTCAGTGGGAATTTTGCAGCATTTGTGAGGTCCAATTGAAGTTGGACGAGAAGGTCTGGTTTGCAATCTCCATTCTAGTACATCCCAAATGTCGTCAATGGAGTTGAGGTCAGGGTTCTTCCATACTAAACTCATCCAACCATGTCTTCATGGATCATAGTGGACAGTCATGCTAGAATAGAAAAGGGCCTTTCCCAAATGGTTCCCACAAAGATGGAAGCATAGCATTGTTCAAAATGTTTTGGTATGCTGAAACATTAAGCTTTTCCATCACTGGATGAAGGGACCTGGTCCAAACCCCCCCCCCCCCCCCCCAACACCAAAAAAAAAACATTATCCCTCCTCCACCAAACTATACAGTTGGCACAGTGTAGTCAGGCAGGAAACATTCTTCCACCATCCACCAAACCGGGACTTGTCCATAAGACTGCCAAACAGAGAAGTATGATTCGGCACTTCACAGAACATGAACAGCGTGCTTAACACCCCTCCATCCACACTCATCCTCTCGGGCTGCCCGGCTATGAAAACCCATCCTATGAAGCTCCCATTATATTAAGGTGCATCTCAATAAATTAGAATATTGTGGAAAATTTCATTTATTTCAGTAATTCAACTCAAATAGTGGAACTCGTATATTACATAAATTCAATGCACAAAGACTAAAGTAGTTTAAGTCTTTCGGTTCTTTTAATTGTGATGATTTTGTCTCACATTTAACAAAAACCCACAAATTCACGAGCACAACAAATTAAAATAAGGTGACATGCCAATCAGCTAATCAACTCAAAACACATGCAAAGATTTCCTGAGCATTCAAAATGGTCTCTCAGTTTGGTTCACTATGCTACAAAATCATGGGGAAGACTGCTGATCTGAAGACAATCATTGACACCCTTCACAAGGAGGGTAAGCCACAAACATTATTGCCAAAGAAGCTGGCTGTTCACAGAGTGCTGTATCCAAGCGTGTTAGCAGAAAGTTGAGTGGAAGGAAAGGGTCTGGAATAAAAAGATGCACATCCAACCAAGAGTACCGCAGCCTTATGAGGATTGTCAAGCAAAATCGATTCAAGAATTTAAGTGAACTTCACAAGGAATGGACCAAAGCTGGGGTCAAGGCATCAAGAGCCACCACACACAGACGTGTCAAGGAATTTGCTGAACCACAGACAATGTCAGAGGCATCTTACCTGGGCTAAGGAGAAGAAGAACTGGACTAATGCCCAGCGGTCCAAAGTCTTCTTATCAAATGAGAGCAAGTTTTGTATTTAATTTGGAAACCAAGGTCCTAGAGTCTGAAGGAAGGGTGGAGAAGCTCATAGACCAAGCTGCTTGAAGTCCAGTGTTAAGTTTCCACAGTCTGGGATGATTTGGGGTGCAATGTCATCTGCTGGTTTTTTGAAAACCAAAGTCACTGCACCCGTTTACCAAGAAATTTTGGAGCACTTCATGCTTCCTTTTGCTGACCAGCTTTTTGAATATGCTGATTTAATTTTTCAGCAGGATTTGGCACCTGCCCACACTGCCAAAAGCACCAAAAGTTGGTTAAATGACCAAGGTGGTGGTTTGACCGGCCAGCAAACTAACCAGTCCTGAACCCCATAGAGAATCTATAGGATGTTGTCAAAAGGAAGATGAGAAACAAGAGACCAAAAAATGCAGGTGAGCTGAAGGTCACTGTCAAAGTAACCTGGGCTTCCATACCACCTCAGCAGTGCAACAAACTGATCACCTCCATGCCATGTTGAACTGAGGCAGTAGTTAAAGCAAAAGGACCCCCTACTAAGTATTGAGTACATGTACAGTAAATGAACATACTTTCCAGAAGGCCAACAATTCACTAAAAATATTTTTTCATTGGTTTTATGAAGTATTCTAATTTGTTGAGATAGTGAATTGGTGGGTTTTTGTTAAATGTGAGCCAAAATCATCACAATTAAAAGAACCAAAGACTTAAATTACTTCAGTCTGTGTGCAATAAATTTATTTAATAAACAAGTTTCAGAATTTGAGTTAAATTACTGAAACAAATGAACTTTTCCCTGTACATTCTAATTCACTGAGATGCACCTGTAGTTTTTGTGCTGATATAAATGACCTTAGATATTTGGAAATCTTCAGCTATGGAATCAGCAGAGCATTGCTGACTTTAATCCACCATGTGCTCAGCACTCTGAGCCCACTCTGTGAATATACATGGCCTTCCATTTCTTTGCAGAGTTGCTGCTATTCTATATACAGTACAATGTTAATTGTCTTTTTTTCTCTCTCTCTGTCCATTGGTTTTGTTCCACAGGCCCAGAATTATGGGGGGAAAAATCCCAAAGCTGTCTCACTCTCAGCAGAGAATGTGATTTGATCAAGTCCACGGTTTCAAGTCTACCATAAATCAGACAGAAAAATAGAAAGAGAGACTGAAAAAAGTGACAGAGGTATGTATTTCCCAGCTGAAAAGACCACCAGCATATGCTGTGTTTTGGATGCTTGTTTTTCCTCCAGGCTTTTTGACTAGCTTAACCAACAATACTTTCCTGCTCAACCAACTTCACCAGTTACTTTTAAAGGGATAATTCATCCAAACTTACAATTCTGTCGTCATTTACAAGTTTTTATGTTGCTTGAAACCAACTGACTTTTTTATTCATCCATTGAACGCAAGATAAATTTTTTGTTCACTTTTATTACATTGTTTTTCCCCCATACAAAAGCAAATGGTGACATTTTCAGAACAGAATATGTCCTGTGTTAACAACTGTCCTGTGTTAACAACTGTTGGTGTCACGTGTCTTTCTGCCACTTGCCATATGTGTGTTTAATGAACGCAAAAGTAAAACAGGTAAAAAAAAAAAACTAAAAAACTTAGTTTGTCAAGAAAATTCAGTTCTTGATTTCTTCATGGTGCTTTGTTGTCTATGAAGGTTAGAGAGGTAGAAGCATAGATAGAGGTCTGAGATTGGAGTCCCCTGTGATGTGTATGTGTGTGTGTGTGAGGTCTCTCATCCCCTCCATCAATTTTGCACAATGCCCCGAGGCAGCCATGGGACTTTGTGTTGCCTTGCTCCTCCTCTCCCTCCATCCTACCTCTTTTCTTCTCCCCTCTTCAATTTTCTCATCCACCACTCATCCTCCCTCTTGCTTTCCATACTCAAGACTTCATCTTAAACTTTTTTCACCCACAATCCTTGTAGAGGAAAATGAATCCTTTCTTTCATAGGTTGAATTGAATAATTACCTACTGTATATTTTAATTCCACAATATTTTGATCTGAAGTTTTTCAGTCAGACAGCAGTTTCTAAAGAATCAGTATATGTGACTCTAATATATAGCGTATGTTTCCGTAATTGGCATTTCTCTAAAATGAATGAGACAAAAAAGCACTTAATTGCTTGAAGAATGACCTGTGTAACCCTGTTTCAGAAATCCAAGACTCACGCAGCCTGGGATTCTGGGTCCTATTCATCTGGGAAAGAAGAGAGTTGTGAAGCTGTCAAGCACATAGACAGTGAACACAGAGGGGAACAGGTCAAGGCCACAGCTAGGACAGAGGGAGAAAGAGGTGTTTTTTCACTTCAATCACCAGACCCTGTCTGCATGATGCTTCTAGTGTTGCTTCCTACCTAGATCTGCCATTTTTGTGAAATCCAGTGTGGACTCACTCAAGAGTGTCAAGGGGGTTTCTTTTTGTGACTTTTGAGGCTCTTCCTTTTGTAGATTTACATTTTTCATCTTTGAACATCTTGTGTTGTCAGTCCTCTTTTATTGTTCTCAGTGGCATATCGCAAATCTGTTGTCCTTCCCCCACCGTCCTTGAACCAGGCCCCCGCCTCCACTAGCAGTGATGTCATATATTAGGTTTTATTGATAAAAACAACAACAACAATAATAAAATCTTCATTTCATTGGATGTGAATCTTCATTCATATTCAATGAAAACATTGGTAAAAACAAAAACAAAAAATATATTTGTAATCTCGGCTAAATATTGTCCTATTGTCCTGACAAACTATACATAAATGGAAAGCTTATTTATTCAGCTTTCAGATATTATATAAATCTCAATTTTGAAAAATGTACCCTAATGGTTTTGTGGTCCAGGGTCTCTCTCTCACACACACACACACACACATACATTATATATATATATGCATGCTACATATTACATATTACAATATTATTCAAAAATGTGGTGTCAGTAAGATTTATAAATGTTGGTAAAAGTGATTCCACAGCAAAAAAATGTAGTATGCGGCATTACACAACTAAAGTGAAGTGCTTAGTGCAGCATTTGAGAAAGGGCCTTATGTTCAATCCACTGTACACGCTAATCAACCACCAACATCTGCATGTGATCCACTGCTTCATATATTGTGAACCCATGCAAATACATTTATGCCGCATTTGTGCATCTGTGTAAACATGATATATTTACACTGATGTGACTTCTGTGCAGTATAAAAACCGCTCTAGACATATTGAACCATAATACATGGCTCACAATGGTTTTACTGTTTCCCAACTTTAATTCTTCTCTTTCTCCATATCATATGTGTTCTCACTCTGGATTGGCAGAGTGTTAATCCGAGGGTCTGGATCTGCTGCTCTAATCCCTGATGGAGTATCAGAGGGAGTCTCTCTTTAAGCTCGTGAGAGGCGTCTGTGTGTTTGTGAGTGGGTGGATAGGTTTAAAAACCCTCCCTAGGGTTTTCTGATGTTTAAATTAAGACTGCATACCTACCTTCCATGTCACTAAAACAACAGCCTGTCATCGCGGTTGGATTTATGAAATGCAGGATCAAATGAAAGAGCTGGGGAAACGAAGAAAGAGAAAAGGAGCTGTAGAAGGACATAAACAAGCCATTGTGTGTCTGCGTTTTGAACTATAGCTGCTGGGTTAACGGTTTCTCTCTTTCTTTCTCTTCATCCCCCTTTCCCTGTGTTAAGTTTGATTAGGTGACCACAGTTACATATTCCTCATTGGAGACGAAAAAGGACAGCCATTTCCTGTGAAAATAGAATGGGATACAAAGAGCTCTTTCAGGGCCTGGGCGGCCCGCTGCAAAAGCTCTTCCATGCCCCCAACACCAGCCTGCCTGACTCACAGAGACCCAGCCAGAGACTGACACAGGCCCCAGCCCAAACACACAACATTTCCACATCCTCCCAGCTTCTTACACTCACTGACACCAACTATTAATTCACTGAAGTAAAAAGAAGCTATTGCTTATTCAGAACAGATGAGTAGCAAAGCTACTGAGTTTACATGACGTATAATATGAAACACACTCGATTAAGTTTTGGCATGTAATTCATCCCATACTGTTTGTATATTGCATGTGCTACTGATGTGAATGATACATCAGAAATTGTGTAGTTTTTTTATATATATATATATATATATATATATATTTTTTAAAGGGGTCATATGATGTTGCTAAAAAGAACACTATTTCGTGTATTTGGTGTAATGAAATGTGGTTTAAGGTTCAAAAAACATTATTTTCCACATAATGTACATTATTGTCTCTCCTCTATGCCCTGGCTTTCTGAAACATGTTGTTTTTTGACAAAGTTCATCAGTCTGAAAAGCGAGGTGTGCTCTGATTAGAGAGCCAGCTATCCAGTGCGTTGTTATTGGTTGAATGCCTCAAATGTGTGACAGAAATGTTATGCCCCTTAATATAAATAATTATGGATTATAATGACTTCTACTGTTTTTTTACAAGTTGCGTTGCATCGTGCCACTAAAGCACTATTCGGACGGGACTAGTTTTCTAAACTACGTTTGAGTTTCGATTCTTACCACCTGACGTCTGTGATTTTCATGTACCAATTCGGACGGGACTAACATCTCCGTGTTTATTACAGAGGTGGGAGGGTCTGATTTGTGCATCTGGGCGTCACAGATCACGCGCTCTGTGTGCGTGCATTGTATTCATTCAGAATGATTGCCATTAGTATTATTAAACAACAAACACTAAATGCCTAATATAACAAAACCATGTTAATGTGTGGTTCCTTTAGATTAACTTGTTTTCCTTTTTTTTTTTTTTTATTAAATGTAATTAAAACATTATGTAACTGAGTACATAAATGAGCGTGAGTAATCTTACCTGATGCTGATATTACAGTAGCCGGTATTAACAGTTTACGCGATCTTGCTCTTGATTTTATTATTATTTTTATTTTTTTTATTATTATTTATTTGCCGCTAAGCAAATATATCAAACATCCGTGCAGTAAGAGCATCTACGGTAATTCACGTTGGCCAAAACACACAAGGAAACGCGTTGTGAAATAAAATATCACCGGCAATCACAGACATTCGCATTCGGACGGGATTAGTTTTCCCAGAGGATCACTGAGTTTGCTGAAAAACGGTAGGTAATTTGCTCTGGAATTATCACAGAGGTTGTGTGAGAAAAACACAGACGTGGCAGATTCGGACGGGATTAAAATCACCAAGTACGTCTGTGAAACGCAGATTTCTCTAACGACCCCCTGTAAAACTAGTCCTGTCCGAATAGGGCTTAATACATAAACCATGTCTGTATTTGTGATTGTAGAAATGACAAACAACAAGCACTACTCCAGCGGTTATAAACTGCTTAAAACATGCATTTTAATCATCAATGGCAAATCCTTTACATATGTAAACTTACTTACAGACTGTGAGTCAAAACAGTCGGCATTGTAGTCTTATATACTCTCCCAGGTTCAGGAAACAGTCCTCCATAAAATGGGTTGCACACATCTGAATATTTGGGTTGAACTGTTTTCGAACAGTGTTGTAAATACAACTTAATCACTAATTTCTACTTGTGTCCTCTTTTGGAAGGCCAAAGAAAGTATTTACGCTTTCACAATGAAACACAGTGTCTGTCTCCACAACATGGCAGCAGCAACAATACTACAGCGAGAATCAAAGTTACGTCTTTTATCTTTGTATGAACATTTAGGAGGCGTTATGCAAATCTTCCCACACAGTGACATAGACATGTGGTGGGGGCGTGTTAGAACGAGCCATTTTAGGAGGGTGTGGTTGACTCTTAACTTTTATAAAGAATATCTCTTTGGGTTTGAGACTTTAGTCTTTGCAACATCAGGGATCTTATCTAGTCATGAAAAAGATTGCAACACTCAAAAGAGAAAGGGAAAAATGAAATAGGATAATATGACCCCTTTAAATCAAATGTTTTTGTCTGACAGACCAGACCCAAAACCAAATCTAGTGATCAGAATAGAATTATGTAACCAGAATATTATATATATATATATATATATATATATATATATATATATATATATATATATATATATATAAAACATTCTGTAGAAAAAGTGAGGTTTCAATGGAGTATTTTTTCTCCACCTAAACACAGTTGCAACCAACCAAGCAGAGCCAGATAGATCTTTGCAAAGAGTTTTATGCTTTAAACAAACACTCATCATCATTCAGAGACCAGTTTAGAAAATCTCAGCGTTTATGAGTGAAAAACAAGCAAATCGTGCTTATTAGCTGCATTAAGTCTCTCTTCAATGAATCACACCCATTGTATGTTAATATGCCCATAACTGAATTACTGTGACAGCAGCCAGCCATATTTAGTTCCCTGCGCTTGGCAGTTGTCCCAAAGGGAGAAGAAGGACAGTCTGCCTCATAAGAGCTCTCCCCCATTTAGACAAGAGGTATGACAAACAAACCCAATGGATGTTTACGGTAGGAAACGTCAGATGCAATACTATATATAGTCAAAGCTGAGTGACTCATGACAAATCAACAGATCTGGATGCTTTTGACCGATAAATATTCCGTTCTTTGTGTCCAATGAATCAGCCGAATGGCTTTTTTTCGTCAGTGGATGGTGGCGGTAGGGTAAAATGTTTCCCACATAAGGCCTAGACTAACACATCTACTTTAGTTTTTTTAGCAAAGGACCTGATTCCTCTCATTAGGATTGCACTCTTATCGAGAACAAACGGTTGCCAATATGGTCACACTTGAGTGTCAGTTCTCCTGCGCTGTATATCATTTGGTCTGGTGAGGCAAATCTGGGTTGGAGGAGTTTTAAAGGCCCAAGGAACGTTTGAGTGGCGTATAAAAGCGTTCTCTCTCTCTCTCCCTCTCTCGCGCCTTGATCTTTTACTGTAACACACCATCTGCACATCTGTCGCACGATGTTAACACTGCCCGCCAACACAGTCTGTTTGTCCTATTCTCTATATCCTCTTCCATTCTTTAAAGGTTAATAGAAAAATGCTTGCCACAAAAGGTGCCGTTGTGAAGAATCGGGCCCCGCTGCAGGAATGAGAGTAAATATGTCTCCGAGCCCTTCGGGATGGCTTTGGGCAGGGGGGTTATTGCGGAAAATTCCTAGGCATTTGTTCTTGAGTGGATCCACCGAACAACCGCATGTTGCAGCTAATGTGGGTGTGAAAGCTGCAATCTGCCATCAAAAAACAGTTTTTGTGGGTTAAAGCCTTTCAGCGTTTGAGAACGCACTTTAGTGGTCAAAGGGTCTTAAGGAATGTTGCTTTATTATGGGTGAAAATATAGTGAAATTTATTTGAAAGGAATGAGTTTTCTTCTAGCGTAGATAAAAAAAAGAACACACGAATCTGGAGGTGTCAACAGGTTGACATTAATAGCCACGTATACAAATACTGTGAATATAAAATCTTGTAGAGGAAAAATGTCTCTGTCTGGATGTTTTCATGTTTGTTTTTTTGTTTGCCTCTCTCTGTTTGTGTCACTCTAGGAGACTAGACTGGTTTCGATGGGACTGTATTCAGCTCTATATTAAGGCTGTGGGACTGGGCCGCTTTGGTGGAAAACATTCGTTCCCGAGGGACTGACGTTACCATGAAATCCTACCTGGAACAATGTGATCAGCCTGGGGGCTGCCTGGCTGCCACTCCGCCCCCATCCAACCCTAGGTATCAGCCACAGGAAGTCCCACACAGCTACTTCCTGTGGAGCACACAAACAATGGCTATTGTCGCTAGCTGATATGGTGTGACCTCAGCTCCGTCTGCCGTGCCTTGCTAACCATAAATCGTCCACCTTTAAACAGCTTGAATGGTGAAAGATTGACGAGACCACGGCGCCAAGGAGCGCAAACAAAAACAGAATGGGACAAAAAGCCCAGCTCGCTCAGAACGTGCCCAGGTCGTAAACAGGGTTGTTTATCCGGGGGTTTTCACTTTATCACACGGGGTGGAAGTTATCAGATGTCTACAGAATCACAATATGTTTCAGTTCTATTGTCATGTGCAAGTTCGTTTCGGAGCTGGGGGTTTGGAGGATTTTACATTGAGAGTTGAACGATTTTGAGTCACTGCATGTTATCTCGCTGTGAACGGGAGGGTATCGATGGTACGGCCCAGTAAATTCTTCACATAGATGTATATCCCACCGTTCACAGTGTGTAGCAACTTTGGGGTCAAGGCAAGATCACATAACATAAAGTGGGTTCTAAAAGCCTTAAATCACATTGAAAATCATTTTTAAAACAATTTTGAAATTTAATCTAAACCTGGAAGCAGAAGGTTTCAGGATTTTAACAAATCTAAAAGAATTATATATGAAATGTCAATATCATATATATAATATTAAACCATCATTTCATTTTATTTAACTAGTTGTCCCTAGTTTTTTTTTCTTTCTTTCTTTCTTTCTTTATTAGTCTGAATGAGTGTGAAGTTTCCTAGAACTTATTATTATTATTATTATTCAACTGAAGAAGCAGCATAACAGACCTTGGACAGGACAGGACATTTGTAGGGCGTGTTTTTGTCTAATAAATAAATTATAAATGCATTTAATAAATATTTTTATATCATAAACTAGGATATGTGTTCTTATTATAATAAATTTGAAATGAGCATTTTCACTAGGTTTCTCAGACTTTTGGACTCTCTTCTGTATGTTCACAACAGGACTACATGTTGGAGAAGAGTGTGTTTCTCTTTCGCAAACTGCAAACCCCCCCCCCCCCCCCCAAGTCCCTCTTTCTGTACACGGCAGCTGCTGCCTTGATGCTTATGGGGATTAGACACAACTCTCACACAATCTGTCTCTCTGTCTCTGCTGCTCCCTAATGCAGCTCACAGGGTTGTGGGGCTGCTGTTTTACCTGGAGAGGTGAGGTATCATTTTAGTGGTGGCATTCGCTTTTCGCATGGCATTAATAGTTTATTCCTTAGCTGTTGACAACAGTCATGGCTAAATACTGGACACTGCATGAGAAAATGTTGTATTGTTGTGGCTCTGCTCACCTTGAGTTTGCATGCACTTGTGTGTTGCATGTGTGCGTGTGTGTGTAATTTTGTCTGAGGAAAGACGGTTTAGGTTGATTGAGTTTTATCCCACCGCCAGCAAGAATATGTCACATTTTGACTTCTCTGTTGTGCGCACAGAGTGGTCTTGTCACTTGCCCTGTGTGTGCGCAAGAGAGAAAGCGCATTTTTGCACTCGCTGTCGGCTTTAGTTATTAGTCACTCATTCTATCAAGAGATGCTTTCTCCCCCCTCCAAATGATTCTTTAGTAATAAAGCTTTAAGCAGACAGCTGTAAGCTGGAGACCAAATACACCCATATATTAAACATCTCCCAGGCTGTTTGATATGGGCTGATGAGAGACTGTCTGCATTTGTATCCTCCTCTCTAAATCCCTTCAGCATTAATCACTGTGCCTATAACACAGATAGGCTATTTAGATATAGAAGAAAAGCAGACTGGAAGATTACCAAATTCCCATCTTATCTTCCGTGAAGACAAATGGGGGTCCCAAAACTCACAAGACTTTAAACTACAACAAATAATATGGAGAATCCAATAATGAACCCCCAAAATGAACATTACGGCAAGGGCATTTATAACAATGTGAGACAAATATTGTTCATTTCCTGAATTCACTTACTAGGAGAACCTGAACTGGCTGCATTTGTGCTGGGATGGTTGTTTCATTTTAATATAGCCGTTCAGTGAAACCATAAGCAGATTTAATATGGAAAATATCAAATGCAATTAATGACAGCTAACTATCTTGACTATCTTTCATGAATTGATGTATCTCCTCTCGGAAGAATTGTCTTACAATGTAACATATTTATGATTATAGTAACAATTTGGCAGCTGTTGTGGCTAGAACTTTACAGGATTTTATTTTTTACAATTTTGATGACTGATGTTAATGTACCAACCTATTTGAGCTATTACTGTAATGTAACGACTGATAATAAATTAGCCAATTCATATTCATTTGAACAATATTTTACTGTAAAAATATGCACGTTGCTCTGTTAAATAGACATTTTCTATTACACTTTTAAGCTAATTCTTTCATTTATAATTTTGTCTTCCCCATAGGATTTTACTGTAAAATAAAATTTTAGAATATATTAAAATAAAATGTTATATTATACTGTAACTGAGTTTGGTAAGGTAATTTAGTTAACCAATTAACAATTAATATTTTTTTGTATTAGGCTGACATTTATCACTTATCAGTAGTTAGATATTCATATAGGCCTCAATGTCAGAAAAAAAAATACACTGGGCCAGTACCCTTTCAAAACTTTGTACCTTATTTACATGTAAAAGGGTGAAAATTATTACCTAATAGTACATATTAGTACCTTCTGAAAGGGTTATTAGTGACAGCTTTTGAATTATTTGTTTTTATAGTAAGAACATAGTATGCATTAATATCTCTACATAAAACCTCCCCCCCCCCCCTAAAAATTTAAGATCATACTTTTATTATTAATATAAGTTTTTTTTTCATTTATTTTGTTTTATGTATTTAAATTAAAAATAACAAAATGCTGTTATTTTATTTTATTATAATTATTTATAAAAATTGATGGCTTTATGTAAGATAAAGTAGCATAGTTAAAATGAATCTGAACAGTTAATAGAGAGTGGCACTGACTGCAAGAAACTGAAGGATTAGTTCTGGGCAGTGTCTCGGATGGAAATGGCTGATACGGTTCGGCTTGAACAGGACACAGGATGCATAACTTTGCGAGTGTTTTTAAACTGTTTCCTTCATTCTTTTGCTTGGAATAGAACAGACGGATCCGTGTTTCCGACGTGGCAATGAGCTTATACATGACTGTGCATGAGAGAGAGAGAGTCCTGCAGTTTGACTGTCAATGAACAATTCACTACCTGCCTGCAATAAAGCTTATTCACCGCTAGAGGTCAGTTATGACTATTTCTGAGCACTGGAGTCTGCCTAAAAATATCCTCTCAAGCAGCTCAATGTGATTTACATGCTGTTCTACTTACATGTCTTACATGTTATGTTATAAATACACATGCGCGTATCATAAAATATAATATGCAGCAGATTAGATATGGCTTATTAACGGTGCAAGACAACATTCAAAATGCTATAATTTTGGGTATTTTCCTCTTATCAAATGACTACTTTGTAAAGATTTTTATATATATATTCAGCTATAATTTAACATGTACACGGTGAGTTTTTCCTGTTTGACTTGTGCTGCATTCACCCTAAATAATTGCTCTGAACCATATGCCTAGAAGCAGTCTCATTCTTGTTTGTGAAGCCCACAACATAACGAAAATACCTCAGTTATGCTTGCTTTCTTTTTTTAAACCTTGACTTTCCTGATCGTCTAACAACACTGAACAATGACATCAATGCCTTTTCAGTTGGCACGTTTAACAAGTCGTTTGTCTGTTTTGAAATAGCCTACGCACAGTAAAACGTTTATCCAAATTTAAAATCTACTTCATTACGTGCTAAACTTTTCAGGGTTCAAGTTCACTGTTTAAAGAATTACGAGGGTGATTTGTTTTCAAAGTGGGTCTCTCGATTACACCAAAAGTCTGTATTATCAGTCAAATAACAAGAGTTATAGCTGTATGACAAAAAGTAGTGATTGTCTGATATATATTTACTAATATTATGTATTTATTGCTAAATGTGTTAAAATCCTATTCACACCGTTGTTGCTTAGAACTGCGCACGCGCATGAGGCGCCAGTCAAACTTCTGCCAAAACATGAAAACTTACTTCAAACAGCGTCTAATTGACAGACTCAGGTAGTTAGAAGTCAGTCAGAGGGGTGACAATCACATTGTTAACTCCTTAAAAAAGATAATAAAGTAAAAAGAAGCCTAATTTTTAAATCACGGAATGAATCTGAGCGAAAGCTCCATGAAATGTAATGGTTCACTCAAATAATAAATTGCATTAAATGCAGACCTTATTAAATGATCCACGGATGTTTGTTTGGATAGATGAAATCAAAACGGTAGCAAATTTCATTTTAGGAATCAAACGTGCAGATTAGTCTCCAACTTCATGGCTAATTCTGTTATTTGCTTTCTTTTAAATAGAACCATGATATCCTACTACTGTTAAATAAATTCTCAATAATTATAAATATGAAAACGTATTATATTTATAAAACCAAAAAAAAAAAAAAATGAAAAAAAAAAATTAAGTTGAAAACGTTTGCCTAGACAAGCATGTTGTGTAGGCTAATAGAGATGCCCCGTCGCGTGACTTGACAGGTGAATTAAAACAAACAGGGCGCGTGAGAGAAACTGCTACTGCACGAGGAGAGCGATGAACACCTGTGCGCATCCCTGCGCCACCGGCACACAGGTATAAAGCATTTACCCACCTCCTGACAGTAATTTCAGCCAGTATTACAGAGCCAAGTCAGTGTCGCTCGCGAGGAAAGATGAGATGATGGTTATTGACATTTTTAAAGCGCTCGCCCTGCGTATGCACCTTAAAATAAGGCATTTGGAGGGGCTCGCGCTGGTTAGACCCCAGTAAAGAGGGGTTCAAGAGCGGCTAGGCTCAACTGTGAATTAATAACAAAGTGTATCAGAACTGACCTAAACGCTCAATCACGCTTAAACATCCCAAATGCAGTCTTTGAGTACGGGATATGACTTACAGCTTGCGTTTAGACGGGAATATTTGACGTTACCTGAACGGGAAACTATTCTAAAGCTCGTGAAGTACAAACGTCGTGTCGCGATGCGCCTCAGGTAGAGCGCGCGCACACTGACTGCTTTGAACTGCGTGAAGCGCTTTAGCCAAGCCCAGTGTGTTGGATTTAAATGGTCCAGTTTTGACACATTTGCTTTGCTCAACCGAGTATCTGCGCTAAGGTATAACCACTCTTGGCGCAGAGCCTGTTGTTTAGAACACGAAACAAATTGACTTCTCCTCCCCCAAGTCTTTGCCTTTTTGTAATTTGCTCTGGCGTTGTTGTTTGTGTGTGACCAGCTCTGGGATTTCACCTCGTCCTGGAGAGACCAGCGCAAATCAACCCGAATAAAACATCCCGACCCTGTTCACCTCTCCCGGAGGGTCGTTTTCCTTCGAGACACGTGGACGAAGTCGTACACAGCATTAGGTGAGTGGATTCAGACAGTATTGAACTTTATCTTGTGATATATGTGCGTGTGTTTTCGTGTTCGGCATGAGCGCGCACGGAGCCGCTGCTCGCGTGACTGCCTGTTGTTGAGCGGCGTTAACGGGAAGGAGCTCCGCGATCTCTCCCTCTCTCTCAGCCCGCTCTTGCGATCTTTCCCCTTTCCATAGTCATAGTAATCCTGCTGGGATTAGAGCGCGTTTCCCTCCAATCATCAGCAGCTCGATCATTCCTGCCTCAAACCGCAGCAGATCTCAATCCAAATCATGTCAGTTTCACCATTCCCATCAGCTCAGAATTGATTACTTTTAATTTAGCTACTGTGCGTATGTGCACACATGCATTTGTTAAGATAATATATTTGATGCCCCCCCTCCACCAAATTCAGATTTTTCTCTTTGAAGAGTTAGTGAAATATGTTTTCTGCAAGCCCACAGGCTATTCATTGTTTTTGAAACAACATAAAGTAGAATAAACACAAATAATCTAAAATAATAATACATTTGTAATGTAATGCTAAAATATAGTTATAGGACATAATATAAAACTGTATCGCTCTGTTGAAAAATGTAACTACTAGAAGACAGATGTGCAGTGGTCAGCAGATAAGCACTTGTGATAAGTTATGTAGTCCGATAGTGGTAAACAAAGTGGCTTGCTTATGTGTATTTGAAGTGAATTTCTGACATTTTGAAAAATTTGTGTACAGTAAAATGTGTATTCTGTATGCATCTCTGAATTATGGGTTTGGAAATAATTTGATAATAATTTGGGGAAACATAATTTGAGCATAAAAGGCTCTGTTACATTTAAATGAGACATGAATATTACTTGACTTATAAAATAAAACTTCTCTCGAAACCGGACTATAAGATGTGCATGCTCAAATTAAGTTACACCCACCATCATTTTATAATTTTAGGGATGTCCTGTACAGTCTGTCGTTCTATGTACAGTTTTTTTGCACACACCAATTTGACTTGTACCGAAAACGTATGATTTTTAAATATTTCAATGGCTCTTAACGGTGTAAAACAGACCGCAGTGAACTCCATAGAATCCAGCTGTTGAGTTCACACATAAATCTAATGAAAAATTAACGCTGACTTATATGGAGAGGAGAAAAGTAATTTGCTCGAGTAAGTCATATATTACTGTGTTGGCTCTAATGCATTGGTGATTGATTTTAGTGTTCACAAATTCATAAACGTTGTGATAAAGTAGTCAGATAATCAACTGGTGTGATTTTTGTAATTTATTATAAGAATGAAATGTAATGTAATAGGAAGACAAGGGCTCAACGAGCAAAAGGGAAAAAGTATGTATGAATTCTGATGAAAATCCACAATGATTTTTGTTGTTTTGTCATTGAATTAAGCTTTTCTTTTTAGTGGGGTCATTTTGAATGCACCAAGGCTTTTCCCTTTTTGGCAAATGTTTATTAACACTTTACTTGGACTGAGTTTTGGCTATTACCCACAAAGCCTTGCCTCATAATTCTGTCATAATTTGCATAATGAGTCTTTTCCCCCTTATTTTTCTCCTTTCACAGGCTCTTACAAGAGTCTCTTTTAAGAAATAATTTGTGTTTCTTCATTCAAAACCCACTGACTTTATTCTGAATGAATTCCTCTCTGATAAGTACATAACCAGACATTAGATCTTGGATGTTGCTCTTTTTAATACCAGAACTCCAACAGAAACTCCCACTGAAAAAAAAAAACACTAGTTGAAAATGCCATAAGAGTTATTTTAGGCCGTGTTAGTCGCAGAGTTTCTCCATATCTCCACACAGAATCAGGGATTGGTTTCCGATTGCTGGGAGGGAGAGAAAAATCACTGTGCATGCTCTCTCTCTCTCTCTCTCTCTCTCTCTCTCTCTCTCTCTCTCTCTCTCTCTCTCTCTCGTTTACTTTCATCATTCAGATAGATAAATTCACATTGCTCTTCAGATTATCACTTAATCAGTTTTGTGAATGCACCACTTTGGCATGACAGTATTATAGACCAGGTATAGTCCTTATCCCTAAGACCAAATCTGAACTAACTCTCAAAAAAAATGATGACTGTTTGACTGAGTGTAACTTAATTATGAAAAGGAAAGCAGACAGAACAAGAAAAGTTTTTGAGTACTAACCCTAACCCTAGGGGGAATTTCTACAAACTAGAATTGAATTTTCAGGGGTTTTTTTTAAATCACTTGACCCTCATTAAATTTCAAAACACTTTTTATTTTTTTTTCAGATGTGAAACTCAAAATGAGAAGTTTTGAATAATGTGCCAGCTGCTCTTTTCCATGCCATTATAATGAACAGGGATGGAAAAGTTGATTGACTTTTGACTTGCAATTGAATCTTTTGCAGTGTCTCACAAACATCATTTAAAAAAAAAAAACATGACCCTCAGGTTACAAAAGAAGTTAAACTTTTAGAAAAACCTGTCTCTGTACCTTACTTTTTTTCTTTTAATTTTTTTCATTTTCCTTTCATTTTTATGTGTGAATAACAAGTGACTCATTTTCTGAATTGATTTGATGGTGAAAAATATGTCCTTTTGTATCCGATAGATTCAGAACGACGTTAGGGTGAGTATGTGATATCAGAATTTTTTTGTTTTGGGGTGATCTGTCCATTTAAAGGTGTGTTGATCCTCAGAAACACAAGAATAGATCAGAATCCTTTTCACCCACCGCATCTCCTCTGTTGTCCGTTTGAACTGTGTGGTGATCACAGGACAGGAAACGGTAAACAAATTCTTCAACATGTGGTGGCCTGCAAGAGCATACTTTTCCTTATCCATTTCTCTCTCTCTTCAGCATGAGCAAAAAGCTTGCACTTCCTCCCACCTCTCTTACTCTCTTTCCCCCTCTATCCCGCTCCAACAAGCCAGCAGGAAGATAGTGCTAGCAGATCTTGGACTACGCTGAATAGCATTTGCCAAGACATATGAATTATAAGGCTAATGGGCTTAAAAGGCTTGTCTTAACATTGTCTCTACTTAACCATGCAAAAGCTGGCTTATAGTACAGCAGAAATAGATTGGGAACCAAAATACCCCAATTTTGAGGTCAGGATTAGAATGGATGAAAGACACTAAGTTTCTTTGCGAAACCATGAAATATTCAATTGTTGGCAAATTGAGAAAAATCTTTCCCCACTGCTCTCTTCTGGCGAGCCGTTCGCAAAGTGCATTGTGATTGTGTTTTGACATACAACTGATGGGATTCTTCTCATAACCACAGAATCTGGGACAGGTCGTCATTATCATGAGGGGTGGGGGGAAAAAAATGCAGTGAGAACAAAGTAACCGAGTTTCTGGGCTCAGATTGTGGAGGCAGCCCAGCAGCGAAGCACTGGCCATGTGTTCGGGCCGTCGCTCTGGTGGCTTTGGGCCGGACATCCACAGAGCTGCATGTGAACCGTTATGCTCTCACTCCCTGCCCCAGTTCAGGGCTCGTACAGGCCTCTGATTGGATGCGCGTGCATCTGTGCTGTATGCTTATTGGTTCTAAGTGCTTGCTGAACTCTTTCTAGTGGGGTCCAGAGTTTGAGTTTAGTTGGATGGGATCTGAGGATCATTCCTGGCAGTTCCAGCTGTGTGGCAGGTCAGCTGCCTGCCCCCCTCCCCTGCCCTCTCTCAGCACTTCTGAATAAATGAGCTATTCTGGGACATGCAAATATCCAGAAGGCTGGATAAGTCTTTGGAATATGTTCAGTGAATGTGTGTGTTTTTTTTTTTTATTATGGCAAGTTTAGGGTCTCTTTCACTAACCCTGTGTGTGAATGGATTTGTGTGTTAACCTTGTGCAGGTGTTTTAATTATTCATCAGTAAGTTTACACTTGTGTGTTTTTTCTTCTAAATTTAGGATAAACTGTGGGCCACAGTGAGTCAGTGGGAGTCACCCCTTTAATATATCCATCTGTGAAATGAAAACATGAATAATGTGCAGCAAAAGTTTACATTTATTTCCATTTTGGTATATTTTAAAAATTATTTTATTCCTGTAATGGCAAAGCTGAATTCTAAGCTGCCATTATTCAACTCGTCAGTAAATCATGAAATATAAATAGTAATTTATAATATTACATTTTCTGTCACTTTTAATCAATTTAATAATGAATAAAAGTGTTCATTTCTTGAATTTTATCCAGTGGTTCAAGTTATCCCCTTTGATACAGCTTAATGTGCAGGGCACAAAGTTGTGTCACTGGAGCGCTTTCTTTCTCTGAAATAAAGTCGTTTTTCTTTTTACAACTCTTTGACTAGAGGACAGATTACTAAGTTGTTTAAAAGTAATAATAATAGAATGATGGACTTCTGGTCACCTTAGAAACATAAAATGTGTTAAGATGGATTTTTATGTATGTTATTATTAGAAACTTGAATAAAGTGACCTAACAACAAATCACACTAATTTAAGAGTAACAAAATAAGTAACAAAATTGACTAACTAATTATTTATTTTTTATTTATTTTTTGCATTTGAAAAAAGTTTTTTTTTCTCTTCTTTTTCTGCCTACATACTGTATTGTAAAAAACACTTTTTTATCAATAACTAATGAATGACACCTACTTTTTCAGGAACTGCATTTATGTTTTGTCATTTCTGTGAAATTATTTAAGGATATACATTTTCTACAAATTTTTCTGGTGTGTTCATGTTTGTGTATATATTTTTATAGATAATCTTGCCCCTAAGTGGCACACAAAACAAATTATAGCTAGTTGCTTTACATGTCGGTCAGATGTTCTCTTCCTGTCTGTGCGAACAACCAGAATAAACAGTGGAAAAGACCTCATGCAAGAGTTTTTATCACTTGATTGGTTATCAATAGTAAACTCCAAGCTGTATGTGAGTCTATCTGCTTCTGCTAAAATGTTTGCGGTAGACAGCGTTTGGTGACAGTGCTCCTCTGTCACGCAGAAACACTTGAAAGGTCCTCTGTTGAAAGTGGATGTGTGTGAGGCCTGGGTTGCCTTGACACTTTGATCAATCAAGAATAAATGAGAGGGCACGCTTCTATCACACTGAATAATAATGATGAGCATTTGTCGTTTGAAAGCTACAAGCATGTGTTCCTGAATGTTGATGCTATTCACCACAGACGCTAGGAACATTTAAAAAAAATTCACAAAGACTTTAACTGAATTGATCTATTTATTTATTTCACCTCTGTTTTGTGGTGTCAGATTTGCAACGTTCGAGCCTACGTTCAAAAGAGTTTGCTGAATGCAGCTCATCTCATTGTGCCTTTTCAAAACGGATTGTTCTTGGGGTCTTGTGGGATTTCAAGGTTTCTGTGTTCCTCCTCTAATCTCTGTCCTTAACCACCACACTCGGAGTCATCTTGCTGCATAACTCAACTATTTCGTTTAGGGAAATTAGTACGTTCCCGCCGACCCTGTCTTTCATCGTTTGCCGTGGTGCATATTTAAGTCCGTTCCTGGGCTTATTTTCCTAATTGGTGGCCTGTACTTGCTCAACACCGATTGCCTTTGATCATCTCAGATCATTACGTTTACCTCATTAATTTGCTCAATCCAGTTTTTTTTCCCCTCCCCTGTTGAGCCAAATTTAAGGGCCCATGTAAAAATTGGATTAATAATACATTTTATGAGCCAAGAGAAAAATCAGCTCCCTTTGTGGTCTCTCTCTGTCTCCCTTGTCTTTCTTCTTACCCGCTGATTGTGTTTCCCTAGTGTGAAAGACACAAGCCAAACAATGCCTGATGAAAGGACACTCTCTGTGTTTGTTGCTGTTGACCTGAATCTAGTCTGAAAGGAAGCCACGGACAGGGCGGAGAGGAATGAAGATACAGGGAGGAACGGTATGGTGCTGTTTGCTACGTGTGCTTGAGAAAGTTGCTGATTAGATCCCTAGTGCTGTTGGCGTCCATTGCTGTGATCTTGTCGAGTGAGGATCTGTAAACCCTGTGTGTTGAAGGCACTTTGTGATCTGTCTGACCCGTATGTGCTATGTTTAGGCAAAATCTATACTGTCAAATAAAAATAAAGAAAATAAGAATAATCTGTCTAACTATAAGTAACAGCACGAATAAATACAATAAGTTTTAAAAGTAAAGATACAAATAAAATAATAAATACATATAAGTATATATGTGACCCTGGACCACAAAACCAGTCATAAGGGTCAATATAAGCTTTCCATTGATGTATGGTGTTTTAGGAAATTGTTGTACATTTGTTGTCCAGATTTTCAAATGGCAATATTTGGCTGAGATACAGCTACCTGAAAATCTGGAATCTGAGGGTGCAAAAAAATCTAAAAACAGAGAAAATTGCCTTTTAAAACTGTCCAAATTAAGTCCTTAGTAATACATATTACTAATCAAAAATTACATTTTAGTATATTTACAAAAATATCTTCATGGAACATGATCTTTACTTACATTCCCAATGATTTTTTGGCATAAAAGAGAAATCTATAATTTTGACCGAAACAGTCAATTTTTGGCTATTGCTACAAATATGCCCATACTACTTAAGATTGGTTTTGTGGTCCAGGGTCACATATATAAAAACAGTACTGACTACAAACTGAACAGAAGTGTGTACATTGTGCATCTTTATACGTTCTCTTAGTTCCTTTTCAAGCGCCATCAACAGTCCCTTTATTTTTCAACACTCATCTCCAGAACCTTTGCTCCATCCTGGTTTATAATGTCAACTTTCTAGATGAATAAAATGAAGTTTTGACCTTGTTGAAAATGACTTTAACAAGCAGTTTTGGAGAAAACGTTGTAAAAATAAGTCTTTGTCTACCACCTCTTCATATTTATCTCCTGTCGCTTATCCTCTTTTTTTGTGTTGTCTTTATCTTCATTTTAGTCTTCTATCCATGTTCTCTTGTCTTGAAATGTGTGCATTTCCCTCCTACACTTCTACCTTAAAAAGCCTCAGGCCTAACACTTTTGACAAAGATACATGCAGACTTTACAAGCAAAGAATTCATCATATTTATTGTCTCGCTGCCAAATAGGGCACAAATAATCCACTCCAATTAGGTGTTTGTGGCATGAAAATTGGATTTTCTCTCTCTTATGAAAACGCATATTCCAGAACACCATTGTTGATTATGAATTCCAGCAACGACAAGAGAACAACATGCCAGGTTGATTTCACACAACCATCTGCATATAGAGACCGTAGGTAAATATAGATCTGTATCTTCAGTGCACACTTTGTTTTTACTGTATTGAGGCCGTTATTGTCCTTCCCGTGTGGCCGTATACATATCAATGTGACTGAATCTCACAATCCATGAACTGATGTCTCAGCCAGCGTACAAAGGAGAACTGCTGTCTTTTTTCGAGAGGCGTTTATTGTCTTCCAACCCAGAGCAAGCAAACAAACAAAGTCGTGAGGCATCTATTGAGCAGATTGCAGCGCACATGATTTAGTCTCAAGGCTTTGGGCTTTTATGTCCACATGATTGTGTGCATCTTCATATTGTTTGGTTTCAGACGTCTTCCATTATCATATAGATAACTGAACATTGTTACTTGGATATGAGAAGCTGCGGCTAATGTAATGTCATCTCTTTGGCGTGCGAGTCACTTTTTCCTCGCTTTTATGATCCTGTCTTTCTACTTTATGGGAAGATTGGAGACCAGAGAAAAGGGGAAAATACTATGGATTTTTGCACTCAATAAATCAATGACCTACTTTGGTATTTTGTGAAACCTTGCTTATTTTTCACATGCCCATGGCGGTCATTCTGTTTATTTTGCTCTGTGTTTGTGTGTTTCTTTGAGTGTGTATGGCATCATTCAGGTCCCAAGAGGGTGTTTCGGATCTATACTCATTGGGCAGTTGCTGCGGTCGAGCTCGAGTTCAGATCTGATAGTGAGTGTCTCCTGACCACTGATCTGAGCCCATCACTGCTGTTGATGCTAAATGATTTCGATCAGGAATCGGATTTTGCACTGGTCTTGGGTCAGTGTAATGGTTTACCCTGTTTACCCTGAAATTCCTCGAAGTATGTAAAAGCACTATTCGCACTTTGCACAGTGTTTGGTAACAGTTTTGCTCTCTGACCCCAGTGTATATAAAAACAATATCAAAGTGAATAATGTCATGATGCTTTTTTTTTTTTAATAAAAATGCAGTACATACCTATGAATGTTTTTTTGTTGTTGTTCTGAGTTGATACAGTTGTCCTGAACAAAACACCCTCAGTAAATTGATAAAATAATTCTTTCATTTTTATCATGCAATTTATATATATGTATATATATATATATATATGTATATATATATATATATATATATATATATATATATATATATATATATTTTTTTTTTTTTTTTCAAAGATAATCTATGAGTTTGTAAAAATACTTTGAAAGTATATATATATATATATATATATATATATATATATATATATATATATATATATATATATATATATATTAGAAATAATACATGTAATAATAAATTATATTAGAAATGTATATTATTAAAATATATTAATAAATGTAATTGTGGACACAACTATTTGTTATTGACCCAAAGGAACTCCTTCCATTTAAACTGAGGAGTGTAAATTCTGTTCCACCTGTGTAACCAAATTTTACAAAAAATGTTGAAACGGGTTTTCAGAATGCTCCCCCTATCTGCCAATTTTCATCAAACCTGCACCAAACTCGCACAGTTATTTTAGCCATTATGTTATGTTAGGATTGGTTGAGATATTAAAACAGAGAAATGCTTTAATATCAACCTACAAATGTCTTTCTTCTAGTTGTTATCTGCATATTAAGCTCCCTATATTGAAGGATGTATCTTAATATCGCAAAAAAAGCCTTTGTTCTGTGATACAGTAGAAATGTGAAACCCCTTGATAAATATGTGTTCAGCTTTGTCTTGCACTGTAAGGGATTTCTCTGTAGCTTATGGAGTGCATGATGTACCATTCCATGAAGTTTGATCATACATTCTTTTAGCGGTTACTGATATAACACATGGAAGTAAGTATTAGCTGATACGTGTGTGTTTGTGCATGTTCTTTGTCTGTGGCTTTATGGAGCTGGTGTGTCTGTGTGTGTGTGTGAGTGTGCGAGAGCCCCTCTGCCTGAGAGCGTCCCTCTGATCTTCCCTGTGCGTTCTCTCACTTTCAACATCTTCCCTTTCTTATGGAAAAGAGCCAATTAGAGTTGTGTCTGTTTGTTTAAAACAAAATGGCTTTTAATTAGTCTGATCAAAACCTCACTTCTGTAGGCCCCAGGATCCACTTTGTAGTTCCCCTCTAGATTGCAGATGGTTTTGATGCTGGCTGATAGGACAGGAAGACAATCTGATGGCTTTTAATGAATGCTCTTACTTTTGTCTGCCTGTACCTTTCTCTTTTTCCTTTTTCTTTCCGTCTCTTTTGTTGTATTGTTCCGGGGACCCCCCCCCCCCAAACCGCCCGCCCCATGTTCTGTCGTTTTCAGAAAGGCCACTGCTCGTCACACTCCCAGCCTGTGTCCTGCAGCTGGGGATTGTGGGTAAATGTGGATATGACCTCATCCTCAGGTGGTGGCTGTGGGGCCTGCTTCTCCTTCTAGTCCTGCTCTTCTGTCCTTAAGAGACTTCATGCAGACATAATACAGGCTTTCATTAAAGGGCATTTGGGCCAAGGGCGAATCTGCTTCTCGGAGGCTTCTGTCAAAGGAACCTTATCTATTATGAGAGAGTCTTTATCTTACGCATTTTCTCTGGTGCCCTCTGTACTGTCGAGTGGAACAAAAGAGCTCTTTGCTTGAGAAAGTGAATTTATTTCTGACATTGTGGTCATTGAACTCAGCCCTCTGTGAATTAAATTGCCCCGGTTGTGCTCGAGGGATCTTCTCCGTGTTAAACGTGGTCTTGTCACCAACTGGGATGTTTATTATATTGGATTGCTTAGTGTACAAACCAGTGATATATGGTCATTTTGTGATTATTGACATGAGCCGATAATAACCATGCATGATTATCATATTAGCAGAAGTGTTAAAGGGTTAGTTCACCCAAAAATGAAAATGATGTCATTAATGACTCACCCTCATGTCGTTCCAAAACCGTAAGACCTCCGTTCATCCTCGGAACACAGTTTGTTGAAGAATCGAAAATACATTTTGGTCCAAAAATAACAAAAATTACGACTTTATTCAGCATTGTCTTCTCTTCCGGGTCTGCTGGGAGTGGGTTCACGACGCTGCTGACGTGTTATCTTTGTTATTGGGCGCACCAGAAAACACTTCAGCAGCATAATATTTTTGGAGCAAAATGTATTTTCGATGCTTCAACAAATTCTAACCTACCCTCTGATGTCACATGGACTACTTTGACGATGTTTTTCTTACCTTTCTGGACATGGACAGTATACCGTACATACATTTTCAATGGAGGGACAGAAAGCTCTCGGACAAAATCTAAAATATCTTACGTTTTCTGAAGATGAACGGAGGTCTTACGGGTTGTTACGACATGAAGGTTAGTCATTAATGACAGAATTTAAATTTTTGGGTGAACTAACCCTTTAACTACCTTCTTGCTGGAAAAAAAAGTATAAACAGTGACCTATGTGAACTAAGAAATCCACTAACTGCACTGCTATTCTCTGAATTGTAGATACAAGCAGTGTGAAATTATCAGTGCTTTGGAAATGCAGTGGGGCCAATCAAATTAGATGACTAATCAAGTGTAAAAGAAAAGCCCATCATGTTCTCTAGATATCAGCATTGGCAAAACTGGAAAAACCCACAACCGTCAATCTCTAGTAAAAGGAAGATTTTGTAGTCGATGGATGTTGTTTGCTTAGGTGAGTGGGGCAGGTGTGTTATCTCTTCAGAAGTAGGGTTTGGATCAAACTGACATTCAGGGTGCAAACATGAGGCATCTAATCAGTCTTGCTCAGGTCAAACTGGGCTTCTAATTGACATGCCGCACACATGTGTGTGTGTAACGAGATTCTGAGACGGTTTACACTGACAGCTGTCAGTACGAAGTCGGATGAGCAGTTCTTGTTACCTTAGGATGCAGACATATGTATCTGCAGCAGCTTTGCTTACCTACATCCCTACTCTTTCACTCACTACTCCCTCCCATCTCTCTGCAATTGGATGCAGTGGGATTTCTTTAGCAGTGAGAGACACTGAAGGAAGTTTGACATGCATTCCTTCAAAGTGAGACACTCTTTCCGTAGCGTGAGTTTGGGCCTGAGGGTCTGGTACCCTTGAGCTGGACTTTCAGACTACTTCTGTTTCTGTTCATGCAACTTGTTCGTTTTCTCTCGTAGCCCACTAGGACTGTCTGCTAATTTTTTTCCCAGTCCCATTTGGCTTGTCAGTATTTGGTCTGACAGGCCGTTTTCAATCAGGCAAATTGAGATGGAGTCAGCCGTTTACAGGCTGCTTTTTTCCCGTCATACGTGATTTATTTTACGAGTCTGACCTGACCCAGTGATCTTTTTTTATGCCCATGAGACAGAGACACTGAACAATCAGAATGTTTGATAGCACTCTTTTATACGCTTTATGAATATTTCATGTATTTTGGCCCTGCATGTGGATTTTGAAGCGAGACACAAAGAAAAACAGTGTGAAAAAGAGAACATCTCTTGTTCTGTCAGTGTGTGTGAGAGAGGAGAACATGTGCTCAATTCTCCAATTCCTCAGTGCTTGTTTAAAGTCACCTTTACTTTTTTCCCTCTTGTTTAACAGGATGTTATATGGGCTCAGTGTTATGCTATATGGCAGCCAAACTGGTTGTCAGTCCTTCTTTAGTGTACAAAAAAATCTTATATTTAATAGGGTGTGCAGTAATACCAGAGTCTATAAGCATCTATAATCAGTTAGACTACAAGCAATTTAATACAGTAACTATCTATATAACATTATAATTATTTTGCTGGTAATTCAATACCATAAAGTGTTATATGTTACGTTATTATGGAGTAATGTTTTTTTTTTTTACTGTAGTGTTTTAAAAATAAAAATGTATTAAATAAATATTTGAAGAAGTATGTAAAAATAATTATGTATTAAAGTATGTATTAAAATAATATTAAACTACTTTTTACCATATGTTACCAAATGTTTTTCCTAGTCAAAATTTACTTTGTTGTATTCTGTGTGTGAGTATAGCCTATATATGTTTGTTTACAGACAGTTTCCTGCGTGTGTGTGTGTGTGTTTGTTTGTTTGCCATCTCCTCTTCAGATTTCACACTAGTCATCTTGCTGTTTGCATCCCAAGTCAGTGAGTGTCTAATCATGATGCATATTCTCTGGTACAGGGTCCTGTAAATGGGCGGGCGGCCAACGTGTGTGCGATGAGTCCTGTGGGTCTGACCTGTGTGTTAATACGGGCGGCACTTAATGCAGTCCTGCCGTTTGCCTCCATTTCCACCTAATTTGATTTGCCCCTAAATGTCACTTCCATTGCATTGATTAAACCTCAGCGCTGCCACCGAGCCGGCCCGGGAAGGTTAAGGAGACAGGATGGAAGCTGTCACAGCTGACCCATCAATAGAGATACACGTGCACACAATTGATATGGCTGTCTGTCTGTTGTTTTGTTTTTCTGTCTGTCGTTCCATCATGCATATAGTAGTGCAAATGTGCATATAGTATGTTTTTTTATTATGGTGGCCAATGGGTTCGCCCTAGCAATTTTTACTCAACAAGAAGAAAATTAGATTGAACACTGCCTATGAACCATACAGAACCAACATTTAACACATTACCCTTCTATTAATTACATATTGATGACTCGGTCATGAGAAATCAATTACTCATTAAGTGTAACCTCATTAAGGGTAACAAGCACTGTCATCCACATTATCTTTTTTTTTCAGGGTATATGTGTGTGTTGTGTTTGTGTGTTATTTATTAGCGAGAGGGGACTGCAGCCAGTATTATATTGCTGACAGATGAAGCTGGTGTGAGCACTTTGGCTGAACACCCCTCTGTTGCTCTTGCTAACCTGTGTGGTGTAGTGACAGAATCGGAGCAGTCTGACTTAGACTCCTGTTTTCCTGGATCACTAAAATTTCTCCTCTAATTTATGATTTGGTGTAATCCAGCCGACGAGTTATAGGAGCAGCAGGCGAATCTGCCCTATATAAGGTGTTGAGTGTGTTTTCATGCTGCTCATGAGCTGTACCAGAGCTTTGGATGAAACACACAAATTGTCTTGTGTATTATGTCTGTTGTATTGCTTTAACTCTTTTCTCCCATGGTTTATCTCTTCTTTTTTTACCATGTTTTCCCTTCAGTGGTCCAAACATCCATGTCCACCTAACAATGGATGTTGTGCATGTGAGAGAAATTAGCATTTTTTTTATGCAGTGAGGTTCAAAGAGCCAAAAATTAAATTATTTTGTAATTCAATACCACATTTTCCATTATATTATCAGCATAACCATTTGTTTTGCATGAAATTTCAATGCTATCTTATGACTAGGGCTGTCGCTTTTGTGAAAAAAATCATTTTCGATTTTTAAGACATAAGTGTTCATTGAATCGATTGTAAAATCGATTTTCCATGTCTAAAATTTTCAACGTCAAATAACGGACGAACGTAAAGAGAGCGCTGGAAACGCACAAGTCAGCAATATTTCTTATTTATTGGCATTAAGTTTCGTGCAGAATAGCAAACAGCAACAGGAGTGCAACATTCTCGAAAAAATATATATGCAGAGGGGACGGCTGCCATAACAAAAGAAAATCATCACTGCATGCTTCAACTCGGCTGCATTTATGATTTAGGCAATTCAAAAATATCCAAGATTATTTTAAATAATGATTCAATCCATTTCAAACAACTGTTAAAAAAAATTTAACTTTAAATGAGCGTTTTTTATTCACTATATGTCCAGCCGTGCTCCAACTGCACTGATGTCCCAGGGACACTCAGGTACAGCTGCGCAAGGTGGGGGTATTACTGCCAATTTTAAACCACAAAAGCCGGTCGCTGTTAGCTTGCATTGGTCCTTTTCATAACTCAGAATCTCCTGTAACTAGATGCGCGAATGAGGCGAAAAACGCATCTTTACATTGACTTAACATTGAAATCATTCGCGCCAGACGCTCTATACACGTTTGGTGTGAACACAGCATATGAGGTCGCTTTCGACGTCACTGGGTCTTATAGGCGCGTAAAATTGCTGGTATTTTCTGTCTAGCTTTCACAAGGCATACTGCATTTTCGGAATTCTTTATTTTCTTTTTCTGCTTGTTTGTGAGTTTTATTACATCTATATTTTTTAATTGTTTAATTATTTTAAAATTAATAGTGTACATATTTGGTTAAAATCGATTCCCTATTTTCATTTTCAAAACTTTTTTTGGTTGGTCCGATCGATTGTGCAATCGATTTTCGAACTAAAAGTGACAGCCCTACTTATGACCAAATCGTACGTATTTTATGAGATAGCGAATTCTTATGACATCACACGATTTGTCTAGACCCCAGTGATGGGTAGGTCATTAGTACGAATTCATATGAATTGGGGAACTCAAAATACGTGCGATTTCCTACGAGAGTGGTTGTACATATTCATATGAATTAGCCACCTTGTAAAATATGAATTGCCATTAGATCGGGTTGGAAATTTCATTAATTTCATAAGTTCACACAATCAGTGTCACAAATTTACTGTCATTTGTTGTAACTAGTGTAGATTCTAAAATAATATATTATTTGTTTTATGACATAGAAGTGCCATAAAAAAGTAAGCCCTCTGAGTCAAGTCATATGGCGCACTTTCATAATCCTTTTTTTTTTTAAGCTTGTCAGCCTCTAAACACTTTGTTATATAGTAAAGAGCAACATAAACATTCTTCTAAACATCTTCTTTTGTATTATACAGATGAAAAGATTCAAAATAATGTGGGGGTAAGTAAATGATGACTGACCTTTCATTTTTGCTGAATGATTATTTTAACTCTGTTGCACACTTACTTTGTGCTCACCGTCATCACGGCAGCATAAGGTCTCATTGTCACCACGATACTAATGTTACAAACAGCTAGTTCACAGGACAAAGGTGGAATTGTGCCTTTAACAGTGTGGCGTTAAATATTTCATCCGCACTGCTTGGTTGTCTGAGCCAATTGCCTGCGCCACTAAAGAGGCAAAGTAACACAAACTGACAGCAGCAGTCAGTGTAATGTGCTTTAGAAAGACAAGCAACAGCCTTTAACATAAACACTGTCTCCAGTGCAGTCAGAAGACCACAGCATTAGTGTATCTGTGCCCCTGGAACATAAACACAAGATCTCTAACCTGCCTTGTGAGCAAACCCCTGCACCATCGGGATCACGGTAACCCCCCCTTGACAAGACGCATGACAATATGTTATGAACAACAAGTCAAGTGCGGGCTGTGCAAAGAATCATTTAACTGAATGAACATACTAAACAAAAACTCTCTTTACTGAACATGTCATGTCATGTTTTGAGTCTAAATGAGAATTGAAGCAAATGATTCAGTGAATTGACTCTCATTGGTTGACACTTACTGGTGTAACCTACAGAAATGAATCAGAAGTAAACGAATCTGAGTGGATCTTTTTCGCGAACGGAATCAAAAGATTGAAGTCATTGGGATAATGACAAACTCCACACTCTTCCAATGATGGTGTCGTGGTGAGTCGAAAAGAAAATGTTAAGAGTAAAAAGGATGAGATGAATAGAAGGAAAGTGAAAAATATAGGGGAGAAGAAAGAAAGAAAGAAAGAAAGAGAGGGAGAGAGAAAGAAAACGAGCAGATTTCTTCCCCTCCCATCCTCTTGTTTGGTTCTCAGGGTGTGTAAATGGCCAGGGGGAAAATTGAGGGGGTAGAAACGCTCCTCTCTTGTTAAACTGCTGGCAGATGACAGAAAAATTAGAGGCATTTTGCTCTTGACAGGTTGTTGTGTTTCTTTTCTGCTTCAAATGGTTTGTGTCAGTTTGTTTTCAGTCAAGCTGTCTCCTCCTCACAATGCACGCGGTGTACAGGTTTTTGTTCCGTTGGGGAAAAGGATCTGATATATCTAATGCCTTTCAGTTTGAAAAGAACAGTGGAGGGAAACACACTCACTGCTGTGTCTGCTAATTACAGTGGCAGACTTTGATTACTTGTTTGAAAACACTTTTCAAACATGTGTAATGATAACAATTAGTTACCGCTACATTTTCTCAGCGTGCTCAGTATCTCTCTCTCTCTGTGTCTTGACAGCGTATCTTTCTTTCAGAGTTTGTGCGATGCAGAAAGAACATTTGTCTGGATTCCGTCACATATGTCGACGTTAGCACAGTCTGCTGTGTGAACGAGTGTATTTAAAGGTGCAGTTCTCTCAAAAATGAAGTGTCTGTCATCATTTTCTCACACTTGCATTGTCCCACACCCGTGCATCTGACTTTCTTCTGTTGAACAAAAAAGGAGATATTTTGAACAATGCTCATGCTGCTTTATTCCTTTACAACGAAACTGTCACAAAACGGTCACAAAAGCTAAAATCTAAAACCTTTCATTGTATGAAAAAAAAGAACAGCTTATGTAACTTATTTTCCACAGATGAAAGAAAGTCATAGGAGTTTTGGAAGACATGAGGGCAAATAAATGGTAACTGAAATCATTTTTGGGTGAACTGTCCCTAACAGGAGTGAGATGCAGTCTGATTGGAAAAATCTGCATAAGAAACTGACCGTTGCAGGTCTGAGATAATATTGTTGTCATTTTCCTTGTGGTTTTCTGACCTTCTCCTGTTCAGTTTATGATTAATGAACTGGGGTGATACAGAATGAATTACATTTTTACCATAATACAGAGGAAACTGTACATCCTGATTGTGTTTTCTATAAGTGAGTCAGGGATTTTGTCTCGGAGCCTTTATCTCAAACCGTGAAATCTGACAGACATGATGGAAAGCGAACTTCGTGTGACAGGAAACTTTCCATTTGTGCCGGATAGGCCTTCTTCTTGATTTGATTATTTCTGCCTGGCTTGTGCATTCCCTCACTCATCCGGGGATATGGGCCTGACATGAGGCAGGAGGTCTTTATTTGATTACTTGGGCTTTGTATGTTTTTCTGCCGAGTGGGTGGGATTTAAAGAGGTGTGGTGGCCTATTCCTGAGAAAAGAAACATCTTAAACTTTGTATTGTGTATTTATGCATCCATTTTAATATTGAAGACATTTAAATTCACAGTCTTTTACCAGCATGGAGGGCTTTATTCTGACAAGTAACATCCAGGTTTTACATTTGGACCAATTCCTGCCATTTTTTTCCCTCAGGCAACATCCAACATCGGATTACGGAAGTAAAATGACTTATGAACATCATTTCATGTTGACTATTACAGTGTGTATGTTAATACACAGTGAGTAAAATACATTAATACAGATTTGTAATTATTATTATTACTTCGAGTCCAAAAAGTGACATTTATACTGTTAATATAAAAGTTATTCGAATAAAATTTCATAATATTTGTTTTTACTCAAATAAATCGAGGCTTGGTGAGCATAATATACTTTTATCAAAAACATAAAAAATCTTACAACCCTACATTTTTTTAATTGGTAATGTATCTTAAACTGTTTTATTTTTAAACCCAGAAAAACACTGCTTAAGCAAACCCCAAATGGCATATCTGCATTCTGCTCTGCATGTAAGCTAATTTCTAAATCTTGTAAAGCCGTTTTCTTTATTAGGACTTATTTGTAAGCTGATTTTTGATCATGATTGAGATCGAATACAAACTTAACCCGTGTTATGGAACTGGCTTGTGGCTCTTTGCATTCTTTCACTCTTAGCTTCCAACTAACTGCCGTAATTGATTTAGAGATGGACTTCCCCCTGACAGAGCTTTGTGTAACACTTCAGAACGATGAGAATGCGGGAACCGAATCGGCTGCGTGGCTGAACTCGGGAGACTTACACTTGTTCTTGTAATGTCACAAACAGACACGTTTAGCCTGTGACAGTCGAGATAAGCTGCTGGCATTTGAAAAATGGCCCTCTAACCTGAGGAACCGATCTCACAGCGGCCTACACTCACTTTTCCTCCCTGAGATTTTTCACACTGTCTTCAGACACATACTGGAGAAAATAGCCCAGATGTGCCAGAACTACCACCACATTAACAGTGCAACACCGTGCAAGCTGTGAGTCACAGCCTCTCATACACACACATCTAAAAGCAGTGTGTCAATAGCAGCAACTGTCATCCGACTTCCCATTTTTTGGGTCAGTGTTGTTGTTGTCGTCCTTCCAATGTCAATGAAGACAAAGAGGCTAAACCGACGCCAGCTGTTCCTAATACCACTGTGCACATTCCCTCTCTCACACACTCCTCTACATGTGTTACACCTGGATTAGCTTTCTGTTCCCAGGATCAAATGCACACCATCTATCCCTTTACGTGATTATTTTCTCTTTCTTTCCCTCGCTCTCTCTCTTTCATTATCTAATATGGAGCGTAATCCTCTTGTGGAATTAATCTGCTTTAACGAGTGTTTGTTACCATGCTGAGATGGAATTAAAATGAGTCTTCGAGAGAGGAGGGGTCGGTGGGATTCGGCACCGCTGATATGTTTGTTCTTGTCTAACCTGCCTTATTCTCCAGTGGTAAACACGAGAGACACCTGCACACAGCCTAGATCAATAGAGCAGGGGTTGAGATTCAACACGGAGAGATTGGGGAGATTTGGGCTGGTGTGGCCTAGTGGTCATTTACAGTAACTGAGAGGCCAGAACATCACCATTGTGCCCTTGATCAAGAGGTTGCTCCAATGGGATTGACCCTCTAATAAATGTACTATAAACAGGCCCACACAGAATATTGGGGAGCCTGTCATTCATAAAGCTATATGTAATCAATTGTTTTAGAATGATTTTAGAATATTTAAATAAATTCTGCAAAATTCCTTTTTTATTTTTTTTTTTCAGCAGAGAAATTCCAAAATATTTTATATTTGCCTGCTTATACTATTCCATGATTTATTAAAAAAATATATATTTTTATTATTATTCCAAACACTTGCCAGATTTTATATATACACTCACCTAAAGGATTATTAGGAACACCATACTAATACTGTGTTTGACCCCCTTTCTTCTTCAGAACTGCCTTAATTCTACGTGGCATTGATTCAACAAGGTGCTGAAAGCATTCTTTAGAGATGTTGGCCCATATTGATAGGATAGCATCTTGCAGTTGATGGAGATTTGTGGGATGCACATCCAGGGCACGAAGCTCCCGATCCACCACATCCCAAAGATGCTCTATTTGATTGAGATCTGGTGACTGTAGGGGCCATTTTACTACAGTGAACTCATTATCATGTTCAAGAAACCAATGTGAAATGATTCGAGTTTTGTGACATGGTGCATTATCCTGCTGGAAGTAGTCATCAGAGGATGGGTACATGGTGGTCATAAAGGGATGGACATGGTCAGAAACAATGGTCAGGTAGGCCGTGGCATTTAAATGATGCCCAATTGGCACTAAGGGGCCTAAAGTGTGCCAAGAAAACATCCCCCACACCATTACACCACCACCACCAGCCTGCACAGTGGTAACAAGGCATGATGGATCCATGTTCTCATTCTGTTTACACCAAATTTTGACTATACCGTCTGAATGTCTCAACCGAAATCGAGACTCATCAGACCAAGCAACATTTTTCCAGTCTTCAACTGTCCAATTTTGGTGAGCTTGTGCAAATTGTAGCCTCTTTTTCCTATTTGTAGTGGAGATGATTGGTACCTGGTGGGTTCTTCTGATGTTGTAGCCCATCCGCCTCAAGGTTGTGCGTGTTGTGGCTTCACAAATGCTTTGCTGCATACCTCGGTTGTAACGAGTGGTTATTTCAGTCAAAGTTGCTCTTCTATCAGCTTGAATCAGTCGGCCCATTTTCCTCTGACCTCTAGCATCAACAAGGCATTTTCACCCACAGGACTACCGCATACTGGATGTTTTTCCCTTTTCACACCATTCTTTGTAAACCCTAGAAATGGTTGTGCATCAAAATCCTCAACTGAGCAGATTGTGAAATACTCAGACCGGCCCGTCTGGCACCAACAACCATGGCACGCTCAAAATAGCTTAAATCACCTTTCTTTTCCATTCTGACATTCAGTTTGGAGTTAAGGAGATTGTCTTGACCAGCAACTGCCATGTGATTAGATAATTGCATTAATGAGAAATTGAACAGGTGTTCCTAATAATCTCTTAGGTGAGTGTGTGTGTTTGTATATATATATATATATATATATAGCTCATCCATAAAGGCTGTGTGCATTTGATCAAAAATATATTAAATATTTTTACAATTTAAAATAAATTTTCTGTTATAATATATATTAAAATGTAATTTATTTCTGTGATGGAAATGCTGAATTTTCAGTAACCATTATTGCAGTCTTCAATGTCACATGATCCTTCATAAATCGCTCTGTATACTGATGTACTGTTCAAATAACACATATTTCCATGTGGAAAAAAGTTGTGCTGCTTCATATTTTTGTGAAAATGATGAGACTTTTTATTCAGGATTCTTTGAAATAGAAATCTTTTGTCACATATGAACTGCACTCTCACTTTTTATTAGTTTAATGCAACCTTGCTGAATAAAAGTATTAAATTCTCAACAAAAAAAAAATAGTTTATACAATTGTACCAGAAATACAAATTAAATAGAAAATGAGGCTTCAGATTTTACACTGGCCTACTGCTTACAAAACTAAAAAGTGATCATTCCTCATACTTCAACTGTTTTGTGAGTAGATTTGAATTGGTCTAAGATAGCATTTTGGACATTTGAGGGGCGCACACAGTTAAAAAGAAAATAAATCCATAAACCAGACCAAAGAAGTGTATGAAAACCTTGCTTTCATTCTCTCAAGCATTCTCCTCCACATAGCGAGTCAGTTACCTGAATCTATTGACGTCACCGCGTCTTTCAAAAAAAGGAATATTCTCCTCAAAAGGTTTTGATTTCAGCCACAAAGAGGAGGCGCTGGTATTGATCAGAGTCGCTGTCTGTCTGTTCTTTTCTCTACCAGGGACCGAAGAGACGCAGCCTCTATAGAGGGACTCAGACAGGGTGGGAGGAGATCCCAGCAGGTAAAAGGACCCACCGCCGGTCACGACCACAAACAGCATATCAGCTGGCTATTTCTGAACAGGCCATTGTACCTGATTTCTGTCCACATAGACACACACGTTTCCTTTACATCTGGTTGTACTGTAGGTCCTGCTTAACGCTGTTTTAAGGCCAATGGGAATTTACATACAAAATACTACAAAATCCAGGAAGGTTTATGTGAGGGTTATATTTAGGGTTAGGCGATTATTTTTATTTGACATTATTTTTATGACCTGACCCTGAATAAAGGTCACTTCAGCACACAGACCTCATATTTCCCGAGTGCGTGTCTGCGAATATGGGGCAGAGATGTACTTTCACCCTCTTGTTTTTTAAGGTCAAGAATGTTTAAATTTTTTATGTTTATTCCAATTATATTTAGCTTTTTTTATACCTCGGAGAGAGTCATTTGGAAGCTTTTATCTCATTATGACATCAATAACAACATCTGCTACTTAAATTCAGCACAATAAGCAGCGTTGTAAAGCTTCCTGAAGAACTCCGAACACCACATTCCAGCCATGTTTGTGTTTGCCATCGTTGTTTTTCACGAGTTTCTGATCTTCTCATTTCTTTTACAGACCTTTGTTTGACTGTGCGTACTGTGGGCTTTGCGTCTCTTGGTTTAGCTTATACTGTGGGGAATAAACTGTTCTCAGAACAGAGCCAAATCTGACAAAACATCCCTTTTGAGATGTCCTGATGAGTACAAATTATTCGCACACATTTATGGTTAAACAGTATTTACACTCTTTTAATCATTTTATATAATGTCCGAACCCAAGCGTTGTGAGGAAGCAAATCTGGAACAGGAATTTTTTTTGATTGCTTTGTTTTTTTCTTTGCCATATGTTTATTTTATTTGTTTTTTAATAAAAAAAAATATTGAGGTCGGGAAGGTAGTTAGTAATTTTATTTAACATAAAGCTGCGCAATTATTTTCAAAACTGAAAATTAGAAATCGAACACCAAATCGGCATATTAGAATAATTTCTAAACAATCATGTGACACCGGAAAGAGGAGTAATGGCTTCTGAAAATGAATAATTTAAATTGTAATTTTTTTTGTTATTATTATTATTTATAAAATAAATAAAGCCTTGATGAGACTTTAAAATAAGAATTATAATGAGAGAAAACATGAGAGAAAAAATCTAACTGTCCCCCAATTTTTTATGATCGTGTTTAAGAACTCTATGGTATATCCTCATTGAAATAAGTGTTTGAGTATTTTACTTAGAAAGACAAAGAGAAATGTCATGCTTCAGCATACAGACTGCAATTCATAATGTTAAATGGCTGTCAGCTCACAGAAAGTCCCAAACATCAGCGCTGTACTCACATGCACCAACACACAGACAGGAGAGGGGAAAAACAAGAGAGAATGGGAAGAACATAATGTTTTGGTTACACAAAAGGAGGAAGAATGGAGATGGTGAGAAGATAAAGGAACGGAGAAAGGAAGGAGAAGTAGAGGTGAGGAGGAGGCCAGTGAGAAAAAATTAAGTCAGAAGAAAAGAGAAATAGCAGAGGAGGAGATGAGATTGATAGATAGAAAGAAAGAATATATAAGAGGAGAAACTCTTTTAGGCAGACAGAGGAAGTGAAATATGTATGCGGATAAAGATCTTGACAGAAAGATGAATGCATACATAAGGGCTTTCGTGGCTTTCATTTTGGTGGTTTAATTGAGCTTGTCAAACAGACACTATTTTAAGTGTTGCATTTACTTTACCCTGTCACTGAGCATCATGGCATCTGTAATGACAGCTCACATCCATTTGTAGAAAAGGTGTAAATCGTCCCAGGGCAGACTGTTTTAACTTAAACCAGTAATCAACCACCCAGAAGACCACAGAAACCTGATAGCAACACCATGAGGTTTGCATGGTTAAATCTAGAAGCATCTTTAAGGAGAAGAAATTGTAATCTTGGGTGGTTTGTGTCCTTCCTGGCCTGTTGGTCATTACTTACATCACTGACGCTGTAGAGCTGTTTACCAGGGTCAGGTTGCAAGGGATTGGAGCACAAATACGGCAATAGGAAGTCAACAAGTGTGTGGCAAGTGTTTTGTAAGATTTTTTTGTTGTTGTTCTTCAGTACTTAAAGGAATAGTTCACCCAAAGATGAAACAATTGTCGTCATTTGCTCACCCTCATGTCGTTCCAAACCTGTATAAGTTTCTTTCTTATGTTGAACACATAAGAAGATATTATGAGAATTTACAGAACCAAACAGTTTTTGGTCCCCATTGACTTCCATAGTAGGCAAAGGATTACTGTGGAAGTCAGTGGGGACCATCAACAGTTTGATTACCAGCGTTCTTCAAAATATCTTCTTTTATGTTCAACATGAAAAAGAAACTACAGGTTTAGAACAATATGAGGATGATGACAGTTTTCATTTGTGGTGTGTGTGTGTGTAAATGGAAAGAGTGTTTTTTAACTCATTAATGCTAAGACATTTATATCAGTGTGCACAGTTAAAAACTTGTGTATAAATAGTAGATGATGCGCAGGGTCATGTACACAAAGATAAAACACCACCAGGATAGCATGAAACACTAAAATAATAATAATGATAACATTAAATTATATAAAACATAATAAACTAAAATAAAACAAGAAACAATAACTGTAGAATACACATTTAACATGAAACACCTTACTGTACATATATTCATAACGAACAAAAAAATCAACTAAATTGTTTATATAAAAATTTTTTTGTCACACTGGAAATATAATTTTACAGGTTTTCTGGTTGTTGTTTTGTTTTGTTTTTTTTACTGTGAATTATATGGTAATCCATCATTCTTACTTGCAAAAAAAAAAAAAAAAAAAAAAACCTTTCCACAGTATTTTACAGTAAAATTGTATGTAATGTGCTGTTAAACCACAATTTTAGCTAAGTTAACACGTTTTCAGATTTTTACTGTACTGTAGAATTTTTGCAGTCTACTATAGTTAGCAATTTAAGTGTATTTTTTTTTTTTAGAAAATTATTCAAATGTTGAAATTAGTGACCAGTGGGTACGTATCTCTATGTAGGAACATTATCTTTAATTGAGATAATAAGTGGTTTGGCCCACCAGTTACCAAGGCAGCAGGAATTAAACATCACCACATGACACATTAAACAACAAACTCGTCTTTAAACTGTCTGCTTGCATTACCAGTTGGTTTTAAAACCTATTCCGTATAGTGAAAATCATCATCATCATAATATTTATAGTTTAGCGAACTTTAGTTGCCTGCACACTTAAAGAGTGTCAGTTTTAGTGTGAAGATGTGTCATTGATAATCAACCACCGCTGTGTTCGAGATGAGCAGGTTGACTAACACCCCTCGCCTCCACTACCCAAGACTAAACATCATCACCATGCAGGAAGGAACGTTCTGTTGCTAAATTACATGATCCGTTGTTTACATCCAAGCAGATAAATATTTACCCCTGTGCTGTTGCCCGCCTTGTGATTAGCCACCTCCCCTCACACAGTACCAGGACCACCTCGGTGAACAATGGCTCTTTCATAGGCACCGTGTCATTCCTTCTTCCCCTCCTATATGAACCCTGTGGAGTGGGACAGGAAGTCGCCTTCGCAGCCTCAGATCAGCTAAGGGATTCTAGAGGAAGGGGGTGGAGGTGCTCAGGTAATTGAACGCTGAAGGTCTGGGGCACTCCAGCCCTCTGACTTTTGGTAACCATTGTGTGTTTTTTGGTATGGGTACCTCAATCTTGGTTGATTTCAGTGCTTAGATCAGCATAACCCACTTTACCCACTCCTCTAATGTGACCTATTTTTCAGAATATTCAATAATGATAAAGTGAAAAGTAGGCGTACCGTACTAGAATGGACAACCAGAATAGTTTAATCAAAATTGACAAAATGTATTTTTAAAATTTATATTTCTGGTCTAAAAATAAGTAAAAATAGTATCAAGAAGAATTTTATGCTTTGGCCCCTGATTTGTAATGCAACTTTTCAAAAATTACTTATTTATCGCACAGATTTTTAACATTTATTAAAAACAATTCCATCCTACTGTTTTTCTGCTTTTATTTTGCGCTTTACTCATACATGCACAATATTACAGAAGTAAAATGGTTTTGGTAAAGATGTTTTATGCCAATGTTTAACATTATCCAATAACCTGCATGGCCTAGATGATGTCATCAGAAAAAGAAAGTCGTTTCAGAAATAAGGGGATGTTATGATATCTGGCAGTAAGAGAAAACTAATGTATTTAGTTTTCTTCAGAAAAAGATATGCCGATTATTTGTGCACCATAAAACCAAAAGTGTACATTAGGACAAATTTAATAATTTTGACAAGGTCACTATTGATTTCATATTTCCTTTAAGCCTGAAGACCCAGAACAGGTTGGAGCCAGCGGAGGGACAGATGTCGCCAAATCCGCCCATCTTGATTCCAGCGAGTTTCATTACCAGATGTTTCAGGGTTATTATTGCATTAGAGCTGAAATGAATAGGCAGATGTGTGTGTGCATTATTAGCAGAGCTGAATTGTGCTGGTCTTATGATCGCAGTGATTATAGAGAGTCGAAGCGGCGCACAACCGCAGGCTGGCGGCTGGTAATCCTCTTCTTTCCCTAAATAAGCCCCACTGTCATCCGCTATGTCTGATACAAATGCTTTCGCAATCCCCCATTCTACCCTTTAATTCCCTCTCTCTCTCAATCTCAGTATGATGTTAGCCGGGCACTTTATCAGAACCATTGTGTTTATCTGATCCTATTAAACACTAGAGAAAAAGAGGAGCTGCGCTTTCTGTCCGTCTCGTCCCTGATCTCTGTCTGAGTGAGACAATAATGGCATTGTGATGTCCCGAAAGATCCTGCCCTGCCTAACAGATCTGTTTATTTGAGTAGCAGCGTGCGCGCGCACATTACCGCTCTCACTGACATAGAGATCTCTGTGACATCAAGGTAAAAATGGGACAGACGGCCTCCAGGTGTTTCTGCTGATGAACAGGTGTGTGTGCATGTGAGTGCGGCCGTGTGTTTTTATATTCAATCTCTCTGTCAAACACACACACACACACACACGTGGATCCCTGGCTGCCTCAGTCATCAAATTCATCATTACTTAAAAAGCAAAACCACTAAATGCCCCTCTAAACCCTTAATCACAACGCGGCTGCTAATTCAATAATACCCCCGTAGCTGTCTGGTGATGCCTGCATTGTTTTGGCTCTGCCCAGGTGATGGTGGCTTCATTCAGGGAGCCTGGCTTGTCTCAGGGGCACGGTGCCCTGTTACGGGTGCCCATTGTGCATCTATTGTGCGCCTATTGTGGCAACCCTGAGAGAGCTAGAGGAAAACAAAGGCACCAGCGCTGCAGAGTGCCCGTGCTGATTTCGCATGCACCTGGCATCGCCACAGACGCGGGACATTATTAATTGCTAATACATATTTATGTGGCACAAATTTGCCATTTGTTTATGCATAAAATTATCAGTAGACACAGGGCGCTTAGCCAGAGAAAATGGTGACCTTTTTAAACAGGAGTGAATAGATCCCCGTTTGCTGGTTAAGACTTTGTGCACTTTGTCTAGTGTACATTTGCTTTGTGTGTATCATGAGTGTGCATAATAGAGAGCATCTTGTGTGCACATGCTTGATGTTGTTTTTCTGTCTGAGTGAAGTTTATGTGACAGTGAGATAAAGGCAGAGACTGTGGAGGAGTGTAGCGTGACTAGAAGATACTTGGTACCATGACATTGGTGTGGATTTTTGGACATGCGCCATGGTAAATTATTTGTAGAGTGCCATGTAAATACCTTTGAAATATGAAAACCAGTATGGCTAGTTGACATCTCAAAATATTAATTATTATGTAAGCAGTTAGTATGACCATGTATTTATTGGGAGGCAATTAATCAGTTTTATATTTAAAAAATAATTTACCACACCATAGGTTCATTTAATACTTATTTTATAGAGATTTTTATTTTTAAGCTTATTTTTAAGCTCTTTATTTTTAAGAGATTTGATGAGCTCAGAGTCATCTTCAATCAAATATTGTACAATTTCACAAGCAAAAAGGTTGATCGTCTGTTGTCAGTAGTGTAGTGATATGAAGCACAGTTCACAGTGACCAACTTGAACACACTGGTCCTTCAAAATCTGTCCCTCACTAAATTCCCAAATGTGTAGATTTCTATGCAATGACTGGATTTGACCCATGAAAATTCGCAAATATTTGACCGTGTGAAAGTCATCACAATAATGGTAGGGTGTTTTGGTTGGTTGTCAAGTCTGATCAAAAATAATAGCACACCTGTCCTCGAACAGTTTGAGGTATCATTTTATTGTGGCGTGGTATTGAAAAAAAAAAAAAAAAACTCTTTGCTATGTATAAGCAGTCATATTGGCAATGCTTGCCTTAGCAAACACCAATAATTAATAAAAATGTTCAATCTGAATGACCCAAATTGTGTGTCAGGTTACAAGTCGTATGTGTTTGTGTGATTGCTGCTAGTTGAGAGGCTCATAAGCGTCACCCTACTTCACTTGACCCGGTACTAACACACACACACACACACACACACACACACACACACACACACACACTCACTCACACACTCACTCACTCAACTCAATAAGGAATACATTAGTCCCATTTCAAGTGACTCTTCCCCTTTCTCAGCAAACACATTTACTTTCTATTAAAGCCTGATCTGCAGTGCCGGCAGCCAAGTAGCCGCCAGAGTTTATTACCATAAAGATTAGAACAGAGCTCTTAACACGCAGGTGAACACGCACATGCACTCAACCCCCCAAACACATGTGTGTGTATGTGTATTTCTTTCCCTTCCCACCTGTTGAAAAGGTCTTTGTGGATGTATTTCAATCTGTTTCTGGATACCTGTTCAATATTTAAAGAGAGGGTTCAAGAAAATGTAAAAATTCTGTCATATCTCATGCCTTTTTAAGCTCGTATGATTTCTTTCTTCCATAGAACACAAAATGATTTAAAGAAAGTTCACACTGTTTTCCATACAAAAAACAGTGTGAACATTCTTCAAAATGTCTCCTTTTGTTTTTCATAGAAGAAAAAGTCATATAGGTTTTGAAAGAAAAAAAAGGTGAGTAAATTAATTTAGATTTTTCAATTTCTTCAATGTCTTCCTTTTTTGTTTTGTTTACTTCTCTCCTTTCCTCTGCTCTTCTACCCCAGGGTTCATCTGCTCACCAATGGGTTTGTGGTCTGAAGACAAGCAGCACTCATCTCTTTCACATCCTTTATAGGTCAGTTCCTATTTTTACTCCTTTTCTATATCCGTACACCCCATTGTTGTCGACCGACACAAGCCAAGACTGCCGTATTGGTAAACAAATCAATTACTGCTTCACAATGGCTGGGATGTGCTCATCAAAGACACATTATCGCTCTGTGCCGTATTGTTTCATCATGACACCTCTAATCATGGTTATCATGGGCTAGTAGTTTCCATGGCTACACTATAACAGTCAGCCAATGAAGTGCCCCATCCCAGTCCGGCAGAACAGCCATCAGCCAGTCAGCCATAAAACTAAGTGGCCAGATCGGACCTTCACCATTGGGAGAGAGAGCAAAAGGTCATGTACAGTATATGCTACTGCTGATGTTGACTGCTAATTGTTAATGGAATGTGAAAATAGCTAATACCAATCAGGCTAAATGTGTTTTTTCCCCCTAGTGTCTCTGTCACTTATCTCAATTTTGGGAATGATTTTCAGGATTTTCACTTTCAAAACTGTGTATGTTCCCAAAAAGAAAGGAGCAAGCTGGTTGGCATTTTTTTAGTGGGAGGAGGTGAAGTGATGATACAGAGAGCAGGGTCACAGTTATCAGAACAAACGCAGAGCAAGAGAAGCAGAAAGACAGAAAGAATGAGATCGAGAGAGAGGACAGGGCCACAGGGAGGGGGCACGGGGCCAGCTGGAGGGCCAGGCTGTGTGCTTTGTGTGTTTGCAGCAACAATACAGGGCAGCTGAGAGTTGCCCCATGACCATTTCTCTGAAGGCAGTCTGTACCCTGTCCACACACACACAAATACACACACACACACGGGTCACTGCAGAGCTACTCAGCTGCCGATGCAGTCAACTGGAAACAGCCACACTCCTAAAATCAGATTTTTTTTTTTTTTTTTTTTACTTTCCTGTCAAATACACTCAAGTGCATGCTTCACAGACCTTCATATTAAATGACATATGGGTTTGCTGTTGACACTGTCCAGGAAAGATAGCCAAGCTTGAGGCTCAGATAGTGGCAAGAATGTTGTGTGCTTTTAAAGGGGTCATATCATAAATTATATTATCATTTTCTTATTTTTATTTCCCTGTGGTCTGCTTATAATGTTTGAAAAGGTTGAAAACAGTCATAATTGACAATAAAGCAGACTTGACTTGATCATTTTTGTTATAGTTTTACAAGACCATTTTCTATCTTTCACCTTTCTGACCTTTAGAATTAAATGGCATATGTTTTGCTGCTATGCTTTGCAGAAATGACTGGCTGCAGGTGTTAATTTTAGTGCTGTCAATTGATTAAAAATATTAACTGATTAATCAAAAAATAGATGAGTATAGATGAATACTTAAAGCTACAAAAGTTATTGATTTCCTCTTTTTTTTTTTTTTTTGATCATTGATTACCAGACATCACACCAGCTGTTTATCTGGGTTTTTTTTTTGTTTGCTGTCAGATGATAAACATGACGATCTGACACCTGACGATCTAAACATGACGATCTCACCTGTTCTGACCCAATTCAGTTCTTAAAGTCTCTAATGAGTTGAATCTGGTGTGTTAGATGAGGGAGACAGTGCTGGGCTTCTCCAGGACAATTTGGAAAACCACCGCATTCCCAAGACATGTTCTTAAATGTGACTCATGTAACAATTACGTACATGCACAGTTTTAAGGCAGCTTTAATTGGCTTTTTGGTAACTTCACAACTTAACTGACGACATAACTACTACGACATTGCATGCTCGTAGTTTCTTTTGTGATTTGATACGAAATGTTACAGGCTTCAAGCACGCGCTGGTGCCTTTGTGCGTGCAATTGAAGAGCTCAGTACCGTTTTTCGCACTCGTCTGACTTGCGCTTGACACTGAAGTAAAGCTGGAGCGTGCATCTGAAACATCTCACGTTAGATGTGGTCATAAAGACATTCTGCGTTTAAATAAACGATGGTTCTTGTCACGAAAAAAGAGAGCACCAGTTGTGAGTGGGGAGGCCAACCGTAGCCTGCGTTAATAACATTAAATATGTTTTCGCATTAAAATTAAAACATTTATCGCGTGCGTTAACATGCTAATTTTGACAGCACTAGTGAATTTATTTTTAGATTTTATGTGAAAAAAAATTACATTATATATTATTATTTCATAAATTAACGCAATTAACACATCATCGGTCTTTCCTTTCCTGAAATAGCTATACTAATGTAGTTTTTTCCTACATTTAGTTTTACAGTAAAGTGTTACAGTGGTTTTGTATATTTATTTTTGTATTGTATATTGAGATCCGGCAGAATATGCAAAGTTGTAGGTGCTACACACATCGTGAAACAACTCAAGGTTTGGAGACAAGGTTCTCTTATCGTTATGATATCTTTTCTTTAGTTCTTGTTGTTAGGAAGTATTAGTAATGTTAAGTATTAATTGTACTTCCTTTTTAATAATTCACCATGACTGGCCATGAGTGAAATGTAAACTTTGACTGCCATATGTTTATATTTAGCATTTCTGATGTCAGAAATCCAAGCATTTCAGAACAAAGTGCTTTTGCAGCTTAGCCTCTTTAAAAGTGTATTTATTTTTAAGGAAGACTGTTTCTGTTCTGGAAGTTTCTGTAAGGTTACAGTATTTCTAAAGAAAAATTATATCTCATAATCCCATCTCTATTTAAAAAAAGATCTCCCATCACTTTGAACTTGCATTAGGTGTGTTTAGGTGACTCATTTATGTGTTGAACAACATCCTGGCTGAACTGAAAGGTCATCAGCCTCTTCATAAAGGTTTATGTTTCTGTGACTGTAGCTTCCTTTGTGCAGTACAAACAGTGAAATATTGTTGTACTAACGTGTTCAAGCATTTGGATCGCAAGCTGTGTGTGGGGCATGGACAAGTATGCTTGTGTGACCTCTGACCTGTCTTCCTCTCTCAGTACACATCTAAAGGAAGTTCCGCCTGCGGTTAGCCCACACAGACAGGAAATCATGTAGTGCAGAGGGAAGTTGTAGAGCTGTAAAGTTGTTTTAGATGTTATGACCTCTTTGACCTCCACTCATGATGCAAATTTCCTTTATTGGAAAACACAGCTACAGCTAAAAGCATGTGTGTGTGTGTTTATGCGTAAAGCAAAAGAACGGATCCAATGCATCCATTTGTGTATGCATGTGTCCCCTTTACTCTTAGACACCTGCATGCACTCCAAACAGTTTCTCCACAAGCCGATTGCTGCGGGGACACTTGTCTTCCTCTGTAAACAGATACAGGCATGATAGAGGACACGCCTGAGCCCATGTTTGAGCTGAAAAGTACAGCTCTGTGTTGGTGTGTGTACAACACACGTCAGGCCTCTAGTACTCTCTAACAAAGCGCCTGTTTACTCTTCCGTAGTCACCAGTGTAAATACACACAGAGAATTGGAAGCCAGTTGTGCTTGGCATTGTAAAAAGCACATGAGGAACAGAGCTGGGATTTTTCACAGGCCTTGGCCTTCTCCAAAAAGAAAATCAGGATTTGCCTGATCACTACTAAGTGATCACTTAAAATACAAAATCAATGGATGCTGAGCACAAAAGCTTGCATATATATTGCAAGATTCATTCAGAAGTTTTCATGGAACGTCTAAAGATGGTTTGGTCCTACTCACTCTATTTTCTGTCAGCCTTTGGGACAATATTTGATTTCTTTCAGGGTGATTCAGTGATAATCAATAGGGACCATATAGTGATATGATATTATGTTGATATTTAGGTCATAATAATATGATATTGCAATTATTTTTGTCTATGCAGTAGTTTAAAACTTTGGGGTCAAGATTTAAAAATAAATAAATTAAGAAATTAATACTTTTGTTCATGAAAAATGAATGAAATCGATCATAAATGACAATAAAGACATTTATGATGCTAAAAAAAAAACATTCTATTTATTAAAAAATCCTGGAAAATGTATCACAGTTTTGGTGATAATGATAAGAAATAATTCTGGTGTAGCAAATCAGCATATAAGAATGATTTCTAAAGGATCATGTGACACGGCTGCTGATAATTCAGCTTTTCTCATCACAGGAATAAATTACATAAAAAAAAACAGTTATTTTAAATTCTAATAATATTTCACAATATTAAAATATTATTTTTTTTTTTTTGAGTTCAGTTTGCCAAGAGACTTTCATTTCCATCCATTGTAATTCAAAAACCTAATATATTGCAGTCTTTTGGCTCTTTATTTCTCATAAATCTGCACTGCATCAGTGTTTTACATGGTTTTATTCTTAGCTCACTCTTTGATTAAATAGAAATGATTGTGTGTTGAATTAATGTCACAGCATGTTGCCCTTTTTCAGAGACTTTTAGAGAATAGTGGTCCCTCAGTCCCAAAAATATAAATGTGAGAAATATTAAAATGAATATCGAAATAAATATATTGATTCTTGCTTTGGAAATATTATAACTTCTGGGGTAATATATCATGATATTTTACTATATCGATTTTTTTTCCCCTAAGCTAAACTGTGTGTACTCAGATGGCTTTTAGATTCACCCTTTCAAGTTCATGTTCAAATATATTGTTTCTGGTAGTTGAAATTTATGCAAATCTAATTTCACATCCACTAGGGTGCACTTTGTGGAAAGGACTTTTCATGTGGCAACACATTACAATAAGGTTCCATTAATTACTGCTAAATAAATATGCTATTGCTTATTGTTAATTCATATTTGTTCATAATACATAACAAATATTAATTATTATTACTTTATGCAGTTATGTTTTTCACTTGTGACCGAAGTCATGTGATCATCTAGTCAACACAGAAATAATCGACTAGTCGGTTCAACCCTAAGACTTATCAAAAAAAAAATATATATATAAATTCCTTCTCTCTAAGTACAATATTGAGTGAATCACATCATCTGTCATCAGGCGACAGATTGTCCCACACTCCTCTTCCAAATTCCCTCCTGAGCATCTCTCTCAATATGGCCAGTGCCACCGTATTCCCTGTGTCCCCCTCCCAGTAGACCTGCCCCACTCCGGCTCTCTTCAGTACCTGAACTCTCTCACCCGAGCGGCCGTCGGGCTAATTGCGGCAAACACGCTTGTGAATGTATACGCAGTCATTACTGCTCACAGTGTGTGAAAACAGCAGAGGCCACATAAAGACACACTCATTATGAAAAATGAGGCTCTTGAGTGAATTACATCGATGCGTTTGTGTGTCTTGTAGGTTGCGGCGTCCCCTGCGAGGTGCCTCGATGAAGGGCGTAGGCAGGGACGGAGATCCCTAATCAACACAGCAATCGCATTTCCATATAAACAACCCAAAGCTCGTCTACATACAATCCAATTCCATATGATGTGGGCTTGCCGTCAGGGCTTGTAATTGCTTCAGTTCGCCAAGTGTTCGAATAGGGCAGAAGAGGACGAGAGAGGCCTCTGGAGAAATGGAGGAATAGTCCAAGCGAGAGATTTTTCAATGACCTGAGCTCTCCAGCGATCTAGTATCTGAACACACTAAATCAATGCTCAGTCATACAGCGATAACAAGCCTCTTTTTATTTACACAGTAATGGCTATGAATAACGTAGCAACATTTAATGTGGCATGAAAGTTTTTAGTGCTCATCTGATGTTTCGTGCGACTCGCACAAAACCGTACAATAGAGTACAGTTTCCTTACGGTTCAAAAGTTTGGGTCTGTAAGATTTTTATTTTAAAGAAGCTGCATTTATTTGATTGTATATACAGTTAAAATGTTAATAATGTGAAATCTTACAAATTAAAACTGTTTTCTAATTTGAAATATATTATTTGAATAATTTATTCCTGTGATGGCCATGAATATTAGTAGCCATTACTCCAATCTTCAGTCACATGGTCCTTTAGAATTCTTTTTAATATGCTGTTTTGCTGCATTTTTTTGTTTTTTTTTTGTTTGATGAATAGAAAGTTCAGAAGGTCAGCATTTTCTAACATGCATTGTTCACTTTTGATCATTTTAATGCATCCTTGTGAATATTTTAATGCATTATGCGGAAGTTTTAATCTCAAAAGCATCTTTTTTGAAGCATAAAAACATCAGTTCCCATTTATTGTGCATGTATGGAAAATAGCAGAGAGCACACTTTTCAGAATATATATTTTTATGTTTCATAGAACAAAGGATGCCATTCAGGCTTGCAGTGACACAATAGAAAATTCATTTTTGGGTGATCTGTTCCTTTAAGAGCAGTTTCCAGGAACCAGCCTCATTCCACAGATCGATTGGTCTTCAGGCGCTCCCTTCTGCATGTCAGGCAGACCATGTGATCTCCTTCATCAATGCAAGAGCTTTAAATAATGAGAATCATACATAAACATCACCTGCTCTATTCATCTCAGGTGAGAGAAAACCTCTCTCGCTCTCATTCTCATTCTCTTGCCCCCTTTGGGACTTCTCTCTTCCTGTGGGTTAAAGTAATGCCTGGTCCTTTGGGTTTCCTTCTCCTTGAGATGAACAGAAGGAGAGGAGGGGAACAGGTACTAGCATTATTCTCAGCTTTTCGCCGGTAATGCTGAACCTGGGCCAATTAGGTGGATTAAAACCAACAAAACACCTCCATTAGTGGGAGGTATTGTTACATGCTTGCTGATCATTTAAAGTAAACTCCTGAGTGCCTCCTGGAATTCTCCCCCGGAATCTGTTTCCCTTTCATCTCGCTGGTCTTGTGTTCTCAGCAAAGCAACCAGAACTCAGGTTGGCGCCATGCATTTTTCAGAAACGTAGATTATAACTGTGCAATTAAATCTTTAATAGCGTCTAGTCAAGGCTTCAATGGTGAAAAATTGGATTTGTATCTGTTTACATTGCAGAAACTGCAGAAACATCATAGGTTTCTGAAGCCATGGACTGTAGTTGAACCTCAGTCTAATAGGAAATGAGTTTGAGTTCATAGAGCCAAACAAGAAGTAGCATCTAGTATTTGTACTTTCTCATGGAGCTCTTGAGTATTATATATATTATATATTATATAATTGATAAAAAAGAAGGCTTTCATGCACATCATGCACATCTTTTGCAGTCATTTAAAATGATAATATATTTTAAAATGTAGATTATTCCTGTGATGGTAAAGCTGAATTTTCAGCAGCCATAAAACAGTTGTGCTGCTTAAAACTTTTCTTTAAACTAATAGAAATAGAATCTTTTAATGTCACCTTTTTATTGTCACTTTTGAGCAATTTAATTATTCTTTTTGCTGAATAAAAGTAATTTCTTTCAGGAAAAAAAATATATAAAATATTCAGTCCCCACATTTTTGAGAAGCTCTTTGTAGAAATTGCTTTTGTTTGACATATTCCTATTGAATGTTTGAGTGGGGCAGATCGAAGGCTGCATCCTTGATTTGCTTGTTTGTTTCTTAAATAGCCAATAGGTGTTAGTTTATCACAGTATATACAACATCATAGTCTTTTACAGGTGCATTATGGGGCGGGAAATTCTTATTGTAGACAGCATTTCATTGGACACAAGTTTGTAGTTCATGATGGGTTCAAAAAAATTATCATGATTTTTCCCAAAAGAGAAAGGCTCTAGTGCACTATGTATATACTAGTGCACTAGCATATACATATCCTCAAACCCAACAGCACAAGTAAATAGTGCAGTACACCTGAAAAGAGAAAACACCATCTAGGTCTCTTCCTCTTGAGCATATCATTTATAATTACACGGGTGTTTTGTAACTAGAAGCATTTGTTTTTAATTTAGTTGTTTTAGTAGTGTTGGTCGATGACTCTCTTCACTTTCGCTTTCGAGCTCTGAAACTGAACATATTGAGAGCTCTCATCAACAATTGAATAGCTGAAAAGGAATTAACCTCTAAGTAGTGCTCCGTACATTTGCAGAGTGTGTTCCCGTATCAAAGAGCATATTTAATAGAGCGCTGCTGCGTGGAGAGCACCAACGGAGTGTTAAATAAGCCGAGAGCTGGAAGTGAAGGGCAGAGGTGATATCCTCTCTAAAGGTCTCTATCAGCCAGAGCAAACCGTCCACACACACTCTAGAGAGACATACAAACGTTCTGCATCGGCGGCTCGGCTCACATGTCACATGTGAACACAATGGGTGCGGGAAGTTTGTTTGTGTCATACCCAGGAGACATAGGGTGAGCGATATGGAATGCATGTGTGTGTATATGCGAGTGTGTGCGTGTGCGCATCCCTGGGGTTGGGGGGCCGTGCCGTGATGGTCCAGATGGGACAACATATGACACGTGAGGGTGTGGGGACACTGAGGCTCTCTCCGTCCATCTGGACTCCCCTCTGATCCGCCCTGCCTCCCTCTGCCGTGTGTGTTTGTTTGTGTGTGTGTCTGTTTGTTTGTATATCTGTGAGTAAGGGCTAGCCTTTCGCTCCTGCGTGGCTGTTTGTTTTGTGCAACGAGAGCTAAAAAGTTTATTATTCTGTCATATTAAGCGTTTCTTGCTAAGGTAAATATCACTTTTGCTCAAACCTTTAAGGAGGAAACTTTGGTGCACAATAGCCGGGTTTCCATCCAAAGTTGCAAATTAAATGTATGTGCAAAATTGGAATATCGCATAAAACATTTGCAAATAACACTGTTTCTGTTCAACGAGTCAAAGAGCCACTGAATATAATAATTTTCATGTAAATTACTTATATTAAACAAAATAAATGCGGTCATTGCTTTCGGAGGTGGATGCCTGCTGTTTGAGAACGCAGTCGTGTAAAACGATTCTGGGAGGCTATTATACAGAAACTCTTTGATGACAGACTTTGCTCAGGCATTTCAGAATGACCATAACATTTCGGATGCTGTGGAATGAGATCGGTCCGCTAGTTAGTTGGGTTATGCCTTTCCAAAGCAAAGACAAATGAATTTTTTGATGCTAATAGAGGAATTTATTCTGCAAAGGCGTTTCCATCTTCTATTATTCGCATTAACTCTTTTTCGCACAAGTCAAAAACCACGTAAGTGTGAAAACTTTGTGTGAATTTTTATTCGAAATTTGATGTTTCCGTCATTTGTTTCTGATGCGATACTTCAAAATGCGCATTAAAACTGGGAGATGAAAACTTTTATTAATACATAAAAGACACCTTAAATCATGTGGCTTAAGAAGCTTCTAAACTTAGACTTACAACTTTATCTGGAGGAGTACAAACAATTTATTTACTGACAAAGCATTTATTAATGCCTTACTCTGCGCGACCATATTTTAGATCATTTAATACCCCAAACCTTAACTTAACAACTATCTTACTAACTATTAGTAAACAGCAAATTAGGAGTTTATTGAGGCAAAAGTCATAGTTATTAAGAATGTGTTCCCTGATGTAAAGTGTTACCAAGTGACCACCTACAACACATAATCGATCACATTATGTCCGAGAAACTACTTAGAACACCTCTAGAATGGACGTTTTAGGGACGTTATACAGTATATTTAAACTGTACCTGCCTTTTTTATTCATATCCATATACACTAATGTTTAAAAGTTTGGGATTAGTAATATAAATATATATCTATTTTATTAATGTATACTTTTATTCATTATATTGTATTCATTTAAATTGAGCAAAAGTGACAGTAATAACTTAAACATTGTTAGAAAATATTTCCATTTGGACAAAAAAGTAGCGAAACCTGTTTTCAGAATTGATAATATGAACCTATATACCAATTTCCCATTACAGGAAAAAAATAACTTAAAAATAAATGAAAATAGGAAACTATTGTTTTCAATTATCGTAATACTTCTGAATATTATTGTTTTACAGTGTTTTTCATGAAAAAGTTTGAAGCCTTGGTGAACATAAGCCTTTTTTTTTTTTTGCATAAAAAACAAAACAAAAATTACCAACCCCAAAATTTAGAAGTGTACTTACTGTTAATAAGAAAAAATTAGGAGTTTATTGAGGCAAAATAGTTGTTGATAGTTAATTAATAGTAAGAACTGGGTAAGAACTATGCTGTTATATATTTCATTTTATTTTATTGTTTTTAATAAGTTAATGGATTCTTGAACCTTTGGGTATTTATTTTTGCATACAATGGTCACAGAAAATAAATATCACATTAATAATTATATGATTTGTTAATTAACTGCCAGTAATTTCATGTCAGTGACATCACCTGGGCTGATGCATTCATAGGATTTTTATAGAATACACACATTCAACCCTTCTTTCCCGTCAAACGCAAGATCACAGTGACCCAAAATTTATGTTAAGTGACATGCAATTTAGCTGAAAATTCCGCCATCAGCTGGGGTGGGAAGACATCCTCGATTTGACAGCATAGTTTTGACCCTTATCTCTTGCTCCAACACGACCTATCCAATCCAGAAGCTGCAAACCTGTCATTTGAACATGTCTTCATCCCCCTCCTCCTCGTTCTAAAAACGTCATCCGTGTCACCCGCCTTCGCCGTCCCCCACTCACCTCCCTTCGGTAGCGTCCCATGCCCTAGTGCATTGTGGGTCATCGGGGGAGCTCAGCCGCGTTTGTCAGGTGCTGAGGAGGCTGTTTGAAATTCATGTTCGGTAGATTGTCAGACAAGAGGAGAGTGTATGTCGGGGGGTAGGCGGCAGTTGAAGGGGGGGGCTGTAGCTTCATTACCATATCAAAGAGCCAGCCGCCGTGGTCTAATGGTAATTACACCGGCCAACAATTGGCTCTTGCTGGTCGGATCATAACAAAAAAATAAAAATTTAAGGGTGTGTGTGTGTTTGTGAGTGTGTGTTGGGATGGAATACAGGGGGGTGGAATTGGCCAGGGCATTCAGGTTATGTTAATACAGCTCATCTATTTAATTAGTGCTCAGGCTCAGGCTTTGTTTACTTCTGACATGTCTTTTTTAAAAGTGTGTGTGTGTGTGTGTGTGTGTGTGTGTGTGTGTGTGTGTGTGTGTGTGTGTGTGTGTGTGTGTGTGTGTGTGTGTGTGTGTGTGTGTGTGTGTGTGAGATAGAGAGACAGTATGGTAACGGAGGTTTTCGTGAGTGATTTGGCCCATGTAAGATTGAGTGAGAATTGTACAAGCTATAATGAGCTCCACTGTGGATGGACCTTTTGATGGTCGTCCGGACTCCACCCCACTGCTCGGCCCCCACTAGATCTGCTCACTAGTGAACACACACACACACACACACACACTGAGGATAGGGAATGCATATTGTCCAGCAACCTGGCCAACAACACAAGCTCCTGTATGATAGCATAGACTTTGTGTGCATCACTAGTGAGGCCAGGAATGAAGTGGGTGGATCTTGTTGAAATAGGGTGGACTTCTGTTCTGTGTCTATGCTCTAAATTTATCAAGAATATTGTGAGGTGTACTCATTTTCCTTTGCTTTTATGAAAAAATAGCGCTGTTCCAAGACCTAGTGAGCAGGTTACAATGGTAATCTAGTCTGACTGGTTTTCTGCAGGAAAGTAAGAGCCCCCCACTTTTATTATCCAATCAGTCCCTATAACTGCCCTAATTTTTCCTGCATTAATACACTGAAAAAATGCTGTTTATATATATATATATATATATATATATATATATATATATATATATATATATACACACACACACACACACACACACACACACACACACAGTGGGTAAAATAAGTATTGAACACATCACGTTACGTTTCTCAGTAAATGTATTTCTAAAAGTGCTGTTGACATTAATTTTTTTTAACAACCCAAGTAATCCATACAAAGAAAACAAAACAATTAAGTTCAGAAATGAAGTTCTGTGTAATAAAATAGAATGACCCAGAGAAAAAAAGTATTGAACACGCTTACTTAAATGTATTTAATTCTTTGTCCAAAAGTCTTTGTTGGTAATTCCAGCTTTAAGACGCCTCCTGTATGAAGAAACTAGACGCATGCATTGCTCAGGTGTGATTTTGTCCCATTCTTCCACAAAAGCAGTCTTCAAATCTTGAAGGTTCTGTGGGCCTCTTCTATGAACTCTGATCTGTAGATCTTTCCATAGGTTCTCTATTGGATTCAAGTCAGGTGATTGGCTGGGCCTTTCTATTATCCAACTGAGAGTTGCCTTGGTTATGTTTGGGGTCATTCTATTGCTGAAATGTCCACTCTTGTTCCTCCTTCATCATCCTGGTAGATGGCAGCAGGTTTATATCAAGAATTTCTCTGAACATTTTTCCATTCTTTCTTCCTTCAATTATATGAATTTTGCCACTGCTATACCCTGATGTTTTTGGGGTGGTGTGCAGTGCCATTTGACCTCAAAACATGGTGTGTATTATTTAATCCAAAAAGTTTAATTTTGGTCTTATCTGACCAGACTATATTCTCCCAGTGTTTCACAGGCTTGTCTAAATGTTGTGCAGCAAACTTTAAACGAGATTCAACATGCTTTTACTTCAGCATTGGAGTCTTGCATGGTGAGCATGCATAGGCCACTGCGGTTGAGTGCATTACTTTAAACAATTTTACCTGCTAAATCCAGCTCTTTCTGAAGCTCTATAAGTGGTCCTTGGCACCTTCTGATAATTATTTTTACTCTAAATCTTGCGAGGAGCACCTGGTCGTGGCCGGTTTTATGGTGAAATAATGTTTTTTCCACTTCCGGACTATGGCCTCTACAGTGCTCACTGGAACATTGAGGAGTACACAAATCTTTCTGTAACCAATGCCATGCCATCAATATGTTTTGCAACAATAAGGTTGCTAAGGTCTCGAGAGAGCTCTTTGCTTTTACCCATCATTAAATATTTCTTGTGTGACACGTTGGTAATGAGACACCTTTTTATAGGCCATCAGTTTGTTACTGAACCAGCTAATATGAATTTCCACTGACTTGGGGCAGGATTGCTTTCTAATTACTGATAGATTTCAGCTGGTGTCTTGGTTGTCCATGTTTTTTTACACCTTCCTTTCTTCAAGTCTTCCAATACCTTTTCCCCTGTGTCATTCCACTTAATTACACAGAACTTAATTTTTTTTAATTAATTATTTTGTTAATGTTTTCCTTGTATGTATGGATTTCTAGGAGTATTACCGACTTCTGGTGAAAAATATAATGTCAACAGCAACTTTAAAATATATATATTAACTGAGGAAAAGGGTGACATGTTCAATACTTATTCTACCCACTGTTTGTGAGTGTGTGTGTGTGTGTGTGTGTGTATATATATATATATATATATATATATATATATATATATATATATATATATATATATATATATATATATACACAAACACACACACACACACACACACAAAGTTAACTTAATATATACTGTGATGCTGGAGGAAGGACTGTGTTTCTCATATTGCATTGTTGCGTGAATGAATATTGTAACTTAATATAAAAAAATTACTTTTCAATACATTCTTTTATTGCATTTATTATTTCCAAATTATTTATTGCTTATTATTGGTAAAAAAGAGCAGCCAATCTGGGTGAGCCAGGGCCACTCTGGCCATTATGTGCTTTTTTCCCCTGGTGTGCATATGTGTAGAGGAGTGGACTAAACTATGAATGAGGATATTTTAGAGGAGAAGTGTGTGTGTTTGATTGTGTTTGTGATGACAGGGAGCTAGATGCTTATGGAGTTGTGATGGCTCTATTTGAAGGCCTCTTTAGAGAGGAGAGAATCACAGAATATGATGAGAGAATCTGATCGAGGGAGTTATTTGACTCCTTCCTGATGCCTTTGTGTGTGTTCGCGTGCGTAGATGTGTACAAAGCATTTGAGCACCTACAAACTGTGTTTATCATACAGATCATCCCTCTATTACCCTGCACACTTGAACCAGTTGTGCACTGACACGCAGCTGAAGAGGACACACGCGCTCCTTGATGTTGTACCGTCACAGTGGGTTGTGACTGGAAATAAATGTGTTCGTGAGGGCCACATTTTCTGAGCGCGTTTTTATGTAATGAAAGCCGTCTCTAAATGTGACTTTGAGCTTTATAGTATACAAAATTTGAGGAAAGATGTTCATACAGAGTGAACTCCCTAACATTCTCAACTTCTGATCTTTTCATTTATATATTTGCTTGATGAGTGTAGTGTTTACATCTGTTTTTAATGTCTTTCTACATTTACATTTCATCTTAGAAAATGCAAAAATAGATTTTCAGAAGATCAAAATTAACTTTTTTATAACACTTCATTACTTTATAATTTGACACTCCAATAAAGTCTTTCTACAACCATGTAGTTATTACATAGTAATAATTTGTAGTTATTACACAGTAATAATTCTAAAATAATTATCTTCTGATTTCTGAGGTAAAATAAAGTTAACCGATTGGCAAATTCAGCTGTTTTAGCATTATATAAGCCACTATTATAGTTAATGTTGTCTTTGAAAAATAGTTAAATAGCCTATTTTTTAGTGCCTTATTAATGTTAAAATTATTGATCCTGTTTAAAAATCCTGTTCAAAAGCTCATGATGTTTCTGGAAGAAGTGCCTGGTTTTCATAAACTGATCAGTCCCTAATGGATAAAATCAGGTTCTGCCCTATTTTTTTTTATTTTTTTTATGAATACACTGAATTTTTTTTAAATGTCGTTTAAAAAAGTTATTTGAAGTGGTGGTGTTCAGATTTGAAAGTAATTTTTTTTCTCTTTATTCACTTAAATTTTAGGCTATATTTTGTTTCTAAAGCAGATTTTAATGTTATATTGTACCACTGAAATTTCCTCCAAAATAATAATAATAATAAATTCAAATTCAATATTACAATAATAATAATACATTTTAATCTTTCAAGTTTAATTTAATGTGTACCTTTTTAATTATTTGTGAACTTTTACCCTATTTCTGACTGAAAATTGTAAATCATACAGTTTTTTTTCAGTGTGGCATGCAAGTAAAATGTGTTCCAAATGCCGTTTCATCCTGATTGAAAAAAGTTTCTTCCTGCGTAATTATTAGTGTATTTCCATAGCAAAAAAAAAAAAAAAAAACCTTGGTTTGAGGACACATCCTCCCACAAACAGCCATATTTGAAAGTTACCCATCATTCAAATAAGTTTGACTACTTCCTCATGCTGATTTCTGTGCGTCTGTGTGTCAGCAGGTCATAAGGGCCTGTTCAAGAGGGCCTCATTAATAAACACAGTGAGTGTGCGAACTGTCATGCTGTTATCACGCTGTATAACAACACCATGACAAGGGAACTCATTCAGCAACGTCCACGCAACGTCTGTGTGACATCTGTGCAATATCTGCCCCATATGCCCCTCCGTCACTCAGACAGGAGGAGGTCATGTTGTCATCGGTGGACTTGTACCTGTCCGTTGCCTCACTCGAGACCTTGAGCAGTATGAAAGTGTCTTTTTTCTATGCGCTGCTAATATCAATATGTGCGTGTGTGTGAAGTCTAAATTAAGCTTAAAGGGAGGCAAACCATGACACAGGGTGCTAACAGCATGCTCTATGCTTCTGTCTATCTCTCATTCTGAGCACTTCTTTCTCTCACACCTCTCTTGCCCTTGAGAGGAAGTGCACTGCCGCCTGTAAGTGAGAGCAAATGTCCTGTTATGAAGACGAAAGTGAGAGCGAGTGAAAGAAGAGAAGAGAATCTGATGGAGTGAAGGAGAACGAGGGAAAGAAGTGAGGGAGAGGCAGATGGAGAGAGAGATACGATGCCTTTTTTTTTGCAGTTTAGTAGTTTGTGCTAAAGCTTAATGTTTTTGTGACCAAAGAATTCAGCATGCTTTGCTTTTACCTAAGTCTTGGTAAAGGAAAGGTGCCCTTGTGCTCAGTAAGACCAAGACGTTTTCTCTTTTCCCCCAACACACCTTATCACTCGTTTTACAGGTGGTTTTAAGGTAGATCAAACAGACTAAACCATCTGTTGCATGCAGATAAGACCTCAGCATAAACTTTTCAAACTTGAGTCTGGATGAGAGGCAGCTTTGGTGCAAACCCATAATGGGCTGTTTACGCTGACAGCGATTTACAGCCACACATTGACCAGATGTCATCAGCATGCATCCAGATTCCTGTGCATTCATCCAGTGTGCTGAATATGAGGAAGAACTTACTACTTGTGGGTCGGATTTTTTTTTTTTAATGCTTTCAATTTTTGTTTATCATATTGAAAATTAAAAGGGTGTACAATGCTGTTTCATGCATTCAGAGTTGTTTACATCCTTAAAGAGTTGGATTCTCAAGCTAAGCATGGACAAAGTTATCTTACTTCCGGGTTTTTGCATAGACGAGGGTGTAACTCCTTGTATGGTCATTTCACCCAGAAAAACGCACCCACGGATGCATTGAACAAAGCAAGAGCGAAATCGCTCCCATCCATGAGCTTCATCTGGTGGCAGCGCTGCATGGGACCTGCTCAGAAAGAGTGTCTCCAAAGTTGTGTTTTTGGTTGTAAGGGAAAGATAACTTTGTTCAGCTTCTTAAAGAACCCAGCGTTATGTTAACAGTGGATACAGTTTGTTTTTCCGGGGCAGCAACGGAGTTTCACAAGTCTGTTTGTTGACGAACATTTTAAAAACAAGGCCCAGTTCGATGCTGGATTTGCACATCGGTTGATACTGAAGGAAGGAGCGGTCCCAGCTGTTAAAGATCCCGGTCATGATTCAGAACTGCAGACAGTGAGTGAAAGAGCATCAAATGTCTGTTTTGCTGGCATTTCGGCACTCAAGTGCTCGTCAATCTTTAGCTCCGCCCACAGCATGCCTTAAGGAGCTCAGCTTTATCCAGAAAGAATCGTGAAGCCCTATCTTTCTTTTATAAATATGATAAAACTAAAGAGTTTTTGGAGATATGAAGGATGCAGTACTCCTCTATAGGTACTTGAGATTGGGTGAAACTGTGTGTGTTATGCCCCCTTTAATGGAAAAAGTAACCCATTGCAGGTCATACAGTATTTCGCTCCAAAATCATGATTATAAAAGAAGAAATTATATTTTGAAAATAATACTAAGATTATTTAAGGGGTCCTATTATGCTTTTTCTTGATGTTTTGTGGGTGTATTAGAACAGGCTCTTACACTAGGTGGTTTAAAAAACACATTATTTTTTTTACATATTTTACATTATTACAACATCTCTCTCCCCAGTCTGGCATGAAAGGCTCGAATAGGTCCTGTATACGAGATGTGCTGTGATTGGTTAGCTGGTCCAGTGTGTGTTGTGATTGGCTCCACTCGGCGCCTGGTCGGGTAATGTCAAGCCCCTTACCATAGCCACCTACGAGCTTCAGTGTAAATATTTGAGCGTGATTTAAACCCGGATTATTGTAACCCCTCTAAGTGAAATATGGCCAAAATGCTGCACTGTGCATTAACATCTAGGACTCAACCACTCATTTGACATACAGTGTACAAAATGACACCCAAGTTCTGTCTAGAGCCATCAGGTCAAACAGGAGTAGCCTTATTATTATTATTATTATTATTATTATTCAAAACTTGATTTTTAAGTTAATTTTAATATAATACTTTTGTTTTTTAAACTGACAACAAATATTGCACATGAAGTTGGAAGACTGTGTGGGAGTAGCTTGCTAATAAATTTAGGACTTTCATTCAATAGACACTTTTTAATTCAGATTTAATTAAATGGCATTTTCTTTACTTGAAGAGACTGTGTATGAAAGTATTCAACATAGTAATAATTCAAATGCAAACAACAGTTATAAGCCTATTGTGTATGTAAAGTGTCTTTTGATGGTTGGCTACATTTAACTGAAAGATTATAATTTCCGTCATTTGTGTCACAGAGGTGCGTTACTGTGACGGGTTGAAAATATGCAGCGAAGTGTTTCTCGGGGTAGGAAGCAGAGGGAATATGTCATGTTATACAGAGCAAAGAGAAAGGGGCTCTATTTTCATGGCATGAGGCCGCAGACACATAAAGACTGTGAAATCAGGGGCTTTGGAAGGCAACCATTTACTGTTGACTGTTGCTAATGGTAAAGAAGAAAAACAGCTGTCCACCTTAAAGTGGAAAAGTGCTGAAAATAGGGTGTTGCACGAGGTAAAAGTAAAGTGATTTAGACGTTTACATGGGGGTGCAGATGATGGTTTTCAGTGCTTACATACACAAAGTATTGCATGAACATACAATGACCCCAATATATATATATTATTTTATAAAAAATTTTTGCATTTGGACATTGTGTGTGGCTCATGTGTCTAACTACTTTTTTGGTCCACATTATATAAGCTCAAGCTCAGAAAGAGAACTTGCTGTCTGAAACACTTGTATTTCTGATATTCACATGTATCTTGAAATCAGCTAAACCCAATTTCAATCTTCTCAGTTTTAATACCCTTCCCAGTGTTAACCAGGTCAACAATTTCTAAATCTCTGTCTCTAAAATCACTGTTTTTCCGTCTCAATTCAAACAAGCCCCGGAGATTGACTGCTAAACTGCTTGTCTGGTCTTGTTCTTGAAACTACAAGCAGACAAACAAGATAATCACTGCTGTCCTACATATGGACACTTTTTTAATTACAAGTCTTTCATACTCAGAGTCTGTTTTGTTTTTGTTCATCATCACGCCATCCTGGAAAACAGAAGAATCTTTATTTTTGCCTTCAATCTTCTGCTGAAATATTTTCATCTTAGAAATTGTATCGACAGATGCATTAGGTCATGGCTTTATTTTTTTATACATTTATGCATATTAAAGCTTTTCACACTGTGCTTTAAAAGACCGATTTTAACCTTGGGTTATGCAATGTATGTTACATTTGTAACTTTCCAATGCAGTGAGCTTATTAGCCACATTTACGATAACCAATCATAAATTGCCTTATTAAATAAATTTAATTTATTAAATACATTTTTTATTACAAATTTATTTCATTAAAACATCAATTCAGCATATTAGCACATCTTTATTAGATGAAGATTACATTAAAACCATTACAAGCTTAATCATGCCTTTATCTTTTGTTATTGCCTTGTTTCTAGACTTTAATATTTTGCAATCTAAAATTAATAAAGTCACTTAAAATTATTTGTAAATGATAATAATTTAATATATACCTTATATAAAAATATATAAATAAATGATTGTGTGTATTTAGGACATATCTGGTTTTAGTAATGAAATTTACCTTAATAAGACAAAGAAGTCCAGAAAATGATCAAATTACATTTCCATTAATACTATTTCCATCCCAAATGTGTAAGTGACATGTGGTGAAATGTTAACTAAACGTGTCCACAGTTGAAGAAACGCCTGATTGTGTCTACTTATGTCTACCTACATTAACAATAACCATTAGTTAACCATTTCAAGGGTGAAAATTCCATTTGTTCGGTTTTGAAATCAGGAAACTGGTCATTATTCACTCTCACTCTCTATTCGTTCAGTTTCTTAAAAAGCTGTTGTTCGACCGGACCTGGTGAAGTAGCTATAGAATTAGCCTTAAACAGGATGTGTGTGAGCCCATCCTCCATCATCTGTACAGAATTGTTCTAACTCCCATGGAGCTCCATGAGGAAGATCATGGCAGGGTTATGGTTTTGTTCTACCCCAGCTTTATGATTAAATCGGACTAAACGCAGTCACCACAGACAAGGTCTTTTCTGTTTCAGCGAAAAACATTCTCTCACATGCTGAATTCCAGTCTTAATTGATTTGTATACTTCAGATGCGGTTGGGTATTTTGAAAAAAACAATGAGCTCAGCGAGCAAGTGAATGTAGACTGGACTTGGCTTTTGCTCCTACCTGTAATTGAGTTCTTTTCACAGCTTTACGCAGAGCCACCCTTGCATTTCTCAGAGGTGTGAATGCTCTAAACAGGCCATCTCATGTTGACGGATATGCTGATTGTAAGCATATTATCAGTGTTGCCAGCTGAGCCCCATTACAGCATCACAATGGACACTCCTCAACCAAGGACATGGACTGCACACAACAGGCCGCATGAGGAGCAAATGTATATATGATGCATCTATTGTCAGCCACAATGGAAGACCCTGAGATGCCCACTCATTTGGGTACACGATCATTTTTATCTATCTTGCGCTCTCTCTTTCTCTTTATATTGTCTTTATTTAACTATTCTCTGGAGATTGTCCCGTCTCCTTTTGTTCTTGACCTTTCTGGTTGCGGCTCCCTGCGAGCAGGGCAGATATGCCCGGAATAACAGCGGCGCACTGTGTGTACTTAGAGTAGTTGGCAAGGTTTTAATGAAAGCTCTTCCTGCTGCTCAGTGTGAGAGAGAGAGCTGAATTGTCAGAGACTGTGGACCAGCCACAGTGTGTCATAATGCACTCACTATAGGAGAGCAGTAATATGCATCGATTTGGAGGACAAGTGAACAATCTAAAACAGACTGAAGGAAAGAGACAGGAGCACAGACCAGAACATTTTAGCTTTGTAGAGCAAGAGTGATAGGCCAAGGTTTGTTTATTTGGTTTGCACATACATATACCTCATGTCAAGTTAACAGGTTCATTTTGTTTGATTGCTTTATTATGGCTCAAGTGTTGGATTAAGGCAGAATTTGCGATGTATAAATATTTACCTGCAGGTTTGCATTGCTTTGGGGCTTGTTGAAAAATAATTTAAAAAATGTGTTTTAATTAGGGCTGTCAATTTAAATATGTTATTATGATTAATTTAGTATGACCCAAAAATGGTTACATTTAGACAGAGTTTGCATCAATTTATCAGCAAGGTTGCATTCACTTTCCGGTTGTTAATTTTTATTTTATTATTTAATATATCACTTACAATATTTTATGGTTTAATTAGGGCTGTGACATTATTAGAGCTGTGGCTCTTTTTTCTTTAAATATTCAATCTCTTTTTGTCTATTCAATAACGTTTTTCATAACTTCATTAAATGGCTTTTCTTGTAAAGGTAATATTGATATTTGTGTAATCAGTAATCAGCATTACCTGATTTATTTGATTAACATTTTTAATTAATTGACTGTCTTTATTATAACAGTGCCATTTTTTATTAATTAACATAATTCACACTTATATTTTTGAGTGTGTGTTTAAGAATCCATGTCTACTTTCTCAGGGAGGAAATAAGAGATTTTGTGAGGGATTTTGGGGCAGCTTGATCTTAACATTTTCCAGTAATACTCAAGGTCTCAGACTGAGGCCTGCTCAGACCTTTAGTTGGTGTGCAAGTATTTATGCATGTAAAAGTGTCTTCCATCCATGCGTGACTGTCGGAGGACACAAACACACACACGCACACACATTGATTGATGTGTGGCATATGCGAGTCTTCAATGCTGTAGGCCCTGCTGATGGATGGCCTGTGGCTCCTATTTGGGTCGCTGGGCGGCTCAGGCTCTCGAGAGCAGACCGAGAGGGTGCTGTGGAAAGCAGCGTTGATTATCTCCAGTAGGTGGTCTGCTGGCTTCTAGCATGCCTTTTATGTACATGAGCCTCACGGTGTGGACTGCGGACAAATGAGCGTGTTTTTGACGGGCACTGCAAGATACGTAACAGGAATGGAAGGCGATCGAGTTTACGAGAAGGCATTAAAACAAAATAACATCAGTAAACAACAAAGCATCTTTTTCAAGTAGCTATCAAATGAGTGAGCAAGGCTCAAAGCCCCACTTTGCCCGCCGAACGTCAGTTTGGGTCTCGTCTGGGTCGATCTCTCTTCCAGCGCATGCCAAGACCTGAGCGCCTGGCAATATGAAGCCCCATCATGGATTTAATCATCTCATTCTAATCAGATTAATTAGCATTCTTACGGCTGTCAGGAATAGCACCGCCAATTGTCTTGTTTCGTAGCATCTTTTGTTTTCAAAGCCTCATCGCCTCTGCACAAGATCAGTCAAGCGTGGACACACATCATTGCAGTGCTAACATGAAGCGTAAGGTTGAGAAACAGAACCGCGGCGGTCGGTTTGACGGAGACCTGAATTGACAGTGACGGATACTGTGCACGACTTACAAAACGTGGATCAGTGTCCATGTTACAGGGACATTAAATCACATTAAAACGGGAATGGGAGGAATGTTTTCAATATCAGAGCTTTAAAGTGTTCTAGCATGAGGAGTTGGTAAATAATTGACTAGCTTGGCCTGGGGTTGGTCTCATTGTCACTGGGTAACAAGCACAAGGACACCGGGCCTCTGTTATTATTGGCCGTGAGTGTTTCAGCTGGAGAACGAGACATGGAGCAGAATAATATGCGCTTTGATCCTCAGCCATCCTTCACACACACTTACCATGCAGACGTCCAGTCAGGTGGCTGCTAAGTGTGTGTGTGTGTGTGTATGGAAAGCCCAGGGTCCGCTAATGCAACCCAGGTGGAGCCAGAGCATTTGGATATTAATTAAACCATTCACTTTTGTTCTTGCTCTCTCTCCCTCTCTGTGTGTGGTGAAAGGCCAGCTCTTTTGTTACTGCAGGGTTTTTTTCTTTCTTTCTTCCGAGCTATGACAGTGCTCATTGTTGTGGCGGAACGGAGGAGGTCTGGGCTATGAGCGAGGGAGCGAGTCAGCGGACGGGGTCTAGGCTAATGACAGGAAGTCTTTAAAGTCTGTAGTGCATTTCATCTGTGGCAGTGGGGAGCCCGCTGGCCAGCGCCCGTGTTTGATCCATTCCCAGCCAGGAGCACAGCACTACAGCCACTTAATTAACAGAGCTCTTATTACACACACACAATGTCACACTTAAGAGAGAGATGCACACAACAACATGATGTTGCGCACAAAGAGCCTAATCCATAGTGTTTTCTGTCGAGCTACAGCTCGAACGGAAAACAGTATTCGCTTTGAATGACTTCAAGGGGTCATATCATGCATCTTTCATATCGTATGCTTCCCCTATCCTTCAATAACAGCCTGCATTACTTCACAGGATCACAAAGAAATGTGTTCAGATTAGACTGAAGTGATCAAGGAGTATTATTGGTTTCTGCAGAGCTGTAGGTGCTACACCTAGGCAGAATCAGCACAAGGTTTAGCCAGCTTTCTTGTTAAGGAATTATAAGGTGTATCCTATTTGCCTCATCACCTCAACATGTGGGGCAACCACAAGTAATGGTTTGCAGATTCTGAACCACAGAAGTATGTCCGAGTAAATGTGTAATAATTGTATCTGTAGGGCAGTACCACAGAAATAACTTAAAAGGGGTCATATGATGTGATTTCAATTTTTTAGCCTGTTAACTGTCACCCGTCCCCTCGGTGGGACGCCTATGTTTACTTCACTAGGTTTAAGGTTTAAAGGTTTAAGACTCCTAAATAGATATTTCACTAATCTTTTTTTGTTAAAAAATTATGTAGGAAAAGTAATAGATTAATTTATTGCTAGAGTGCACCTCAAAAACCTACATCAAAAAAGTATTTGTGACAGTTAACAGGTTAAAGTGTTACAAGCTTTTGGTGAATAAAGAAGATCAGTAAGGTTGCGAATACTATTGTGAAGAGATATTCTTTATAAATAGTTAAGAGTCAACTACACCCTCCTAAAATGGCTCATTCTAACACGCTTTGCATTGCGCCACCCAAATGTTCACGCAAAGAAGGAAGGCATAACTTTTGTTCTCGCTGTTGCCGCCACTGCCATGTTGTGAAACTACTTTGTTCGGCCTTCAAAAGAGGACACAACTAGAAATCAGTGGTTAAGTTGTGTTTACAACACTGTTCCAGAACAGTTCAACCCAAATATCCAGTTGTGTGCAGCGCATTTTATGAAGGATGTGGACTGTTTCCTGAACCAGAAGCCTAAAATGGTTCTGTGCACAACGACTGTTTCTATAAAGTGGATCAATTCCAACTTTGCAAGGACAGTCTGGTGCTTCTGACTCACAGCCTGTAAGTAAGTTTACATATTTAAAGAATTTGGCACTGATGATTCAAACGCGATTTGAGCAGTATAGAGTATCGCTTATTGGTTGTCATTTCTCCATCACAAATGCAGACATGGTTTTATTTTTACGCAGTGCAGTACGCAACACAACACGTAAAAAGACAGCAGAAGTCATTATAATCAGTAATTATGTCCCGAATGGATACATCAAATGCCTCGTTTGTAATGGGTTTTATTGTTTGGTCTAGTTGAGACAGGACAGGGCATCATAGTATGGTACGTCACACGCTTGAGGTTTTCAGCCAATCACAACACACTGGATAGCTGGCCAATCAGCGTATACTTTGCTTTTTTTTTTTGAATGGTGAGCTTTGTAAAAATGTATGCGTTTCAGAAAGGCGGGGCATAGAGGAGCAACAATAATGTACATTAGGTGGAAAATAACATGTTTTTTTTTACCTTAAACCACATAAACACATTGCATTACACCAAATACACAATTTAATGTTCTTTTTAGCAACGTCATATGACCCCTTTAACACTAGAACTGCCAGAGTTTACTATATACCTAAAACAGCCAGCAGGTAAATTTTACCCTCACACATTACAAATGTTTTTACATGGCAAAAAAACAAATTATTTCACAGAATTTATGCAAATGTCTAGAATCATGAAAAAATTATGTAGACATCCGATATATTTCTGTCCTGTTGTTTTATGTTCAATGCTTTTTTTTTATGCAGGCCACTAATCTCTTTTCATAACTGTCAATATAAACTAAACAAGCCTGCACTGACAACGAGAATTAGAAAGAAGTATATACATATTTGGGTGGTGTAATATTACAATACAATGCCATTAATCAATATATTGATTAATATGAATAAGATATCTCGATCGCTGTGAGATGAGCTGACCTAGGACGTCTTTCTTATTTTCCCACCATCAGACTCTCCATCGCTCATCATGGTATTTAGTGCTTCTTATACCTCTTCAGCATCTATAAATCACCTATTTTACGCAATTTGTCTTTATTTTTTTAAATTGATAACTGCTAAATTTACCCCGTGGAGGTTCAAGTGTTAAATCCACCTCTAAAAGGTGCATGTTGGTACCCTGGAGTAGTGCAGTAATATTTGCCTTGCCTCAGTGAAGCTGTTGTACCCTTAAATGTACTTTTTTATGGTTACTGTATATGGCAAAAAAAAAAAAAAATTAAGGATTGGTTTCCTTTCAGCTCATGACTCGGTTTAGCTGGCCACACAGGAAGTTGAATTGGAATGACAGAAAGTGGAATTTAAAGAACTTTAATTCAAAGAAGTTCAAGTAATGGCATTCTGGGAAATTAGGTGCCCCCTCCCCAACTATAAAAACATATTTGAACATTTGAAACGTCTGTTAAGCCAAACTTGAAAGTTTGTCTTTGCAGCTGTATACTTTTTTTTTTTTTAAGAATTGCATTTTATATCAGTTGTATGTGAATTGAAATGAATTCTTTTCTCCACACATTCATATTTGAGTTTCTAGCTCATCTCTCTTCTAGTGAAATCCATCAAAAGGAATTGGAAAGTAAAAGACATTCTCATTTTTGAATGGTCCTCAGCCCTTTTCTGATCGCTGAATAAGTGTTGTTAACGTGTAAATGTGGGAGGTCGAATTTTTTTCAGCATAGTTTAGTTTGATTTTGTAAAAAAGTTTTGAGGACGTTCCAATGTATCTTATAGCACAATGCAATCTAATCTCAAACGATCAAGGTAAATTGCATTCCTTTTGATATTACCCCTATAAAAGCTCTACATGTCCAGTATGTCTGTGCAACCTGTTGTATTTTGCTGGTTATGCAAAATTGAATTGTAACATTACGAATGTTTCCAAAAACTATGTTAAAAAACAATAATCCTCCTAATCTCCTAATTTCCTAATCTATTCGCACTTTACCGTCATCTGTACCCAGGGGCCAGATCCCACTGGGGGTGAATTCTGTGGAGACAGTACTGTCTTGCAGTAATCTTTTTCTCTGTCTGATACCTCCATCCATGAGCTGTTTGAGTTGTTCTGTGAGTGCTTGAATCAGCTCAAAAGCCTGTAATGACAAAATATATTGGCTTGTCCTTTGCTTGAGTAGATAACAGTTTAGACAAGTAGCACAGTGTGTGGTCCTTGGGTTTAGTAAATGCCTTATAAATGGGGGATGTCTTTTATTTATTTTTTATAGAGGATTTCAGTCACAATCAGAAACAGTGTCACAATCAGAAACAGTGGGGAGAGTTTGCTAGCAATACTATGCACACTGATGGCATTGTTTATTTACACATGCGATTTACTCTCACTTATATGTAGACATATGTCTGGTTAATATGCACTTCTCTGATCATTCGATCATTATTCGATCAGTGTCATTTTAATATCGTAAAGATCATATTTTAGTTATTATTAATATTTGAGTCAGATTTCTTTTACATTTTGATTTTAATTTTTTAATTGATTTGTATATGTCTGTATATTTTTCATTCATTTTTATTTTCCGTTTAAGGCATTGTAGAAGGAGCCTAATGGTTAGAGGGTAGGACTCCCAATCGAAGGGTTGTGAGTTCTAGTCTCGGGCCGGCAGGAATTGTGGGTGGGGGTAGTGCATGTACAGTTCTCTTTCCACCTTCAATACCACGACTTAGGTGCCCTTGAGCAAGGCATCGAACCCCCAACTGCTCCCCGGGCGCTGCAGCATAAATGGCTGCCCACTGCTCCATGTGTGTGCTCACAGTGTGTGTGTGTGTTCTCTGCTCTGTGTGTGTGCATTTCGGATGGGTTAAATGCAGAGCACAAATTCTGAGTATGGGTCACCATACTTGGCTGAATGTCACTTCACTACATCAAGTTAAACTAAATTGAAATCACAGGTTCTTAGTGAATTAGTTTTGCACGTTAAAATTGCTGCAACTGTTCAGTTATTAGCTTCTGTGTGCATTTGCGATTCACACGTGAGCTATTCTGGCTTGTGACTGATCTGTTTACCCTGTGATAAACAGAACTAAATAGCGCTGGCCAAAGTCTCCCGCTGTCTCGCTAAGGGCCTCCTGTGATGGACAGAGACCAGGGCTGTGTATACATGTGCAGGCTAACCACAGCTGCGCCAATCCTTCACTCAGACGTCAACGGCAGCGCTAGAACTGTTAGCTTAGCTCCATCACCACCTTAACCTGCATGATTATTTACCCCTGCGATTTAAACACAGTTCACTGAAATCCCGACGCTTGACAAAACTGGACAGAAGACCCGCTTAGATCTAAAGGAGTGGCCTTTTTTCGCTCGCTTTCCCTGTCCTTGCACTTGTGTGCTTGAGTGGCATTAGCCTAATGGCTCCGGCATTCAAATGACCTTATTACCCTTTTAGTAGCCAGTGTGTGTGTGGGCAGTCACAAAGCCACCCGCTCAAACAGTGGCTGGGCTCTAAGTGGAGACAGGGCCCTGGGTAATTTAGCTGTAGTGGAGCGCGCTGGCACTAAAAGCCTGCTGGGTAATTGAGTGGCGCGGGCTGGAGAGAGGCGCCCCTGCCCTGCCTCATTATGCCATGTCTCCTGTGCTGCCTGTCAGAGGGACGCCGCTTAGCCCAAGCCACCCTCGCCTAATGCGCTCTGACATGCCGTGTCCTTTCTGTAAAATAACAGTATCTTCCCTCAGCCCCTGGACCCCTCAAACACATCGATATACTGACGGATGCGCGTGGATCTGAGAGCACGTACAGTACGTACTTGACTGTGATCATTGCAGGTCGCGGACCGACGTGCATCTGTCAGACTCATTTACTGTAATGACCACTTCTTCCACACTAAGTCTATTTCAAGCACAGCTCTGTGAAACCCCGCCTAATGGTTGTCATATTCAACCTGTTATAGTTTATTTCACGACTCTGACCCACGTAGAAGGACCACAGAGCAGTTTAGCATATGTTCTTCTTTATTATGTCACCCCACTCCATATCAGTCCCTCTTATCCTTCCATCTCTCGCTCTCTCTCGCTGTCTGTGTGAGCATGTGTCTGTTATAATTAAGCTGAGGTGTCCCTGTGGCAGGGAAGCAGATTGATTCAGTCTCCAGTGAGATCTGTTGCTCTTACAATCGCACACGAACTCAGCGGTGCCGTCCCCTCATCCATAAAGCACTACTCATACCTGTGTGATCTGAGTGCTGGACCATTTGTCTTCATTTTTAACTGCAATCTCAAATGATTTATGAATTGAACCCAGAGAAGGCGACTTGACATGATGCCATGGGTAGCATTCAACAAATCAACCCCTGCAATGGACTCGTTTCATGGGCTTCCCGCACCTGTTTTTACATTACAAAAAGCAATTTTCCGTTATTAATGTGCAATTTCTCAATTGTCTTCTCAATCTTTGACATTGTTTCATATAACTTGATGCATCCAGAATCAGTCTCTCTTCTAAAGTGTTTTGATTCTCACCCCAGTACTACCCACATAATGATACGTCATGCAAATTGTCCATTAATCATTGGTTGGGAGTTGAAAGGTCAGCAGCAAATGAGGCCAAGTAAAGACCCTATGAAATGGCATTATGCATGCAATTTAGTTTTTTTATATTGACGTATTTCCTTTTAAAAAAACAGGAAATTTGGGCATGACATACATTGAAGGAATTGTCCCTTTACAGGTTTTATATATACATTTTTTATTATTATTGATTCAATAATTAAAATTAATTTTAACCATGTGATTTTAACCACTCGTTACAGAGAAGGAAGTAATAAACAAATATTATTGTGACCAAAAGCATGAATCTTATTAGTTGTCAAGAGTACTATGAAAAAACAGATTAGAACAGCTCTCCTTAAAAAATAAAATAAAAGTCATCAATATGTTTGCTCCGTTTTCCCAGAAAACAATTAGAATTTAAAATACCTATATCTGCTAAAAATGACTATTAGTCATGCACAAGTGGACTTAAAGCCACAAAGCTCATTTTGATTTCATGGGGTCTTTAGAGTGTGTGTGTGGAGGTGCTATTCTTACCAGAAGTGGTTTGTTCATTGCCACAAGCTATTCTTGTCACCTTTGTCCTGTGAATGTGTGACTGTTCTGAGAGTATTAGAGCAAAAGAGAATGACAAAATGAAATTATAGATTATGGTGTATTCTTTTAGCCCTAATATACAAATTAAGTTTATCAGTCAGCCATTTAAAATTATTTCTATTTCTTTGATGCCATAATTTACTCCTTTAGGTCAAAGGAAATATTTCTCATTCATTCCTAAATGTAAAATAAAATTATGTAAAAAGGAAATGCTCTTCTTTTCCCTTCCTACAGATGTGAGAGATACTTCCCTGCTCTTTCCTTACTAACTGAGTGTGACAACAAATCAATAGCTTTAGTTTTCTTTGTCTTCTCACTCGCTCTTCTGCGGGTGTATTGACCAGGCAGCACAGAGGAATGAAAGGATGAGGTGGGCAGTGACCTGTCTCTCCATCTCACAGGGGCTTGCATGGCTGAAGAATTTACACTGGACCCACAAAAACAGTTTTGGTGCTTTTATATTTAGTGTGTGAACTGAGCAGTACGAATGTTTGAGTGTTCACTGTCTGAACATTATCCTTTTGTATTGTATATTATGCATCTTTTTGTGTGTCTAAAGAGTTGGAATGTTTAAAACAGATACGTGCATTGAGCAACTGAATTCATTTAAAATTCAGGTAATGATGACTGTATTTGCCTGAATTAGATGATTGTTCATGAGTCAGCACTGCTTGTTGGCTTCTGTGTTTCACTGACTGTTTCTAAGTAGATGTTGAGAGGGTAAGAGAGGATTTTTCACTTCATGAACACTTGCTGGTCATTCCCTAACCACACCTGATGGGTTTACACGGATTACATTGACTGTGTGTTTGCGCACATGTGTTTCTGGTGCCAGGGTCTACGAATTCACGCTTTACGGTTTTCAGAGCATGCAATTTGGAATCTGTAGTTTAATATGGTATTTCTAACATATGTGAAATCCAATGATGTAGAAGCTACTTTAAAACTAACTTCTTGTTCAGTATTTTGATTAATTTATTTTATATATATATATATATATATATATATATATATATATATATATATATATATATATATATATATATATATTATATAAACAGATAAATTAAGGCATTTTTATAAAAAAATATTATTTGTGTGTATATATATATATATATATATATATATATTTATTTATTTATTTATTTATATATATATGTATATATTTATTTATTTATTTATATATGTATATATTTATATATATATATATATATATATAATAAATTAAATTAATATTAATTATAATGTAATATTATATTAATGCTGTCAAATGATTCATCGTGATCAATTGCATTCAAAATAAGTTTTTTGTTTACATAATATGTGTGTGTACTTCATATATTTACTATGTATATATAAATACACACATGCATGTAAAGACTATATTTAAAAAATATTTTATGTAGTAAATGTATTATACATATTGTACATTATATATTAAATATATTTAAATATTATATATATATGTAAATCAATGTAAATATTTTCAAAATATATGCTGTGTGTGTAAGTGTGTGTGTGTGTGTCTATATATATATATATATATATATATATATATATATATATATATATATATATATATATATATATATATATATATATATATATATATATATATATATATAGTTTTATATATTGTTAGTGTATGTTTATATAGACACAAATAAATATATAATGAAATCCACTTTTCTTTGCCAAAATCATGTAGTGGCCTGAAGTAGAAAAATGTACAGAAGGTTTTGAGAGCCTTTAGAAAGAGGAAGTGAGGGACAGAGGGAGTGAGAATAAGAGAGAAAGAAAGAGAGAGTTGGTAAATGGGGAAGTCTTCCTGTGAACAAAAGACACAGGCGATTGTGTATTGACACATCCACACCACAGATGAACGGAAGCAACTGTGTCAGATAAAAACAAGTTTATACCGCCGAGATCTCAGCAACTAGAGGCACATTTGTACATTTGTCTGTGCACATGTGTCTGTGCTATTCTTTGTGTTTTGTGTGTATATAATTGTGTATGTGGTTCATAAGCATTTTTAAGGATGTGTGTTATTACTTTTAGTATCATGAGGAGATTGTAATCATTCTCTCCCCTGAGCTCTCTCTTACATTTAAAAAGCATTGTTTCTTCATCCACACGTGGACTATACTGTAGTTCCTCCCACAGGCATGACTAGAAATGGCCTCTGAACAAATAGTTTGATTGTAAAGCTGGTTTATATGAAGGTGAAACAAATTGATTTTCATGTGTGACAGAAGGCCTGCGGTCAGGGTTTCTATATGAGTGGATGGGGTTATAAGGTACAGAGCTTAGCCAAGTGGAATGGATTAATGTCTGTTCAGAGATGATAAACCCAATGGACTTTTTGGAGGTAAAAGTACAGTAAGGCTGTAGCTGGTTGCACATTGTTTTTAACTGATTCAGACTGGCCATTTATGGTTTATATATACTAGAAATAGTAATATAATAATGTAATAATTAGAATGTAATATCTATCTAATATAATTATTAAATATATACATATATAATAAGTAAATACAGTGTGTGTATGTATACATACATATATATATATATATATATATTAGGGGTGTAACGGTTCACAAAATTCACGGTTCGGTTCGATACGATACACTGATGTCACGGTTCGGTTCGGTTCGGTTCGATACGTTTTAGATACAGCAAAATGTAAAAACATCTCAACTTTTCAGAATGCCGCAAGCGCACCGTGGGTCATGTGACAAGAACCAACCAATCAGCTTCATCCTTTCCCGTAACAACGTTGAGAGCTCAGCCAAGATGAAGGAACAGCTGATCATAGTTGTATATGGATTGCAATTTTGAAATAAATTCAGTAGCAGAGCTACTGCAAGCGATTTTTAGAGCTGCAAATCCATTTATCCTCATGTCCACAATCCATTTATCCTAGTCTCATGGAGAGAGCACGTCATTGTTGCTTAGCAAAGACAGACGCCTCAGGAGCGCTTCTGCCCGAGCGCTTTGGAAAGGAGGAGAAAGACGCGCTTAGCGTTTTCCATGCGTTTTTAGGCACGATATGTGAACGGCCCCTAAGGCGCTCGCTCACTCAGCACGCGCTGAAGGCTCGTTGCCAAATGTCTAATGCATTTAACAGACCAGAAATATAAGATCCTAAAATAACCAACAGGTCTGGTGTTTGGGTTGGATTCCCTGTAAGCTATAGTGTCTAAATGCTGCAGGGATAGTTTGCTGCGTGCATGTTTCTCCTTTTTTTCGTCTTTTCCCAGATAGTACTGACGCATATATCCCAGATATTCCCGCTGATTTTTTTTTTTTTTTTTTTTTTTTTTAATCCCGCTGGTGTACCCTGTCATGTTGCAGATGCGACATACCATTGTTTTTTTATCCACCACTCTCTTGCCATCACCATTATAGCTTAAAGGGAATCCAAAGTGCACCCAAACACCAGACCTGTTGGTTATTGGAGGATCTTCTCATTTCTAGTCTGTTAAACGCATTGGCTATTTTGCAACGAGCCTTCAGCGTGTACTGAGTGAGCGAGCGCCTGCTGAGTAGCCTAACATAAACATATAAGATGGTGTTTTTTTCTTCTTCGGGAGTGTCAGGGGCGTTGCCTGTTACGTTGTTTGGGTTATTGGGCTACCTTGTTGAACGCATATCATTATATTTCTTTCTCTCTCTTTTTTTTTTTTTTTCAAATATAATTAATTACTCCAACGAACCGTTCGGTAAACATAATGCGTACCGCGTACCGAACCGAAAGCGTCGTACCGAACGGTTCAATACGAATACGCGTATCGTTACACCCCTAATATATATACATATATATATACAGTGTTGGGCAAGCTACTTGGAAAATGTAGTGAGCTAAGCTACCAGTTACTCTACAGTAAATGAAGCTTCACTACACTGAAGCTACCCCCCTGGGAAATGTAGCAAGCTAAGCTACATCAACAGTAGCTTGCTATATCTAAGCTACTTTTAAAATTAAATTTTTATGTTGAACATGTTTTATTACAAGTCAATTCTATCTCAGTGCTTAAAGCTGTCAGTCAAACCGATAGTCAGGTGTAATTGTTTAGTTTAATAGTTTTTTGTGTTCCTTATCAATTTGGCAACAAAAACAATCAAAATACATCTAATTAACAATGTGCGCACAAGTAAGTGTATGCACCTGTTGCATGGCCATGCTTAATATACTGTAGGACTTTGCAGAACAAAATGCAAGACCTCCAAACAGTACAAAAAAAATGGCCAGGCTGGCCCTTATGAAACAAAAATATATTGCAGTATATTGGAAAATATCATGTAATATATTAGGCATATATTCTTATATATATTTATTTTTTCCAATATATTGCAATATATTGACAGCGGCAATCATTTGTATATTTTGCAATATATTATAATATATAATATATGTGTCATCAATATATTATTAAATGTATTCAAATATATAAAATATTAGAAATAATATAATACAATATATCACAATATATTTTAAGAAATATATTGGTAAATATATTTTCCTTTCGTAAGGGGGACCCTGATCATTTTTACAAGTAGCATCTGAAAACATATTTTCTCTCTGTTATCTCGGTCAGTGTCATGTACTTGTCGAGGTACGGCCATTTCCCGGTATTTCCCGATCTGAGTTTGAGCTTCAGAAATGCTTGTGAAAATGTAGCTTGTGTGGAAGCTACCGCACTACTTGGTAAAAAAAAAGAGCTTCGCTACTGAAAAGCTATTTGATTCAGAAAGTAGCGTAGCTATGACCAAGCTACTGAGAAATGTAATTAAACTAGTAGCTTTGCTGCTTGTAGCGACGCTACTGCCCAACACTGTATATATATATAGTTTGGACACACCTTGTCATTCAAAGAGTTTTCTTTATTTTCATGACTATGAAAATTGTAGATTCACACTGAAGGCATCAAAACTATGAAATAACACATGTGGAATTATATACATAACAAAAAAGTGTGAAACAACTGAAAATATGTCATATTCTAGCTTCTTCAAAGTAGCCACCTTTTGCTTTGATTACTGCTTTGCACACTCTTGGCATTCTCTTGATGAGCTTCAAGAGGTAGTCACCTGAAATTGAAGTCTTGAAGGAGTTCCCCGAGAGATGCTTAGCACTTGTTGGCCCTTTTGCCTTCTGTCTGCGGTCCAGCTCACCCCTAAACCATCTCAATTGGGTTCAGGTCTGGTGACTGTGGAGGCCAGGTCATCTGGCGCAGCACCCCATCACTCTCCTTCTTGGTCAAATAACCCTTGATGCCTTCAGTGTGACTCTACAATTTTCATAGTCATGAAAATAAAGAAAACGCTTTGAATGAGAAGGGGTGTCCAAACTTTTCGTCTGTACTATATATATATATATATATATATATATATATATATATATATATATATATACACATACATATGTGTGTGTGTGTGTGTGTATATATATATATATATATATATATATATATATATATACCGTAATTCCTCAAATAAAAGCCGGGGCCTTTATTTACCTGAACTGCAGAAGGTAACAGGTTTAGAAAGAAATTGTTTTAAATAACCGTTTTAAATTAAAATTGATAGCATTCCAGTGGACAGAGATCATAACATTAGCACAGAATCAGTTCAGAATCAATCACCAAAAGAATCAGTTCGGTTCAGACGCGTTCTGTGACGGTCTGCTTCTCACTGAATCACACATGCGCAATATCATCAGCTCATCGGTTCTCGAATCAGACGCGTCCGACAGAAATGTTTCTCGGTTCAGTGTACTGGTGATCCGAAAACCGATGCAACCGGTTCTTGACTCGAGAACGAGAAATGATCTGGCAGTGGGCATGTACGTTCCTTATCTGGCTCTGCTGCACAAAATTTCCCCCGGCCTTTATTTGTCCATATTGACCATACCCCCAGCCACTATAAGAGGCCCGGCGTTTATTTGACTACCGGTTTTTATTTGAGGAATTACGGTATATATATATATATATATATATATATATATATATATATATATATATATATATATAACTTCTATATACAATAACAATATTTCAAAATAAATGCTGTTCATTGAACTTTCATAAAATAATCCTGATGTATCATGGTTTCCACAAAAATATTAAGCAGGAAATGTTTTAAATATATATTAAACAACATAAAACAGTTCATTTAAATTGTAATAACATTTTACATTATTACTTTGATTTTGATCAAATAATTACAACCTTGATAAACATGGACTTTTTTGGAACATTTCAAAAAATCTGAATTATTCCACACTTCGATTCCAACACTAGTGTGCCATGGATCTAACATTGTGTAAATTATAGTCAAAATTGTCACACAGTCCTCAGATGCAGTGGAGTTGGTAACAATTAGCCATTAGCTGTTAGCCGCTAGCTGAACTGTGGATGATAAGGAACTGGTCAGTTCATTAGCATGGTTAATGAGAACCCCCTCATGAAGCTGATAAGGGAAGTAGCCCATTAATTGTCATTCAATTAACAGCAAGTGAGATTGCATAAAGGGTGATAAGTGTCACGCTATCAGTCTCTGTTTCCTGGGTGTCCCCTAGTGAGCGCACTTCTCCTTAGGCACTTCACCATAGGCACTTTAATTCCGCTTGTCTGGTCATGTCGTCACAGTAATTGCACTCCAATTAAATCGCACAGGTGTTGACTATCCTTAGTCATTAGTCTCCCTATATAGAGCTGTCTTTCTCTGTCGTCTTTATGGAGTCCTTACCCTATGTGTCTCATGCTCTCGTTCCCCCAGACTTCCTCTACCTTCTCGTTCTTCCGAGTTCCCCGTTTCATCCGGTTCCCTTTTTGTTTGGTTTGTCTCTCAAGACAGTTTTATTTTGTATTTAACCTGTTTGTGCAATAAACCTTACCTGCTATTGGATCTTACCCTTTCCTTGTGTTTTTCCCTTAACCCAACCGTGACAGAAGGACTCCATCATGCCTAGATCCAGCGGTGTGAGATTTCGAATCTGTTCCCCAGCCACCATGGAGGAACGGAGGAGGAGATTCCGGAACTTAACCACCCTTCATCAAAAGGGAAGCGAGGTGGGTGGCCTGGCGCAATTGTTTTGGACTTTGGCAGTCGGGTTAGGTTACAATGATGCAGCACTTAAAGATTTGTTTAATAATTGCCTGGATGATCCTTTACCTCAATGGGAGATGAAGGGGTTAGAGATCCTGGACTTTTGGGGGTTTACCAAATACCTGCACCATCGTGCTCAGTGGGATGCAACAACCACACCAGAAGTTCCAGACAAGACTGCCACCTGCCCAGCGCCACCGCACAAGATGGCCGCCAGCCCAGCGCCACAGCACAAGATGGCCGCCAGCCCAGCGCCACAGCACAAGATGGCCGCCAGCCCAGCGCCACAGCACAAGATGGCCGCCAGCCCAGCGCCACAGCACAAGATGGCCGCCAGCCTAACACCACAGCACAGGATTGTCGCCAGCCCAGAGCCACAGCTTAAGATGGACGACTCAACGCCTGAGTCTCCAGACAAGGTGCCGCCGACTCGCCATCGTGGAGGACGGAGGAGGAGGAGACAGGCGTCGACCGTCCCTCAAGGCCTGGAGAAAGTCCCAGAGGCCGAGGCTGTTCCCGAGGCGGAGCCCGATGCAGTTCCCGAGGCGGAGCCCGATGCAGTTCCCGAGGCGGTGCCCGAGGCGGTGCCCAATGCCGAGGTGGTGCCCAATGCCGAGGCGGTGCCCGATGCTGTTCCAGAGGCCGATACCGATGCTGTTCCCGAGGCGGTGCCCGAGGTGGTGCCCAATGCCGAGGCGGTGCCCGATGCAGTTCCCGAGGAGGTGCCCGATGCCGAGGCGGTGCCCGAGGCTGTTCCAGAGGCCGATGCGGTGCCCGATGCCGAGGCGGAGCCCGATGCTGTTCCCGATGCCGATGCAGTTCCCGAGGCGGTGCCCGATGCCGAGGCGGTGCCCGATGCCGAGGCGGTGCCCGATGCCGAGGCGGAGCCCGATGCTGCTCCCGATGCCGATGCAGTTCCCGAGGCGGTACCCGATGCCGAGGCGGTGCCCGATGCCGAGGCCGATGCTGTTCCCGAGGCGGTGCCCGATGCTGTTCCAGAGGCCGATGCTGTTCCCGATGCAGTTCCCGAGGCTGTTCCCGATGCCGATGCAGTTCCCGAGGCGGTGCCCGATGCCGAGGCGGTGCCCGATGCCAAGGCGGTGCCCGATGCCGAGGCGGAGCCCGATGCTGTTCCCGATGCCGATGCAGTTCCCGAGGCGGTGCCCGATGCCGAGGCGGTGCTCGATGCCAAAGCGGTGCCCGATGCCGAGGCGGAGCCCGATGCTGTTCCCGATGCTGTTCCTGATGCAGTTCCCGAGGCGGAGCCCGATGCTGTTCCCGATGCCGATGCAGTTCCCGAGGCGGTGCCCGATGCCGAGGCGGTGCCCGATGCCGAGGCGGAGCCCGATGCTGTTCCAGAGGCCGATGCCGATGCTGTTCCCGATGCAGTTCCCGAGGCGGAGCCCGAGGCTGTTCCCGTTGCCGAGGCTGTTCCCGATGCCGAGGCGGTGCCCGATGCCGAGGCGGTGCCCGATGCCGAGGCGGAGCCCGATGCTGTTCCCGATGCCGATGCAGTTCCCGAGGCGGTGCCCGATGCCGAGGCGGTGCCCGATGCCGAGGCGGTGCCCGATGCCGAGGCGGTGCCCGATGCCGAGGCGGTGCCCGATGCCGAGGCGGTGCCCGATGCCGAGGCGGAGCCCGATGCTGCTCCCGATGCCGATGCAGTTCCCGAGGCGGTGCCCGATGCCGAGGCCGATGCTGTTCCCGAGGCCGATGCGGTGCCCGATGCCGAGGCGGAGCCCGATGCTGTTCCAGAGGCCGATGCTGTTCCCGAGGCCGAGGCGGTGCCCGATGCTGTTCCTGATGCAGTTCTCGAGACCACTTCGCCCTGGGGGACTCCGACGGTGACCATGAGGACGTGGTGGTCATCCGCTCCGCCCTGGGGGACTTCGGCTGCGACCACGTGGAGGTGGTGGCCTTCCGCTCCGCCCTGGGGGGGCTTCTGCTTTGACCACATGGGGGTTATGGCCCTCTGTTCCGCCCGGGTGGGCATCACCTAATGTCCTCCATTTACCAATGTTTTTGTTTTCATTTGTTTTTTTTGTTTTTTCTATTTTCCTCCGTTGGACCTGGCCCTCCGTCCCTCCCCTCTTTCCTTCCGCCGGTCCACCACCCTCCTGGACTCCTTGTTTTGTGTTACACCTTCCTGTCTCTGCCTTTCCATCACGTCTGGTTGTTCCGTCTCTTTTCTTCCATTTTACCTGGTTGTCCTGTCTTTGTCTCTCCTTTTCACCTGGTTGTTTGTCTCTGTTTTCTGACCCTCCGTCCCTCCCCCTAGTCCGCCTCCGCTTCACCTCCCTCCTACCTCTTTTTCTGTTGGGTTTTCCGGGGTTTCAGGTGGAGCATCTGGTAGCTGCTCCGTAGGGGAGGGGGTAATGTCACGCTATCAGTCTCTGTTTCCTGGGTGTCCCCTAGTGAGCGCACTTCTCCTTAGGCACTTCACCATAGGCACTTTAATTCCGCTTGTCTGGTCATGTCGTCACAGTAATTGCACTCCAATTAAATCGCACAGGTGTTGACTATCCTTAGTCATTAGTCTCCCTATATAGAGCTGTCTTTCTCTGTCGTCTTTATGGAGTCCTTACCCTATGTGTCTCATGCTCTCGTTCCCCCAGACTTCCTCTACCTTCTCGTTCTTCCGAGTTCCCCGTTTCATCCGGTTCCCTTTTTGTTTGGTTTGTCTCTCAAGACAGTTTTATTTTGTATTTAACCTGTTTGTGCAATAAACCTTACCTGCTATTGGATCTTACCCTTTCCTTGTGTTTTTCCCTTAACCCAACCGTGACAATAAGGGGACAGAAGTGGTCATTAGCAATGATGGAAAGCAGAAAAGAGTTGTCCTTCATACGAGCTGTCATTAATGAGACGACAACGTTTCTCCCTTGTGCTTCTGATGTTTTGAGTTTTTTCTTTTTTTTCCACTTAAAAACCGTTGTCTATTCTGTAATAATATCAATATAATTCCCAATAGATAAATTAAGTCCCACTTTCTGTTTCTGAGTAAACATCGTGTTTCACTCTAAAACATCTTCAGTTACACAAGTAAAATGAGTTGTGAATGCCATTTCATGTTAAGATTAAATGTGTAAGGTCTCAGAAACCAGAGAATAATGTTAGCTCAGTGTTTGTTCCTGAGAGACCACAGACAAAAAAAAAGCAGACTCTGATCATGCTGACACAAATGTGTCTCTGAGAATTACACACACACACTGACGGACACAGGACAGACCGGGATGCCAACAGACGCAGATGTTGTGTGTGTGTGTGTGTGTGTGTGTGTGTATGTACATGCGTGTCTGTCCTCCCCACACAGTATGTGTCCTTTGCCATGTTCGGGTCTCCTCACGTCCTGTCATATTCAGAGATTTTCCCTCACGAGAAGAGACAGAAGGGGGCCCAAAAACAAGCAACACAACACACATAGATATCCACACACACTTAACAGCCAGTGGGGGTTCACTGTCTGCCGTAATCAATAGATAAAACTCACATGCTAACAACACATACACAAACATGGTGCCCTTAAACAGCGACTTTTGCAGCGGTGGAGAAACAGTGCAGAAAGTTGGGGGAGAAACAGTTTTATTATGATATCTATTTTAGTTCATCAAAAGAGCTTTTCTGAAGCATTTAGCTCTAAACTGTTAGCTTGCTAATCAAATGTGAAATGTGCTCAGATCCGATATTTTTCTATAGCTTTTCACATTGGTGATCAAATATCCAGTGTTAACAGATCATCATTCTGAACTGCAAAAAAACTGTATGAACAGGGTTGCCAGGTTTTCACAACAAAATCTACCCAATCAGGGTTTTTTTTGGTTATGGTAAACATAACTCATTAGTGAGGTTGCTTGAAACAGAACTCATGGTAAGAGTGAAAAAGTAGCCCAATTTTGTGGGAAAACTGGACTTGATAACGTTTGCGCAACACACTGTCATACAGAAGTATACACAGATGGTGTAAAGTAAATGAGTATGCTTTTATTTATTGTAAGATAGTCTGCAGACAGCGAAATTATGTAAAGGCAATATGAAAAATAAGAAATAATACTTTTATGATACAAGCCCTCATGTTTTGCTTGTAAATAGAATTGTCACTCTATGAGTTCTGACGCATCACATTGACTACCTTTCGCAATTGTCGAAAGGTAGTCCACTGCCTTAGTGCTCTTTTTTTTTTTTTTTTTTTGGATCAGGGTTTTTTTTTATGAGCTGTCTGTTAGGGAATGTATGTACATGCACAAAAAAGGTAAATTCATGCATAGTTGTGTGTATTAATGACAACATGCGCTCACACAGTTATTGTGCTCCACAAAAGCATGTTGTCTCTGACTCCTGTGGCTTGGTGTGTTGCAGTTGAGGGAGTAATTACAGTGTATGTGCTTTGTTTTCTGAGATGTTTAATTATGGTGTTTCTGTAAACGACAAAGTGACAGTTCAGGGCCCTTCTGTGTGTGCGTTCTCGGTATGCACACAGTGGATGGGTAATTTTGGTTGTTTGGTTAATGATATAGCAAAAGCCTGTGACCCTTGAGTGTGTTCTGATGGTTTGATCTTAATGGATCCCCATCATGGCGCTGAGCATCCTGTCTCTCTGGTTCTAACTTCCTCACTTTCTCTCTCACATCGTCTATTTATGTCTGATACTTCTCGGTTCACTGACACAGTTTATCTCAGTGGCATTAATGTCTTCTTTGTAAAGAGTGGACAAAAGCAGGGTGTTATTCTCCTCATTACTAACTCATGAACTCGCTACGCTTCTGATCTGAGGCCACTAAACATAGCCCAAACATCTCAGCTTTTAGAACTCAGCATGAAGTACTAACTGGAAAATGAGTTACAGTGAATATTGAAGTGAACTAAGTAAAGGCCTGTTCACACTAAGAATGATAACTGTAATGATAACTATAGAATTCACACCAATGGAAGATAATGCTGTGTTTGTTGTATGTTGCCTTCTGTTTTAAATGCTTTCGATTTTTTTTTTTAAGTCGGGTGGATTATTTTTTTTCTCTTCTCAGTGTTTTTGTTCATCAGCTCATCAACTTCTGAAAGTCATTTTTTATTCTTTTTATTCTTTTTAAATAGTTTTATGTAGCTGGAATTCATTTTTATTTCAGTTTAAGTTTTAGTAAGTTTAGTGTGCTTCGTTTCAGTGGGGTTTTGTTTTGGTCGAACAGAAGCATCAAACAGAAGACGATTTGTTCTAGTGTTGGGTCATCTTTACCCATTTTCATTTTTCTTTTTATCATATGTAAAACCGTTGGCATGTTAGATTGTATTGTCTGGTCGCATTTTGACACCCATTCTGAGAAAACGACTTTCAGAGTGAAAATATTTATTCATAGGCACTGCATAAAACCACACTGATGGACAAACACCATCGCTTCAGCGCCGCAGGGTAGATTGGTTGTATAACGTTTATTCAGATAGACCTCTTTGTATAGGAATGAGAGGAGATGAGACTCATTTTTTGGGAAGTCCATCCAGGAAAACGCATCGAATGGCGTTTATCTCCTGGGCTGCGTTGGCTTCTGAACGCAGGTGCGACCCTGACCTTACGCATACAGACTGTGTCCGTGCCTTTTTTCAGAGCATCGGGGACACAACGATGAGCCGGAAAATCACTCAAAGTCACAAAACACGATTAATTATTAAAAAATGATCGCAGCTCAGTAAAAGCACATCTGTGTAGAGGGCAGGAGTAACATGCAAACGGTAGCCATTAGCACTTGGTGATGTGTGGGTGTGTGTGTGTGAGTGTTTGTAATCCTGTGCACTGCGCATGAACCCAGTACCCAGTGCAGCTAATGAGCTGGCCCGTACGTAATGTGATTAAAACAGTGAGATTTGGTGTCATTCTGCTGGTGTGTTCAGGCGTGCTGAGATGAGCTTTATTAATTTAATAACGCGAGATCATTGGTTGGCTGGACGTGCTTTCCAACACCCCCTTCTACCCACCTCACAGCTGTTCTTCTGCCCCCATTACAGCTCTCCCCCTCCGTCCTGACTAACACCACCCTATTCAACCTGAACCCTGGCCGACATGTTCACACGCTCACCTGCTGCCAGTCGAAGGGCCGGCCTGCGGTCCCCACAATGGAAAAAAATGCTTAATAATAGTAAATAATATGTGTGTCTGATGTGTGTATATATCCATCTCCGTTAAGATACAGTGAGTGTTTGGAAGGATGAAACAGTGTTGAATGAAGTTGTAGAATTTATGTAGAATAATTGTAAAAATGGCACATGTAAGCGTATACATATGAAATAGAATCACTACTCACTATATTTATACACTCCTTCTGTATCATAGATCAGGCCCAAGTATACCTATTTATTAATACCAAACCTGAATGTGTTTTTCAGTGGAATATTTATTTATTAATAGCCATTACCTCATTTAATTTCCCTAATAAGACATCCGAGACACCCTAAAATGTATTGACAAACACTGACAACTAAAATGTATTTTTTTAATCTTATTTTGTTAAACAATTAGATGTATTATGATTAGTTAATTTAACCTATTCTCAGCCTAAATATGTAAGTCATAATTTCTGTTTTATAGGTTTCAAAAAGCAAAATTTCCCCTCGGCTGATTATACTTCTCTTCCACTGTTCATCACTGTCCATAAATGAACTTTGAGAATCTGCATTAGGACCTTAATATGTGTTTGTCAGTTAGTCAGTAAGCTTGTGATTCGTTTATGTCAGGGAATGCATGCCCAGTCATATGTCCAGCTGCATGATGCCTGTGTGTGTGTGTGTGTGTGTGTGTCTCCAAGTGTCTTTGAGTCCATCTTCCTCTCTGTACAGTTCTGTGTTCTCTAATTTTGTGCGCCAGATGACTTTTATTAGTTTTGTGTGACAAAGTCTTTAGAGAGAACGCAGATGGCTGAAATTAGCTGTACAAAAAGCCATTAGAGTAGGTAACAGATGTAAATAGGTTAATCTCTTTGTGTTGCTCACTCCGGAGTCTAACCTCACAGTCACACCGAGTCAGAAGAGAGATCTCTTATTTTCCTCCTCCTCCTCTCTTTGATTCCCTCCCCGTTCATTTCCTGTATGTGACCTGCATAGCAGGAAACAACTTAATTGTGTGAAAACACTGGTCTTGTGTATACTAGTTTGACGCAGATTACCGTTTTTCTTCGTCATGCTGAGTTTTAAATATTGCCTGCGATAATACAGAACAAGCATTCTGCCGGTTACAGAAGATGGACATCAAGCACCTACTGTATGTTTTTGATAGGGCATCAGACAAGACAAAGAAGAAAAAAAACAATTTAGTTATCTATATTATTGTATGACATATTACAGTGGTTTTTAACTAGGAGGCCACTAGTGGGTCTTAGCTAACTTCCAAGTGAGCCCTTAAAATTGTTTAAAATATGACAAACAAGTGTTAGCATAAGCTAAAGATATGTCTTATTTCAACCCAACCTCTGAACAACAATTTTTTTATCCTCTCCTTTTTTCTTTAAACAACCTGGATTGCTTCAGTCTCGGAAAACCTGGAAAACCATGGTAGCCATTTAAGCTCTAAAATATTCAATCAGGTATGAGTAAAAAAATAATATTTTAATAATTCTTATACAATAACCTGGAAAAGTCATGGGACGTTCTAAGTCTTTTATTTTTTGTGTGCAGAAGCCTTTCACCGGAGATCAGGTTGCAGACAACACTAGCAAATCCATGAATTATTAGGCTATCTATAAAAGTTTTTGTCAAACTATCACGATTATTTTTCAAATCCACTGGTCACAAACTGAAAGCTGAGCTCAGAATTAACTTGTATACATCAGACAGACACTAATATAAAGTAGCCTAACAATAAATTGAATAAATGTTAAATAAAATCAAAGTAATAGAGAAGAGGCCAAATCAGTCAGCAGACACCGGGATTCTTCCTGACTGACTGTGGGGCAGGAAGTCGTGGCCTAATGGTTAAGGAGTTGGATTTATAATCCAAAAGGTTGTGAGTTCGAGTTTCGGGCCAGCAGGAATTGTATGTGGGGGAGTGAATTTAAAGCGCTCTGTTCAGTACCACGACTGAGGTGCCCTTGAGCAAGGCACCGAACCCCAACTGCTCCCAGGGCGCCGCAGCATAAATGGCTGCCCACTGCTCTGGGAGTGTGTTCACGGTGTGTGTTCAATGCTGTGTCTGCGACTTTGGATGGGTTAAATGCAGAACACGAATTCTGAGTATGGGTCACCATACTTGGCTGTATGTCACGTCACTTTCACTTTCACACATCAATGCCATACAACAATTAACATTCAGGTGAGATCGGGATTTTTTTTAAACACTATGTCTATTTAAACACCCCTCACCACAGTATAGCAACCTTTTACCTCCAGCAGTCGGTGTGAATGAGGACAGCTGAGTATTTAGTCCAGCAAACACTTCTCCAAGTAATTAGCATCTTTAATGGTTGACTTTGACTAAATAGCAAAACCTTTTTAGTACTGCTTAGGACCCTGTCCTTTCATGTTTCCTGATCTCTTTATCTGCGTGGATGAGCCATGATGCTCAGTTTCACACATCCTTTCTGCGCCTTATGTAAGACAACGGTCGTATGATCTCTCTCTCTTCAACTCAGTTCTTTCATCTTTCCATCCTTCCATTCCAACAAATAAACAGGCCACAGGCCCACTTTGCATTATGGCCTGACATAGTCCCCATTTTCTATGACTGCATTATATAAGCGCTCTGTCACAGAGGCCAGAGAACAAAGGACCTGACTTATCTCTCCTCAGAGGGGAATTCCACCCCAACAACAATGAGATATTCTTCTTTTTCTGTCTCTAATGGAGTCCATCGATACACAAGGCATCTGAGCTGTTTGACCAGGTTACCAGTCAAACTAATTATTTTAGTCATTTGTATAAGATGTTTGCTAATATGCATTTAGCATTGTATCATACACAAATTATTATATAAGATTTTTGGGATATTCCGAGTTAATCCTAGCAGTTAGCACACATGCTACAATCATGTAGCACTAGCAGTGACAGGAAATGATGAGCACATGTGCTTAATGCTAGGCCATGGCCCTGACAATGCAGCTTCCATTAGGAAGTTGACTCGAAAACAATTTTTTCTTGTTGTCATGTATTTTTTTAATGCAGATTAAAATTCAGCATTTTAGTAGCAAAGTAATGGTATGCTAACTTAAAAAGCAAGGCATATGGTACTATATGGAAAAAATATTTTAGAAAATGTAAAGTATTCAATATGATCCATGTTAACCCATCTAATGTCTACGGAATATAATGTGCTACTTATAACAAGTATACACTTACAAAAATACTGTGGTAGTACTGTGAAAATACCATTATATGTGTACCTTATCTTTCTACCTGTAGCTTATTATTTCACAGAAGGATGCTTAATAATTGTTTGGTAACACTTTTGCTTGCTTGAGTGTTTCTGCGTTATATGAGTGGCTTTGGGATATAAATCGCAGCACTTTTCAGAAAAAAAAAAAGCTACTTCTATTTGTGAAAATATCCCAGGAGATTTATAACGAGTAGTTCTCTGCATTATTACAGTAAAGCGCGTTATTACAGTACTAAGTCACTGCAATGGAGCAGCTCTAATGCTAGTAAATTACAGATGATGAACCACAGAGCAAAAAAAAAAAAAAAAAAAAGAAAAATGTGGAAAATATATTTTAATGTGCATAATTAAGTGTGAAAATAAATGAAGGATATACATTCAAACCCAAAAAAATGCTTAGTTGTGTAAGTATTGATAATTGTGTAAAAGCTGTCATACTAACAGCTGTCTTTTAGTTGATTGTAATCCATTACATACCTTTCTATCAAAGTTATCTAGAATTATCAAGATAAATTTGTTCTGGCACAGTTAAGTATGAGTTCTTGTCATTACCATCTTCTAAATTATATAGAATAAACTGTGATAATGTAAGAAAGGTTGAAGATGTCTGAATAAATTTTGGTTTGACTGTATCTATTTAATACATTTAACCAGCTAACATTATACATACTCTTTTGGATTCTGTACCCATTATTTAAAAAAGTTACAAATGCAATAAAAATATCGGTATCGGTACTCAGTATCGACAAGTACCAAAAATAAGAGTATCGTATTGGGTGAGTACTGTAAAAAGTGCATGGTATAGTTGCATCCCTACTACTTATAAAGGATATATCATGCATGATATTTTCTCTTCTTCCCTAATCCTACCCAATATTTAAACTATTAATAAGCATCAAATTAGAAGCTTTTTAAGGCGAAAATTGTATTTAATGATTCGTTAATAGCGAGAATTGGGCCTTAAAATAAAGTGTGACTGATTGTTTCATCTTGATGTTCAGATAAGCCACACAGATCCATTTTTTCTGCCCCTCTGTAGTTGCTATTATTCACTCTTATTTTGATCCTAGTACATATCTTCTGTATTCTGAGGTGCCATAATGGAAGACGTTGCTGCTATTTTGTGAGCTAGAAGATAATGTGGGAAAAACAAGTCTCCTAGAGACAGAGTAGTTTGTGTAAGGAAGGTTTGCATTGCTTTGCCGTGTATTGTTGTGGAGGTGTTAGCCGCCAGCTCTCACGCCCCACGTCTGAAAAGACCAAGACAGAGGAGGTAAAGAGTGCATTCAGCCCAGGAACTCATTTCGTCCTTTCAGGGGCCACTCTCAGATTAACAGTACAGGCTTCCATCATGAGATGAGGGCGAGAGAAAAGCCACATCACTGAAGACTAGCACACAAAAGGGGATTTCAATCAGCATGGCACTCAGGCTGGCTTTATGGGCTGACAGGACTAAATAAGACCGTGCTTTAAGCAGGGCCTCTGCGCTGACACTCACACTCACACATTTGAAGGAAAGATATACACACATACACACACAGATAAACAAACATACACACACTCCTACCTGTAGGCTCAGAGCACAGAAAAACTGCATTATAAACACACATACACACTGTTTTTGTCTAAAGTACACGCCCACGGTTGTACAATATAAGTTTGGACTCACTCCACTGAATTTGTTTCTCATGATCTTAAAAATCTTCTGTAAAAAAAAGTGTTTATAAAAAGGCTAGTAGTTAGTTTTGTAGCTGATTTAAATTGTATGTATGTAATTAATCTCTGTATGTAAGATTTAAGATTTTTATTAAGATTAGATGGTAAGATTTTTGATGCTTCTTATGCTCATTAATGCTGCATTTATTTGATATTGAAATTATCAAATTGTCATCAGCCATCACTTCAGTCTTCAGTGTCACATGATCCTTCAGAAATCATGTTAATATTTGTCAATGTAGAAAATGGTTGTGCTGCTTAATATTTTTTCGTCTAGTTTTTTTCAATATTTAATATTTAATAATACACACATGATATATATATACAAGCATACACACACCCAGTCACAATGTTGAAATTTATCTTGAATCCCACTATTGTACAATTGTGGGCCTGACCTCATCTAAACGTGTTGTACAGACATCTCCTTCACAGAGGACTTCAGGCTGTACACTAAATGATGACATCCAAGTTTTCTCGGCGGATTATACACGGCAGCGTGCAAGATTAGAAACTTACAATGAGGCTCAGCTCATGTAATGAAAGATCCCAATGTTCTCTCAGACTATACAACCAAGTCTCTCCAGCACATCCCTGCAATGTTCCAGTGAACACATATACAACCACGTCTCCTAAATCTCATCTGGCTTGATCTGTAGCTGTGGGACAGTGGTCTAAATCTCCCAAAACTACTCACAAATGACATGGTTTACCAATCTAGTTCTAAGAAGGATGATATAAGTCTTAGCACTGGGGTTGTTGAGGAGAATCAGAGCTTGCCAAGAGTTCTGATAAAGCTGAGAGAATCCTCTCCATTCTGCATGCTTACACTCATAAACTCAAGACGAGACATTTTAAGTACCGTACAGTTTACAGATGCAAAGATAAATTCTGTGAAGGGGATTAAGAGTGTTTCAAGTTGTTTATGAACAGAAAAGTCTACACAATGTCCGTCTTGAGGTCCAGAAGTTCTTCAATTTTTAGTATAGTTTCACGTTAGAATAGTTTCAAGGCAGAACACTCAGTTTGGCAGAACAAAGTTTAATCATTTTGTTTTCACCATCATACAATCTCTTCAAGCGGTGAAATGCTTCATCAGTTGAGAGGGCTGGAGAGCTTCAGTCGAGTTTCTAACTTTTTCTTTTCATGTGCGTTTTGTATAGGTATAAGACAACACAAGGACAAAACTTTCACCAGAAGGAGCCTCGACTGACTGGTACGTAATACAGTAGGTGCATCTGCAAAAGGGCTTTACAAACTTTCCCAATCCTTGCATTTTTCATATGTCATTATTATAGTATTCTCATGGCCCATTCTGGCCAAAGAGATGCAGTAATGTCTGGTGTATTCAACTTTTAGACCCAGATCTTTGATCTATTGCACTATTAAAGTATAACATAAGTGATTATTTGTTACTCCTGACTAAACTTAGTGAGAGTTCCTGAATATTTGATATTTACGTGTGTATATATATATATATATGTTTGTGTGTGTGTGTGTGTATCATTATTTACTCTACCTTCAAAGGTTTGGAGTCATTATGTTTTTTTTTTTTTTTTTTTTTAAAGAAATACATTATTCAGCAAGTGCTGATTGAATTGATCAAAAACACAGTAAAGCTATTTATAAAATTACTAAAGATTTTAAATAAAATATTAAACAGCATAGCTCGTTTTAACATTGATGATGGTAAGAAATACATTTTAGTGACACAACATATTAGTAACACTGAAGGCATGATGGTTGATAAAAGTTCAGCTTTTTTATATTTCCGGTCGACTAGTAGCCGTTCATTTAAAATATCAGTCGACTAATTGCACGTTTATTTATGAACTGTTAAAATCATTATAATGAGCATTTAATTGCCTACAAAGCCACAAGCACTCAAGCACACACATAAAGCATGCCACAACGTACCGGTAGAAGTAATGTGTCAGTGAAAAACAGTAAAGGAGACTGCATTAGCATTTAATATATTTGCTAAACTAGTGCTTTCTTTGTTCTCTGTTTAAGAGATGAATTCGGCGACACTGACTCATCATCTCTGCAGTAGTGATGCACCTTGTTTCATAGGGAGTACGTAATCAGAGAATATTTGTTTTCCATTTAATTTGGTTCATTTGAAAGTAGACATTTCACTCTCTATATATATATTTTTAATGGTTGTAGGGCAAAGATATAGCTACATGGAGTTTCGCGCTTAAGTTCACAGACCGAGATGGAAGAAAGCGCATCCTGTTTGCTTTCATTATTTTACAAAAGCACGTTTGGTTGTTTTTGTAAGCACACACAAATAAACGTATATCTTTACAGATTTGAAAGATGAATTACTCTTATCTGAATGACCAAAAATGCCTATTTTAGAGGTAAAGTTCACCCAAAAATAAAATTTTAATGTTTATCCGCTTACCCCCAGGGCATCCAAGATGTAGGTGACTTTGTTTCTTCAGTAGAACACAAACTGTTTTTTGTTTTTTTTTAACTGAAACCGTTGTAGTCTTATAATGTAATTGGATGGGAATTATGGCTCAAGTTTGCACATTGTGTGTATTAGAGGTAAAAAAATAAAAATTCTTGCACAGATTGATCGTTTTGTGTCTTTACACATCAATGTATCATCACAAGCCGCAGTGTTTAATTAGGTTTTTATTGTATGTTGTATGATATTGACATTTACTTGAGGTGAAATACTAGTAAAAGGTAAATTCTGTGTGTTTATGTACATATACATGTACATATATATATAGGTGACCTTTTTCCTGACTACACAATACTGAAGTGTGCTGTACTTGCCCAAATGCTTTTATGGTGGAACTGTGTAGTTCATTAATGAACTATGAAAGCCTTGATCATGTAGTAGACATTGCCTCCTGGCTCTTTAGACAGCATATGTTCCTCATCCCCAGCGTTCACACATTTACACACTCAAACTCACCTATGAGCGCCATCAGGGGTCTGATTATGTTTATGTGTGTGTGCGTGCGTGCGTGGATAGAAGCTGGAAAGGGTCTGTTTGTCTGTTCATCTGTGTTTGTGGGTGGCTGGGGCTGTCGGTGGGCGTCTTTGTCATGTATGTGTGCCATACATGTCTGTGTGTGTGGGACTGTATCACAGACGGGCTCGAGTGTGTCAGAGAGGCCGCTGTCTCGCAGCTTGTAGTCATATTCCATAAAGCCTATGAGACTCAGCTGGCAGTATGTGTGAGTTCGGTCTATTTCCGTCTTTCTGACTGTGGCACTGCCCACCGTGTGTGAGTCTGCGTACCACTACCCACTGTCTATGTGGAATGCCAGTGGGAGACCGTCATCCTGTGCCCCCTTGCAGCGGGATCTACTATTCCTGTGCCTTCATCTCCAACTTACCATCCTCTCTTTCTTCCTGCATGTCTCTTTCACTGTCTCCACCTCCTCTCCGTCTCTCTTCATTTCTCTCTGTGGGTATCTATGTAAAGTACATAGTTTTGGCAGGCAACAAACACATTTATTATTGTTAGATTTCTATTTTATCTACACTATAAATAGTAATCTGATTGATGTCGAGTTTTATTTGTAGATACTTGCTATAGTCGATGACACAATGTGCTCTGATCCAGAAATCATTGTACTGTCCTTAGTCCCTAATGGCACTGGAGCTGGACCCACTTAGGAAACAATGTTCATTATTGACTCCAAACTTCTATCAAGATATTTGCTTTTTGTTGTCTGGCTTAGACAGAATACCGGCTAAAATCACATCTAATTTCGATGCCTTAACCACCCAACAAAACACCCCACCCCCAACTTGTGGTTATTTTCGGAAGTCTTTTGAATAGATTTAAACATAGTAAAAGCCTTTTGGCTGCACTATAATTGTTAGCTGAAAGCATAATAAAATTTCCCAAATATTCAACAAATGGACATGAAAGGAATGGCAGATTTTTTAAGCATTTGGAACAAAGAAATCTTGTCCCAATTTTCATATCATGCCTCTACCTCACAGTGGTAACACAATCAAAATCTGACTCACTTTTTTAAGTTCTCAGTACTGTTAATGAACTTAAACAATGAAAAGCACAGTGATTGTTATATATATATATATATATATATATATATATATATATATATATATATATATATATATATATATATGTTTTTCTTTTAAACTTTCTATTCATGGAAGAATCCTAAAAACATTTTCCCACAAAAATGTTAAGCAATACATCTGTTTTCAACAGCAATGATAATAATAATAATTGTTTCTTGAGCACCAAATCAGCATATTATAATGATTTCTGGAGGATCATGTGACACTGAAGACTGTATGAATGGCTGCTTAAAATTCAGCTTTGCCTGTCAGCACAGGAATAAATTATATTTGAAATTATATTTAGATTATCAACAATTATTTTTAGTAAAAGTAATAATTTCTCAAAATCTTTCTCAAATTTAAAAACAAATATATATATACACATACAGGTGCTTCTCAATAAATTGGAATGTCGAGGAAAAGTTCATTTATTTCAGTAATTCAAAGTCAAATTGTGAAACTCATTTATTAAATTCAATGCACACAGACTGAAGTAGTTTAAGTCTTTGGTTCTTTTAATTGTGATGATTTTGTCTCACATTTAACAAAAACCCACCGATTCACAATCTCAACAAATTAGAATAAGGTGACATTCCAATCAGGTAATCAACTCAAAACACATGCAAAGGTTTCCTGAGCCTTCAAAATGGTCTCTGACAATCAATGACACCCTTCACAAGGAGTGTTAGTCACAAAAATTCACAGAGTGCTGTACCCAAGCATGTTAACAGAAAGTTGAGTGGAACGAAAAAGTGTGGAAGAAAAAGATGCACAGCCAACTGAAAGAACCACAGATTTATGAGGATTGTCAAGCAAACTTGATTCATGAATTTTAGAGGACTTCTCAATGAATGCACTGAGGCTGGGGTCAAGACATCAAGAGCCAATGTCACTGCACCCGTTTACCAAGAAATTATGGAGCACTTCATACTTCCTTCTGCTGACCAGCTTTTTGAAGATTCTGATTTAATTTTTCAGCAGGATTTGGCACCTGCCCACACTGCCAAAAGCACCAAAAGTTGGTTAAATGACCATGGTGGTGGTTTGCTTGACCGGCCAGCAAACTCACCAGACCTGAACCATGGGGTATTGTCAAGAGGAAAATGAGAAACAAGAGACCAAAAAATGCAGCTGAGCTGAAGGCCACTGTCAAAGAAACCTGGGCTTCCATACCACCTCAGCAGTGCCACAAACTGATTACCTCCATGCCACGCCGAATTGAGGCAGTAATTAAAGCAAAATGAGCCCCTACCAAGTATTGAGTACATGTACATGTACAGTTTCCAGAAGGCCAACGATTCACTTAATTTGTTGAGATCCTGAATTGGTGGGTTTTTGTTAAATGTGAGCCAAAATCATCACAATTAAAAGAACCAAAGACTTAAACTACTTCAGTCTGTGCGCACTGAATTTATTTAATACATGAGTTTGATAATTTGAGTTGAAAAACTGAAATAAATGAACTTTCCTAAACATTCTAATTTATTGAGAAGCACCTGTATATATGTATTCGCAGTCGCGGTCAGGCAGTTGTGTCTGTCGCCTCCAGTTTTCTCACCTCTCTTTCCTCCTGAGGCCAACAGCAGCAGCAGCAGTGGCAGCGGCAGCATCGGCATTCCTAATTGGCCGTGTGCTTGACGTCAGCTGTTGTGATCATATAAATTTATTGGTGCTTAGAAGACACAAGCTATTAAAACATTACAATAGACATTAGTGCAGGCCCTAGCAGTCTGTTTGGCCTAACGAACATATGCTTCCCTACCAATGCCTAAACTCTTATTTATGGATTTAATTTAATGTGCGGGAAGAATTCTAAATTAAATTTGGTGTGTGCCTCTGGAGAGTGTCGGTGTATAATAACATGGTAATTTTTACACATCTTTATGAGAAATGAGAAAATTAATTCTTTCTGACAAGCTGTAATTACTGGGCTTGGACCAGTCGCAGCTGAACAGTTTGAGCTCAGCTAGTCTGCCAATGAACTGAAGGAGAGGAGAACAGATAAGGAGGACACACACAATTATAGACGCACACCCACATGCACACACGGACACAAAGACACGTAATTATATACACCCACAAACACACACCCCCACACACACCTACAGACCAACATACACACGCTTAATGCTAAAACACGCAGTCACGAATGCCCATGCAAACTAACAGACTCCTATACACGTAATTACACACACAAATATATAGAAGATGCCATAAACCAGTAGTTGTAAGCTGGTTTTGCTTAAAAACCAAGATTTTGCATTGGGGCATCAATTGGTAACCAAACACTATACCGAAATCGCAACCATGTTCTTAAAATCAATCAGTGAAAATATTTTTTTATTTAAATTTTGATAACACTTTACTTTAGGGACCAATTCTCACTATTAACCTAGTGCCTATTATTAACATATTTGCTTTATAAGTGCTAATAAACAGCCAATATTCTGCACAACCATATTCTACATCCCTAATCCTGCCCAATACCTCAATTTAACAACTGCCTACTGACTATTAATAAGCAGCAAATTAGTAGCTTAATGAGGCAAATGTCATAATTAAAGGGGTCATATGATGCGATTACAAGATTTCCTTTCTCTTTGGAGTGTTACAAGCTGTTTGTGCACAGATAAGATCCCTGAGGTTGCAAAGACTAAAGTCTCAAACCCAAAGAGATATTCTTTATAATAGCTAAGACTCCTCCATGCCCTCCTAAAATGGCTCATTTAAACACACCCCACGTCTACATCACTGTGTGGGAAGATTTGCATAACACCAAGTGTTCAAGAAAAGAAAAAAATGTTTTCATATTTAAAGAATTGCTTGTAATGGGTTTTATTGGTTTTGTCTAGTTGCACCAGGACAGGGCATCACAGTATGATAAGAGGTGTAACATTTCCGTCACACGTTGTAGGTATTCAGCCAATCACAATGCACTGGATAGCTGGCCAATCAGCATACACCTCACTTTTCAGAACGTATTTTTCAGTGCGTATTTGACTTGTTTCTTAAAAGTGGAATTTTTTTCATCAAATGATTTAGTAGAATCTGAATGGACTCAAACACTGTATATAAAAAAAGTAAAAATAAATAAAGGTATAAATAAATAAAGATGGTAAAAAAAGGCGGCTGTGGTTGCTAGAACTGTACTGTAAAAAATACAGTAGTAACATTTTCTTTCTTGTTTTATTAGAAACAGTTTTTTGTATGTGCTATTTTCATCATTTTGACAGAATAATATAGAATTTTAATATTGTACATTTATTAGTTATTGGCTAGAACATAAAAAAATAAATATTAACTTATATTCTGAGGTTTAATACAGGTGCTGTCAACATTTCCCAAAGGATCAACCTAATTGGTTCTCTTCAGAGCAGCACGTGATTGGTGGAAAACAAATCGGACATTTCGGACAGGGTTATGGGGGAGGTCTCAGCCGGTAGGGGGTTCTGTTGGCCTGTCCGATGTCATCAACATGAATCACTAGCAGATCTGCCCCATTCAAGGTCATCTGCCATTTAATATTCACAGCAAAGCTTGACCACCCCACTAGGTCTCATAGCTAAATAATGATCACACATACTTTACCCTATTGAATTTTGTAATAAGAGAGGAACTGTTTTATAGCTGTTGTTTCTGATGCTATCAATATGACATGATGGGTCACTTTAGTTTCAGCACTGTAGTTGTGTGTGGCACACGCTGACTCTGCATCCAGGGGCCATTTCAGTTTATTTATTCATTCTGTTCCATTTTGTCATGCACTGTTAAATGTTTAATCCTCTCATCCCTGTGGTTGGGGACCGCCAGGGGAATGCCGCCCTAGTGGTCACTGGGGTAAATAATACATGACGATGTGTGCATGTATGTGTGTCTGTAGTGATGAGATGCAGGTGTCAGTCCATAAGATGTCTGTTTTGATGTCTCTCTCTCCATCTCTCTCTGTCACACACACACTTTGAAACACTAGGTCAGAGTCTATTAACTCTTCTGAAGGGTGGCCTGTCAGAGTGTGTTAGCTGATGGCTCCATTGTCTTTCACTTTGTGACTTCGCTCACTCTAAGATAACAGGTTGAGCTCACATAAGCACTCAGAGCTGCTCTGGCTGCCCTCTGTCTGTAGATGGAGAAGATGAAACATTTATTTACCTGGAGTGAGGAGTTTGGGAACAGACCACCCCTCTGTTTTTGATCAACAATGACAAAGCATGCTGTCATATGTTTATCGGACAACAATGTAGAGTATTCGTGACTTCTCCCGCACCATTTGTGCTGCAGACATGAGTAATGCCTCAGATTATGTGGCTTGTTGATGAAAGTTATGCATTGCTTTTAATGCCACCACACATCACTAGGCTGAAACTCAGTGTTCTGTGTTTGTTCTGTTGCTGCAAACTAATCACAGATTAGGTGCGTCAATTAGAAGATCATCCTTTTTCTTTTTTGTAGATGTTATCCCAAAAATGTACAGCATTGAACTTTCATGGATTTGCACAGGATGAGAAGGAAAAAAAAGCTTCAAATAGTTTTCAGATTTGAAAAAGGTTTTATGTGTTAATTGTGAGATTTCAAATCAGATTTCACACAAGTTACATATTAGGTTTTAAAGCACTTTCAAATTTTAGGCAAGTTTGAATTCAAATTTACAAATTAGATTTGAAACTGCTTTCAAATTTCAAACCTGCCTGAAATCAAATTTCAAACCAGTTTCATGTTAGATTTCAAACTAGCTTGAAATCAACTTTCAAACCAGCTTTTCAATACATTTCAAAAGATACAAATTAAATTTCAAACTACTTTTATACTTTTATAGAACTTTTATATTTTTTCCAATTTCAAATTAGATTTCAAAGCAGTTACAAATTAGATTTAAAACCAGTTTGATTTAAAACTATTTTGAAATTTGTTGTATCTGTGAATGTTTACAGCATAAAACAAGTTAGCACAGTAGACATGCTGCAATCTAAACACTTGCTGCATACAAATCGCATACTTTTTCGTATAATCAAAGGGTTACAAGTTTCAATTTCATAGTCAGTCTTGCAGTGCAAACCATAAAAAATCTGAAGTCTTCAAATACACATTTATTGCTACATGGTAAATTGATTGTCTATAGGACTGTTCTATAGGACTTTTTAGTATCCCATCACTACAATGCCCTATGAACTTAAACGGCCTCCTCAAAGGCCAGACCTGACACAATACAACTAGACACAATCTCACAATTGCTGGTTCATTTCACTGACACCCTCTTGTTTCCAGGAATCTGAGCATGCACACAAAACTACTAATCAAACCACTCCCTTTATGCAAATCAGCCCCTTGTTAACCCCAATCAAAGAGGTTGCTGGATGCTGCTTTCAACATCCCTTAATGCAGCATCTCCACAACTGCTGTGGCCTCATGGGTAATTACAAAGCTACCCGGCCAGTCTGTCTGACAGCGTTGTGCCACTATGCTCATGACCCCGGCATGACCTCTGAGAGTGTAGGTAATCACCTGTGTGTCCTGAGCTTAGATCTCTATTAGTGCATAAGCACAGTTCAGCTCCACAGAGGAGGGCGAACACACCCCACATTCATCTGCTCGCGGTGAGGTCAGCTCACCTATGAGAGGGAGACTTGCCTGCCTGGTTAGCACACGGCCCACTGAATTGTAGGATTATATTGTAGCTTGATGTGGCATGATGGATGATGTCATGCTGACTAACAGGAATTTTAATATATATATATAAATATATAAATTAATATATATATATATATATATATATATATATATATATATATATATATATATATATATATATATATATATATATATATATATATATATATATACATACATACATACATACATACATACATACATACATACATACATACATACATATATATATATATATATATATATATATATATATATATATATATATATATATATATATATATATGTATATATATATTTTTTTTTTTTTTTTTTTTTTTTTTTTTTTTACACAGTGTATGCTATACTAGTTGAAAATTCAGTTTTAGCAGGTATATACACATTTTGAAATTTCATTCTCCCGTACATTTTTTTGCTATACTATTTATTATATAAATTATTATTATTCCTTTTAGTTTTATAAAAGTTAAAAGATTCTATTTTACTGTTCAATTTACAACATATGTTTAGTATTAATAATTATAATAATTTCAGGAAAAAAAGTCAGATTGTCTTTACATAAATTATTGCATGAATCCACAATATATGTCGATTTTTACTATTTTTTATAATAATAGAAAGAAACTGTAATTGTTGCTTTTAAATATTACATATTTTGCTTTTACAACAACAATTTATTATTATTATTACTATTATTGTTGTTGTTGTAAAACATACAAAAAAAATATTTTTACTATGTAATTTTAGACATATGTTAATGTAATATGTGATCACATATTACGGCACAGGCATATTTGTAGCAATAGCCAACAATACATTGTATGGGTCAAAATTTGTGATTTTTCTTTTATTGCAAAAAAAAAAAAAAATTAGGATATTAATTAAAGATCGTGTTCTATGAAGATGTTAATTTCCTACCGTAAATATATCAAAACTTTACTTTTGTTTGGTAATATGCATTTCTAAGGACTTAATTTGGGACAACAATTTGCAGATTTTCTCAGTATTTTGATTTTATGGTTAACTAAACATACATCAATAAAAAGCTTATTTATAAAGCTTTCAGGTGATGTATTGATGTCAATAATTAAAAAAAGGACCCTTATGACTGGTTTTGTTTTCCAGGGTTGCATATAATGTCTGTGTTAATGTGTCTTCTGACATATCGTAGTATAAAGTGTACAGCTCTTCCTGTAAACCTCTAACATCTTTAACTTTAACGTTCTCTGTTGTATGTCACCCCATCTTTCTACACTAAATCCTTATCCGTCTATTCTGGCCAAGAAAGCGAGTGATAGCTACAGTATGAAAATAGTGTGGGAAAACTGCCAACAAAAAGTCTTGCTTCCCATTATAGACGCGCTCTAATTAGAAGTATAATAAGATCACATGATCTTAGTCGTCCAGATGTATACATTCATGCAAAGCTCAGACACTTTGACAAGGGGCACGTCAGCTGTCCGCATTGGTATGCAGAATTGCTGCCCCAGCCTAATGTATTCATGGACATAATCCCTCTATTGGTCCGACCGCATGCATATGCATGTTTTCTTTGGACCTTGTGTCCAAGAGGGCAGCTAATATGCTTCAAATGAAGAGCAGCACTCCATCAGAGATGATTAACATCAGGTGCAGAATTTTGTCATGTGGTTCCTCTGTCTGGGGCTAAACTAGGATAAGCTGAAGTTTATGTTTGATATCTATCTTTAACTGTGCATTTTAGTGTTTTTTCTGTCAAAAGAATGTAAACTGTTGATTCCAGAGCCTCCCCTCCAGATTTTGGTCCCAGAACACTAACCACCATGAAGAAGAGCGACACAAAGCCCATTGGTGGATGGAAGCTTCTGTTCAGGAGTTTTGCTCCTATTGTTGCAGTGTAAGATAGAAATACGAAAGTCTTTACAGGGAGAGACACGTTTGATAGAGTTGTGGGACGTCTGTGAATATAAGCTGAAGGACAACCATTGTCTCTGGGCGACCTCAATTTGGTACTGTATAGTCCTTCTCGCCACACTGTCTGCAGCCACAAAGCCACCATTCTCCTCCTCTTGCTCTCCAGAAAGAGGGATTAGTCAAATAACGCAACTGCGTGTCCAGATTTCTAACTATCGGACCACATTACAGAGGGAAGAATGAGTCCAGGGGAACTGGGCGGGAAGATGTTTTTATATAACTTCTCTTTTTATTTCCCCTTTTCACATCTCTGAGCCGAAATAAGTTGGGTTGGATGGATAGAAAATGATGGAAGCCCATAAGGAATGCGGGGTATTTTGGAATGGGGGGGGGGGGGGCTCCAGACACAGCTGCATTTCCTGTTTATTCTTGGACAAGTCTGAGGCCCTCCATGAAGAACAGGAGATCCATTCTTCTTTCTTTCTTTCTTTCTTTCTTTCTTTCTTTCTTTCTTTCTTTCTTTCTTTCTTTCTCTACCTTCTGCCACCCATTCGGGCTCAGGGCACAGGTTTTTGTATGTGACAGACCTGTTTTCAGTGTACACGCCCCTTACATTGCTAATTCTGAGGGGGCAACCCAGATTAATAAGCAATTTTAACCAGTGATATGGACCGTGTCCATAGCGTCATTGTCTCACCTGACAATGACGTCATAACCCCTCAATTTCCATTATATGTTTACAGCTCCTTTCTCAGGAGGTCTGCTAAGAACAGGTCGATTTTAGCCTGTCTAATAAATATTCATGAACCTCTCTTCTGATTGGCCTGTTGTTTTCTGAGTGACGCACGGCCAGGCCAACCACACGTTACTAGGGTCACCCAACATCACAGCGCTAGCTGGAGGCAGAAAACAATGGGGAAACTGGGGGCAGTCCACTCAAAGCAGCGCAGATTCTTCTATGTAAGGAACTTAAAATATCATCTTCTTGTGATGTTGGGTGCCAGAATCGATGTAATACAGCCCCAAATTAGAAATATGATCGCATATTTGCTGCCACTGCCAGACAAACAAACTCTTGACAGCTATAGTTAACCATGATAAAACAAGCGTACTGGACAGAAACATTCATAAAAAAAATCAACTTTGACAATATGGGACCTTTAATATGTTGTGTGTTTTAATAGAACAGTGACGACTGCACAGAGTAGCATTATAACAGAATGTATCTAATATGATAAATCAGCGCTGCTTTTCTTTTTTCCCACATACGCATGACCAGAAGGAGCGGAAGTGCTCGACTGTGGCATAATAAAAGCTCTGCTGCTTTCAAACCATGTGTCACGCTCGTTCAGCAACCTCGTTTCCCTTTGGCTTTTAGCCTCACCTTGCTTCATTTACTACTACGTAATAAATCATCAGCTCATCCATACACATGATTTCTGCTTGAGGACCATTGGCTGTGTGGATGAAACTCCCATGTTTCCACACTCAGTCACAGCGTCATCAAACAACGCTACCTGGTCTTTGTTTATTTTGAATACCCACCTTCCAGTGGTGAAAATTACATATTGTGCCTTTTATTCACTTGGAAATCCATCACACAAGTAAAACAGATTGCAACCACTGTTGCGTCTTGATGCAATTCTATAGAAGTTACTCTTCCTGTTGTTCAATAAACCACCTGTCTGGGTGATTTAACAGTGATGTTTCATTTGCCTCCATCAGTGCTATAGAAAAGGTCAGAATCTTGCATTTTACCATCATCACAGTCTTGAGTTTAAGACATGAGAGATGGCCTTTCTTGCTTCTATCTCAGTTTCTTTCATCGAGTCGACTCTTTAGTCTATCAGGTGCTGTGAGCTTGTCAGAGGCTCGAATGCGCCCTTACATGACCCTCATTGTCCTCAGACTGGAGACACAGATGGGGACTTGAGCTGACCTGCCTTTTTCTATTGTGAGATGTCTGAAATATCCAGAGAACCAAAGCAACAAACGCTGGGTGTCACTCAATGTTGCTCAAACTTTTCCATTAGCAACTTTGTGAAAGTCACACTATTCAAACGCAGGCTTTAGAAATGATGCCCAGTGTGCAGAATGACCTTCTGGAGTCACTCATAGAAATCTGTAAACAGACCCATTGTGAAGGATGTATGAACTTTAAGAGCCCTGGAGTTATATACCACTCAAAAATATATTATTAACTCCTGTAAGAGTCCCTTGATATTGAATAGATTGAAATCAGTTTTGTCCTTTTCCTTCTCTTTTGAATAAAACGTTTTCTGAGTTCGCGTTCCTTCAATCAGTGTAATAACTCCCAATGATTTGATAGAATCTAGTCAGGTTTAAAAAAAACAATACAAACAAGTGTTACAATTTTTTTATTTTTTTCATGATAACAGCATAATTTGGTCGAAAAACAGACCAAACACTGTGCTGTAACAGTAAAAGAGCACTTCTCCTTGCTTAACTTCACCTCTCTGTCATTCTGTCCTCGCCGAGTTTCAGATATAATGAAGACGGAAGATGAAACAACAAGACAATTATTTTTGCATGCATATTAAGCGCCATCCATCATGCTTAATAGCCTCTTTAAGATCGGCCCACATTCAAACTCGTGTTGTTTATTCTTCAAGGTTAAATTTGCTTTTGTTTCCCATCATGTCGAAGGGGAACAAACTGCAACCAAGTTGAATCAGGGAGTGCGTGAGATGTGACACAAGGACCACAAACCAAGTCCTGTGGTGGACTGGGACGTGCTAGTCCACTCCTAATGTATTCATTACTGAGAGGTGACTCTCGCCGTGAATCGTGTTGGCAGCTCACAGGTGTTTGTCTCTTTCATTTCTTCTGCCCCTGTTCTTGTTTTCCGCCTCGCTCATATTGCACGAGCGCACACGCAGACACAGGCGCACATGCCCGCAGACGCGTACAGCTGGTTCGTTGTTGTCGCAGGTCTGAAAAACAAAGCTCCAGCAGATGGTTGTTTTAGTGCCAGAGCAAAGAGGATCTACAGTTCCGTCACCATGGTCACACACACACACACACACGTTTACACTCACACTCACTTTGTCTTTGTCTTGCCTGTCCCTTTATTCTCTCTCTCTGTCTTTCTGTAATGTTTATCAAGAATATGATCCCCTCTGAAAGTGTGTTACTGTCCTGCATTCTGATTTACAGAGAGCAGTATACACGCACCTACACCTTACCTTGCTATTTAAATGAGGACACATCTAGACATCTGTTGTTTTATGCAACAATTAGTTCTTGTCCATGAATTGTATTGGTCTAGCAGCATTCTAAGAGGGCTGGAATTTAGTTGAACAGCACTTGATGTTTCACTCAGCTTTGTGTGTATATATATATGTGTGTGTGTGTGTACATATATTATGTAAACACAAACTTTTATTTTGGATGTGATTAATCGATTTGACAGCAATAACTATTTTATTAAAATACTGTAAATTATATATGTATTTATAAATATTTAACTTTACAATTAATGCTATAAATTAAATATTTATTTATAATTATTTCATTCATTATTTCATTTTTTTACAATTTATTTCTTACTACATTTATGTAATAGATCAGGCATACTGTCACTTTTCCAGGTAATAAATTCATAGATGCACATTGGTTAGTTATCGTATGGACAATATACTTTACATTTTTACGTCCCTGAAAATGACGTGGAACAAAACAAACTGTGATTGGTTGCTTTACATGTGTATCAGACAGCCTCTTTTCCAGTACTTGGCCAATGAGAGCTGCTATGGAGCCCAGAAAGTCAGTTAAAATGTTAAAATGGCCGGTGTACGGCGATAGAAAATAGTTTGTACAGTATAAAAACCATCACGCCTATAGAATTATCCCATAAAACATGGAAACACGTGTTTGTGTGTGTAAGTAACTGTGTGAGAAATGGATATGTCATTGATTGGGCCTATCAGTCTGACCAGCTATCGGTTTGACCCCTCCACACACCAACCATAAAGTGCAAAGTTCACAATACAGTTGTGTCTCTTACACATTGTTTGTTTTCCTATCATAAATTCTGTCGAGCTAATGATTTTTTTTATTTAATGATCACTTTATTCTGCTCCTAATCCCCTAAACTGAACACCACTCAAACCGTTTTAGATTTACATTTCAATAGTTTATATACTTAATTTCTCCACTATTGTTTATTAAGCTGATTTCAGGTCTAACTTTTCCTTGCAAGGGAAAAAACATTATGTTGACAAAACCTGACCCACACCCTGAAACAAAGGCATTATGAGAGCTTTATTTTGGTTTGCGAAGAATCTGACCCATAGTGCATTTGTTTTGCATTTGAACCTAAGTAGCTTATTTAAGCATGTGCCCAAGTTTAAATTCTATTACCTAATTATATAAGTTCTATAAAAACACAGGATATCCGAAAGCATGCTATGGGAAAGGTGTAAGATCTTTGTTTTTATCATTCATAAAAGAATTCCAACCAATGTTAATGCCATAAAACCTAAACTTCCTATTAAAAAATGTTGGAATGTAAATCCATTTAACAAACTGTGCCAATAATCTGTTGTGATGCTCCCATATTTCCATGTCACGGTGGCAGCTCGTCGCCATGGCAGCAGAGGAAGTGGATGCTTCGCTGCGGTCATTTGGCTTGAAAATTTGATCTCCACACCAAGTTGACAATGAAGATGTCACAAATCAAATTACACTCATTGTCGAGCCGGGCCCTGTGAACAGGACAGCCGTGCGCACACAGACATGATGTACACACTCGCAGGATGATTGGGTACAAAATGCTTATTTAGAGTGAATGGTTCTTTTGCCTGTCATACCTATCAAAATCATCATTAAAATTAACATTGAATTGGAAAATGATAACATTAGGTCATAAGTCTTAAAGGACCTTCGGATTTGAAGTTTTGAAGGATTTGCAGAATTACATTTTCCTGTTTAAGTATACAGAATGGGCTTCAAAGTGAACCAGACTTTGTGGCAGTTTTATCAAATCTAGCGATGTGAAATCCAGAGGAAACCCCTCATCCTGAAAGGCTGAGCTTCCCACAGAAACTCCTAAAAGCCTGTTTTAACTCACTTAACACATCAGAAGGTTATTAGAATAGCCTTTTTTACCTCCATCGATACCGTGTTTTAAAGCCCCTTAAGATTTAAGCACCCAGAGCGCAAAGTAACTGCGTGAACACGGGATCGCTGGACACGTAGCCATTCTCTCCAGCGGTTCCCGCCGCTCGGGGACCGGAGCTGCTGTCTCCGTGGTAACGGTGTGGCACTGAGGAAATCGAAGGCTGAAGTTCAGCTGTATTGATCTCGCACTGTTCCCTCTGTGCGCAGTCACTCTGAAAAATGGAGAACGCGAGACGAAAAGTGAAAATGACTGAATGGTGGAGTCCACAATTCATTTCCCGTGGTTTTGCAACACTCAGGGACACACACACACACACATATACGTGGAACTGAACACTAGCTATATGTAGTTCAAAAACCTAAATGATCTTTTGAAAACAGATAAAATCATTTTTTGTTATATATTATCACAGCTGGGTAGAATACATTAAAATAGTAATCTGTTAGTACTGTTAGTAGTTAGTAACGTGGTCCATTACATTACATATTTTCGGTTATTTAAACTGCCTACTTTTAAGTTACTTTTTGATCACTTTTGACCTATCTCTTCTATCACATCATATTGATATAAACATACTAAGAGTAATTAACAACATGAAGTCCGTTTTGAACATTACATGACATTAAGGTTTCCCAAACTGGGGTTTGTGAAGGAACTGAAGTGGGTTTGTGAGTTAATGAAAAGCTAATAATTAATTAAATCATAAAAATGTAAATTTTTTATAAATCAATCAAATACATTTTAAAATCTAAATAAAACACGTATTAAAAAATGTCGTTTACCGGCATGTCATGTGACCATAACCAACGTCAGAGAACCAAGAACATGCAAATGCGATACTTTACTGTTAAAATATTGGTTTTAAAATCTCCGATACTTCAAGCAAATATATTAGGTGAAAAAGAATCAGTTGACAAAAAAAGTTTGTGAATTTGTGCATTTTAATGTTTGAAAGACAAAAGCCTTTTAAAGACATAGAAATACATGGTTAAATAACCTATATGATAATTCAAATGAAAATTTGTGTTGACGAGTAGTTGTTGCAATGTTGAAACACTTCTTAAATTTCAAATCCAGTGGTCAAATGCTGTGTCTTCTACAAAACTGTAAGATTTTGGAAGAGTGTATATAAGCAGTAAGCTATTTTAGAAATTTAAAAAGATGAAAAAGATGAGTTCGGAAGAATCAATAAATGATGAATCATAATAATTTGTAATTATGTAATCGATAAAAAAGTAACTGTAGTTTGTTTACGAGTATTTTCAATTGCAGTTTGATATAATTATGTAAAATAAAATTATATATATTTATATTTATATATTGTCACGGGAGGAGCACAAGACAGACACAGTGGGCGTGGCGTCAGGCCTCGGATAGGCTTTTATCATAAATCATAAAATAACACGGGGATAAAAGGTGGCCAAAGGGGAGGAGTGTCCAAAATAACAGGGAATCTGGTGTCCTCGTCGTGCTGCAGGGTTCGTGTGGGCCGGGCAGTGTTCATGGAGGAAGGGTCCAGGTAAGGGGTGGAGTCCGGCGGCCGAACGCGCTCCCCTCCTCGGTCCGGGGCGCGAGGGGCGGTGGCTTCCTCTAGCGGCCGCATCTCTCTCATTGGCCGCGGTGCTGGTAGGGGATGGACGGCCCGGCATCCTGGGTGCAGGTGCGGTTCTACTCCGGATCGCGGGTCCGGCAGCTCACGTCTCTTGTGGCGCGGGAGTCCCTCAATGCACCCTTCCTGGACCCACGCAGACACCAGCGTGCATGCAGGGGGAAGAGACCGGTCTCCCGAGGAGAGGCGCGTTGGGCTTTTAAAAAGCGGCGGTGATGAGGCTCCATTCCCTTCAGGTGTGCCCCATCACACGCCGCCAGCCCTGACTCGTCCAGCGCCCCTCCTCTCACACACCCACTCCAGTCGGGAGCCTGGTGAAGGGCGGCGATTTAGGACGGGGTGCCGGTGACAATCAGGGAGGAGGCAGCTGACTCATCACAATATATATATATATATATATATATATATATATATATATAATTATTATAATTTTTTATTTTTTTTACCACTCATCAGCATGTAAAAGACAGCATATTGAGCATGACTTCAGAATGGTCTAAAGAGCATGTTGTGCTTCATTCAAAGGAAATCTTATTGTCTGTGCAAAGGATTCACATAGTCAATGTACTTATTTGTTTTAACATTTACAAAACATTTTATTTCCAGGTCTAAATTCAATTTTTGATGTGATCTTGTATTCAATGCTCTCTATAAATCAGTGAAATCATGTTCCGCAACACAATTTGATTAACAGGTTAAAGTTCTCACTGTTTCTCCATCTATAATCTTCCTTCTCTCAATCCTCTCCACCCCCGTCCCTTTCTGTCTCTTTCGCTTTGCTTTCTTCTCCATCTTCTATTTGTATCCCCACGATGGTTTCATATATGGAGCCAATCTCCTGAGAAGAAAGCCTCCCACACTTTTATACAAAACGGCTGTAATTGCATTGAGAGTCGTCGTGAATGAAATGAATGGAAACCTTGACCAGGTGTCGCCCCCTTCAAGAATCCAGTTGCCTGTGAGCGTGCGTGCGAGTTCACTGTGGTTATTTGGAATACAGACCCAGACAAATTGACTCGATGCTTTTTGTAAAGTTAACAAATTAACGTCTTCATCGACGCTCGCAGTGGATTTGTTGCCTTCAGCGAATTGGTTATCGGTGTCTTTTGAGCAAGATCCAGAGAGCGGGTCATGCACACAGATACTGTAATCTTTCTCATGTTGCGAGGAATGTTTTTGTCGTCTTTTAAAACTTTTTGTTACTTACTACTTTTCACTGGCTGTTTTTATCATGACTAGTTGTCTGTTCAAAGCACTGCAGAGGACTGTTAAAGACTTTTATGGGTTGTTAGTTAGTTTTAAGCCACTGTTGGTGGAAGTGGAAGTGTCCGCTCTTTGAAGGCCAGAGACGGTCAGAGGCGGCATCCCCTCCGCCCCCCTCCTCTGCTGGGCCGTGGAGAGACGCTCTCTCTGGGCCACAGCTAATTGTGGAGAGTTCAGGAAGACCATCATTAGCACTCAAAGCCACACATGGCCACCAGATGTGTGGCCATATAGAGACTGCCACGTTTTTTCTCTCTCTCGATCTTGCTCTGTCACTTTCTCTGGCTCTCACATGCCTCCCCCCTCATCTTCCAACTTAATAATCTGCCTTTTGTTTCCATGCAGGCTATTGTTCATTAAGATGGCCTCTGCCTTGTAAGAGAAGTCACTGAGTACTGAATAGCATTCTTTGTAACAAAGAGACGTGAGAGAGGGGTATAGGGCGGAGGGGGGCATCTTGGGGGATTTTGTGTGTCCCTCTGGTATTTTTATGGCTTGTTTGTGCAATCTGAGAATTGGACATTGTAGTTTGTGAGAGACAGAGAGAGAGAGAGAGACGTGGTACCTTTCCCTGTTTGTTGACTACAGTCACGCTAAAGACTTTCAGGCCTTCAAGACTGAAGTCTTTTTGAACAAATTCATGATCCTATGTATTAAACCTCTCACTAAATTCATCATACGGACATGAATGATTTCTCATATAATGCATATAATGCAATCCGATTATCGCCTAGTGGGCAAACTGTGTCATTTCCAGGGACTAATATATCAGGTTGGTTTGGACCAGTTTTATTACAGTTAATACATTTTAATACATTATTTATTTTTCAATTACTTTTTTAGATATTATATATTTTGCATTATATATATTTTTTAAATATAATTTTATATTTTAGTTTATTATAATTGTTTTAATTATTATTATTTTTATTTTATTTTTTCATTTTCAATTTGTCATTAACAATCCATGATTTTATTTTATTAAAAAAAATTTCATGATTTAATTATTTATTTAATTATTCAATCTTTACATTTCATACAATTATTACTTATTTTTTTTAATTTGTCATGTTTAATGCAGGATTTTTTTGTTTTGTATTGTATTATAATTTTTTTTTATTAAAAATACAAGAAACCATATAGTTGCCAATGCACTGGGAACTATTCACAATACACCAGAATCGTGTCGTTGAATGCTATTAAACTACACAAGCATTTTCTTAATTAAATGTTCAGATTTAGCTGTGTATTATTTTAATGCTGTCTACCATAATTTGTGGTAGATGTGTCTCTATTCATGTGGATGTGTGTGTTTTGTGAGGGTTCACGGCCTTCAATGTGAATGTATGTTTGTGTGCTTGTGTAATTGTTTCTGTTTGTGTGAGTAACATTCATACACGATGATATATAATAAAGAAAACCGGCCTTCTTCGGAGGGTTCTGCTCCAGTGTCAGAGTGGCAGCGGTTGCCATGGTTCTGTTTACAAACACTTCTCCCTCCCTTTAGCCTTTCTTCCCCTCAAGCGGAGGGGCTGGTGGGGAGGTGAGTACAATCGATTCACAATCGAACCGACATTACTCTGTTTGGAAGCTAATGCACTTTCGACTGAACTGGAAGAAAGATGAGGGGAGAAGGAAGGGGAAAAAAAACGCACACAACAAAAACCAGTGGGAGAGAGTGTTACGGCGAGGAAAAGAAAGGGTTGTATTGAGGCGGAAAACATGTTCTCTGGGAAGAAATCAATTAAAACGAACCTTTAAATTACACCGCATGGCCGCGCCACGTCTGTTAGGGGCCGGGGCACTGCTGTGGTCTGAGCGAGCGACGAGCTGCGAGGGCCCACAACCACTGTGAAAAGTGCTGCAATAATGGCAGATTGGTGTGAGATGTCGAGTTGTGGCTGCGCCTCCGCACTAAACTCTCTTCTGTGTGGGGTTCGCTTGGTTTGCCGCCAAATCCTCATTGCGTCTGGAAGATGGTCCAATTTCTGTTCATTTCAATTGTATGCATAAGGAGTCTTTCACAATGGCCATTGTTACCAAGCAGATTAACAGAATTGTATGGAGGTGTCGTGCTCACATACTAAACAGTCTCAATTGAATATGTATGTCTCAGAAAATGAGCCCCTCCTGCACGCTAAAGCCATAGCTAAGAAGCCTGCTATGAGTTGATGATGGGTAGTTGACTTAAAAATGACAATTCTGTCATTATTTTCTCAACATAACGTCCTGCTAAACCCCTTTAACTTTTTATCATTTGAACACTAAAGAAGAAGCTTTGATGAATGTTCACTCTTCTCTTTTTCATTCGATGAAAAAATATGGTGGCTAGGGGCTGTCAAGCTAATTAAAAAGCACAATGAAAGCCTAGTAAAGTACCTTATTTGAGTCTTCTAAAGCATGCAGTAGCTTTATGTGATAAACAGAGCAGAATCTGATTTAAGTTCATTGGTTTAGAGTGTGGCCACAAATTACTTTTGTTTTTGCAAATTTTCATGGACGAAATCCAGTAGTTTCAAAAGTTTCAAAAGCGAATTTCAAGTTTTTCTCCATGCAGATTTCGCAAGAGGTTTAAGTTGCTCACGCAAAATTGCCGCATTTACCAACCTGGTTCATTTGAAAAAGATGTCTATTTGTGTGATGCTTTTATACATCTCATTACTACTGACATAATTCAATTTCGCTAATGTTAATGACCCTTACACGAGTATGAGTAAATGATCACAGAATTTTGATTTCAGGTGATCTATCACTTTAACATTTGGAAATCAAGATAAATCCTCTTGTGGAGTTGAAGTAGAGGGTTCTTCATCTGGGGGACTGGGATGGGCCTCCTTGCGGAGCTGCGCCGTAGGCCCTTCCACTCTGTCACAAAGACAGGCCTGTATACACAGTCAGGATGTGTTCTCAGTTATGTGTCCGTACCACAGTGTCTTGTTTGTACAAGGCTGGCCTCAATGTTGTGCTGTTCTACAAGGCCATGTGGCTAGACACAGCTGAGTGCCTCTCGAAGGAGCTGCATCAAAGGGCACTGTATTCAGAAACAGACAGGTTGAGCATGTTACCTGCGTGGAACGACTGTTTAGAAACGGGAGGGCTGGATTAAATTAAACATATTCAGCACTCTCAGATAATTACATCAGCATGTAAAAGTCTAATTAGTGATCTCCAGCGGGACACATCTACTGACACTAATTAAATATAGTCAATCCTGCATTCCCCTCAACCCCACCATTTACACACATCCAGATATCTCACACACCACACTGACAGGTGAAGTGTGTGTTTAATGGGCTCAACAGTAATGTTTTGTTTGGATGGTCGGCCAGACTAGTAGTTCATTATTTTATTTGCCCTCACAAAAAAATCAATTCTTACAAACTTTGAAACCCACAGATTGGCATTCAGATTTATACCATATAGCTATATTACAATGTATTACTAGCCGTTTTATTTATTGTTTTTGTGTTCTGCATGTTAGTCAACCATATGATTTTGATTTTATGGGCAAAAGTTGTTCAAAATATTAATAAGCAGTTTTTGTTATCTTTTTATTTTCAAAGAAATCTTAATAAAAGATTATACCACACTACTTAATTATTATTTCTTTTGAAAACCTTTTCTCTTTTAATTAGGATTTTTTTTTTAGGACTACTTTTGACTTTGTGAATATAAAAAAAAAAAAATCAAAATGATTTTTAATTCAGATAATTAAAAACATGCTCATCTTAAAAGCGATATACAAAAGACTACTAAAGACATGTATCTATGAGTTGCATTTTATAGTAATTTTGAATACATTTGCATACTGGGACAAAAAATTTGCATCATGACATCGACAGAATACATTCCTAGATGTACATCAGAAAGTCATGTGACTCTGCCCTAACTCATGTGACTGAAGAATGCTGTGAATAAACCTAAAAACTAACCAGCGGACAAATAGACATTGCATAATAATACATTTATTGTACTATATATATATCATCCTTCCGAAGCTCTAAATTCAACAAATCATATAAAATGTTTACATTTGCAAGATGTAAAAACACAAGATCAACAAATGTAAGTATGTCAACGCAGAACAGCTCCAAAACTCTCTCGCAGGGTCTCAGGCCCCACTTATTATTAAATACTTCTGCCTCTGGTGTGTGAAAGCTGGTATTTAGGAAAGAGGGCAAGGAATAGATATAGATCGGATGCAGCTCAATGTGTGTATTGTGTCTCCGTCTGTTTTAAGGTTCGACTGTGGGCCTCCTGTGGCATTTTTTCGTCTTTCAGTCGGTGCCCTTTGACCCTGAAGTCTGTCTCTGATGACTGCGTTTGTGTGCAAGTCTAGTCTGGAGTTTTGACTTGTGCACGGTTACAGTACTAATTTACTACCCCACCGTTTGTGTCTCTTCTAATTAAGGCCAAGTCATGGCAGACTAGAGCTGGGCCTCGTCATACGTCTGCTCCTTATTATACATTGAGCCTCGCACTCTCTAACACACAGTCACACACACAAACGGAGAGATTACCCTCAGGTCCAGTTTAATCGCTTTCTTCCTTCAAGTGCAGGCTCGGGGGTGGAGCATGCTAATTCCAGCAGGGGGTCGCCAAGGTAGCGAGGGGCTGCAAGGGCGGGACAATGGCAGTGTGCAGGGCATTGATTTGAACCATACCTCTGCACATTCCTCTACAAAACACAATGAAGTGCATTATTCTGCTCGACTAGCCCCCCTTCATCTCGACCCCTTTCCTCTTCTCTCTCTAACAAAGAGCCTTTCACCCGGTAATGTCTAAAGCTTCTCGTCCCACTTACTAACTGTTCTCACCTTAGACACACGTATGTCTCTATGTATTGGCCAACACTGGCACAGTGTTGTGTACTGTAGAACCCCAACCTCTCTGGTTAAAATTCACCCAAAATATAAGTTTGGATACTAAAAGAACTAAGAAGCAGGCTTTTATCGTTAACCAAACATTATTAAAACCTATTTGTGTGAATTAAAACAAATCTCACACAATATATATAAAAAAATAAATAAATAAATATTAGACAAAAGCACATAAAGTTAATACAAATGTATATAAGAAAATGACCTTAGAATTTACTCACCTTCATGTTCCAAACCTGTGTGTCTTTTTCCTTCTGGAAACCTTTGCAGTGGTAATATAATATAATAATGCAGTGGTCTATAACTGAGACTTTTGAAAATGATGCTGACCCCGTTTTAGTTTGAAAACTCCGGGGTTGCATTTCATTGTAAACGGACTAAAACGGAAACTTTCAATGACAAACGGAGACAGAGCGATAGCGTGGCTGGCCACGTGATCTCCGTGTATCCTTGATGACCATGTAACCGTATCATATCTCTGTCGAGTATGTCACTGTGTTTGTTTTGGCATGACTCCCGTGACATGCACACTCTCTGTTTCTGGTCTTATAAAAAGAGATGTTTTGAAAAATGTTCACGCTGCTCTTTTTTTAGTAGAAGCATATTGTGACCAAGAACTGTCAGGCTCTAAAAAGTAGAAAGCAGCACCATAAAGAAGTCCATATGACTGGTGTGCTGTATTTCAAGTTTCTGAAACCAAATCATCTCTTTAAATAAGGAACAGAGTGAAATTTCAGTTGCTAATTTCAGTCGCTATACACTGAAAATCTCCATCATACCTCTCAAATCTCAATATAAATTCTGCACATTCCCTGTAACTATTAGTCAAAAGTTCCCTGTAACTATTAGAAAGTTTCTTGATGTCATACATTTTGTCACATCTATTGGGTCATTTCTCTTTAAGAACGGGATGTTTTTTCCCGCTTGTTTCAAAGATGGCAAAGTTGCATTTTTATCTGTCTATCAGCCCAACCGAGAGCCCATTGCACACAAAATAACTGGGAATTTATCTTTGTATCTGGTTCTTAACAAATACAGATTATCCTTTAAACTCGTGTGGCTGTATGTTTGCATATCGGCAGGAGAGAGAGAGCAGAAAAACACTTAAACCACTTTATCGGACTTGTTCGCCGTGTAAACAGCACAGAGTATAAACAATGTCAGTCTCGAGTGTCGAGTCCAAATCTATTCCAGAGCCGTTCGGTTAATTAAAGCCATCCTTCCCCATGTGCAAGTGAACAAATCAGCTGTCTTAATTATGATAATTAGCAGCAACATCCTTTCAGATTCCTGCACAAAAAACGGAGAAATTGAATCGCATGATGCCACTCGTTAACGAGGTCGTCAGTCAAGCGGCGCAGCTAATTACGACAGGAGGAGATTTCTCTTCAGACCAATGCAGTGATTTTTCACCAAGTCAAAGAAGATGCTCACACACACAACGCCGGGGTTCCCTAATGCTATCGCACACACACACTCATATATACGGGCCTCTGCTTGTCGCGTAACTTCCTGTATGTGAGACTGACTCTAGGGAGGTTTGCGATCACGCCCGGTTTATATTTTCTAGCTCTGTTCTCTTGCTATTTTCAATGGTTGACTGCGTCTCTGTGCAGCCTGTCGAGGTCAGTTCAGACGCTTCAGCTCCCATTTAAAAGAACAAGTTGCAGCAGCCTCGTCTGGGAGCGTACATCTGTATTTGAGAGGGTATTGTAGATGTGCACTTATGTAAGTGTGTTATCTGTGTGTGAGAGTGTGTGTAGAACAGGGCTGATTGAATTAGAGTAATTAGAGACAGCTCACAGTGTCAGTATTAATCACACTGCAGTCTCATTATGGGCCCTGCACATCATTCCTTTCATCTCGTAATGATCCTCAGTCACCAAGTCACACATATTAACCCACATCCCCCGTTTCTCTTCTCTCTCGGTTTCTCTCATTCCGTCTTACACACTTATATACATATATACATATTCAAACGTACATACTTAAACATTCCCCCACACACACAAAATTATATGATTAATATATGTGTATATATATATATATATATATATATATATATATATATATATATAAAGATTTAATATTTATAACAATATATGTTATATATATGTATGTATATATTATTTTAAATGGCTCTCTAAAATACTTGAATCTGATTGATCAGCATTTAAGAGAATAGTTTTGAAAAATGGCTGTGTATTATACAAATGTTGCTGTAAATATGCATAATATATGCCGTTTTCCATACTGATTTTTTATTGTATCATTGCTAATCATAATGCTTAATAATGTTTTACTAATATAATCTATGAATTATATTCTAATATAATTGTAATAAGTTTTATAAGAAGTATATAAATATATATACACTTACAGATACATATTTTTTGTTATTATTAAATTCCATATAGAAATATTTCAGGAAATTGTAATCATATTTTTTTTACATGTAAAACTTCATTTATTCATTTGTACACACTGTCCGTGTAAAATGCAATTTCAATATATTTATATTTATAATTAAAATATTTTAGTATAAATTGCTATATATTTAGTAATTTTATATTTTGTATGCATATTTATATATTTTTGTTATTTTTTATGTAAAACATCAATCATTTCTTCATTTGTTTTTACACACTCTCTGGAGAAGTAGAAGAGAGAGAGAGAGAGAGAGAGAGAGAGTGAGAGAGCGAGTGAGCTATTGCATTAGATAACAATAGCAAGTTCAATTCATCAGTCTCTCTGACAGAAGGGTGGCAAACACAAAACCTTTTCTATCATATCACATCTAGGCTGAAGTTTGCCCATAGGGATGAAATAGCTCCATTTTGCAGATCTTTTCTGTGGCCTTATAATACCAAAACTTTGAAGCCTCAGGCAGTAAGCAGCATCCCTGTAGTGAAGTATGGTGGATACCTCAGGGATCCTTCTCTGGGGCAGGAACTGGAAAACTCATAAGGATGGAGAGGGAAAATGGATGGAGCTAAGTCCAGATAAACCCTGGAGGAAAACGGCGCTGGGCCCTGGAAGATGATTCCGATTCCAACAAGACAATGACCTGTAACATACTGCAGTAGTCAGACTGGAGTGGATTGAAACCAGAAAGGTTACAGTCTTGGAGTGGCCCAGTCAAATCTCAAACCAACTGAGCACCTGTGGAATGACTTACATTCTGCTGTTCAAAAACGTCATGAGGAAAAAATGACAAAAATTAAGATACATGATGACAGAGACACTCAGAGATATTAAGACCTGACATGACTGTCCAAACTCCATTTACTCTTGAGGACAAATACTTTTCTTTTTCAGTTTCTTTTTACCATTATTATTATTTACGTTTATTTAGTGGAATATCAGATGATTCATTTGGCTTTTTTCTTTGACTTTGTTTGGACATCTCTAGTACAGTAATTGCAATCCCGTTCTTGTAATTCATGGAGTTACCTGATGTATACAGTAAATGTATGATGTCTAAAGAACTGTGCATATGCACACTAACCTGAATTCTGCAATGATTGTGTGTTGCAGACTGTTCAGCGCAATCCCGCCACACATTCACACTCTCTACAGGAGGAATGAAGACAGGTGAAGCTGAAGACAGGTAAGAACCACAGATCCGGGTCACTTTGGAGATTTTTACTATAAAAAATATAACTGATCAGACACATCTAATTTCTGCACCCTATGCCGGAAACTGGTGCTTGTTGACACATGAGGAAATTGTTAAAAATGATTAAATCTCAGTTCTAAGTAAAAGTCAGGTGATACATGTGTTTTCTCTAGCATTGGCTTAACTTTCAAATTTTTCCTCATTTTGGTAACACATCTCACCGAGCTTCACACCACACCACATTTAATTTAGTTTTATTTTTGATTTTTTTATTTTTTTTCTGAAAGTTGTTTGGTAAAGTTGCTACATTTTTGTTTTGATTTTGAACATATCACAGAACTGTTTACATTTTTATTATTATTATTTTTAAGCTTTTGGGAAAACAAACATTTGTCACATTTGCTGTCATTTTAATTTAATATTTAAGTTTCATTGTGTCAACTTACTCCATAGAGTGTGACAAGATGCCCCGCTATTGTCACTATGGTCAATGTGTATTCAGTAAACTGTAGAGTAGGTTTTTTCATTTGCAACACCAGTGGATACGTTCAAGATATTGTTTATAGCCATAAACTGCCAGTTACACAAACACACACACACACACATATATACACTGTATGAATGTATCTAAAGTAAAGAAAAAAATAGAAAATGACAAATCAGTGGTCATATGTTATGTAACTTATTTTTTATAAAATAAATATGTCTGCTTAAAAAAATCTAATATCTTTTAAAGGTAACGTCTCTGTTGCTTTATAACAAATTAATAAAATATCACTTTTATGAACAAGAATAGAAAAAAAAAAAAACATCAGCTCGAAGAAATGCTGAAATTAATACCCAGTCTGGGCTCAAGCTTAGGTGTCTCAGCTTTTATTTGTTTCTGCTCATTACATGCTGAACTTGTGTTTACACAACAGCAAAGGGAAATATCTCCATTTAAGAAGGAGAGCAAATCTCCAGCGTTCCCAGTGTCATTATTCATCTTTTTCTTTTAATGAATCTGAAATAATTATTTGGTTTGAGGAGTGCAATCCCTAATAAGGTGTAGCAGGAAAAACAACAGGGAAAAAAAGGAATCAGGGGAGCGGCGTCTTTTGAGTACAGCCACTGTGTTTGTGTTAATGAATGCAGGTTAGGTTAATGACGAGGAATAGACTTCAAACAGCACCGTGAGGTTGTCTGTCTCTGATGAGGGTCTTTTTGATGCTTTTTCATAACTGCTTCTAAGGGTAAAGTCTTTGCATTGGCTGCTCTCATCTCTGTAGCACACAGTCACATACACGCTGAACTCTGATCAGGGCTTTAGGTCAGCAATCTGTTGTAGAAGTCGGGCGTAACGCTCAGTGATTGGAGATTGAAAATGGCTCGTCCAATCACTGACAGCCGTCCTCATGGGCTGGAGAGGGAGATGCAGTGTGACATTGCGCGAAATCATTTGCTGAGGTTAACAATGTGGGCTGATTTGGACTTTTACATAGCTTAAAGCATCATATTATCATCAAGGTGATGTTAAATTCGTGTTTTTTTTTTCTGTTGAAAGTGTGTGGTGTGTTAGTGAGCCTCAATAAAGCTCAGACCCCATCTGTATGTATATGTGTGAAGTAACACTTGAATATATACTTAAATGTAGGGCTGTCAAAGTTAACATGTTAATTTAATTAAATGCAATTAAACATTTATCTAATTGTTATATTTTTCCTAACCAATCTGCATATAGTTCTGTGGGGGTAAATTAATTACCACATAAATTGAGTTAGATAGAATAGCTGTTGTCGTTGCATTTATACCAAAGGGGATGATCATATTTGGGAGTCCAAAATGCCATAGTATCTGAACCTCCTTTGTATCTTTCTATATCCACATCTGTTTTTACACCCTTTCTCAGTCTTTTCCATCCTATCACCATTCATTCTCTCTGTATCCGTCTTATTTGATGTCATAAGTGCATGTTGTCTAGCTGACTGAGGGCTGTTTAATTTGATCTAACCAAAGGAAAACAAACAGACTGTTCCATCACTCATCTCTCTGCTTTGGACTTTTTCCTTCCTTCCTTCCTTCCTTCCCTCCCTGCTTTTTTTCTGGTCTGCTGCTCCTATCATTCTTTTGTGTACACACCATTCTATTCACTTCTCCTTCATTTCACTCTCTCCCTTTCATTTGTTCATTTTCTTTTGTTCTCTCAATCATTTCCGCCTCCTTTTTTCTCCCCCACAAGCTCTATCCTGCTTTCTCTAGCACTAATTGTGTTGTGAAACACCTTTGCTGTGTGTTCGGGGCCCGAGTCCATAAGGGCCTGTGTGTATGTGTGTGTTAGTGAGCGTTTGATGTGTAGTGCTGTCCGCGCTGCTCTGTATGCTGGTGAGAAGGGGATCATTATGTGTGCTTGTATTCGAGTCGTTTTTATTTAAGACGCCAGACAATGGACTGGTGATTGAAGAAAACAGCAGGCTGACAATGAGTCTCTGTGTCTGATAATGCAGCACCATCCTGCCGGGCAGCTTTAGGAGGGCCCCGGCTCATTGTGGCTCCGGAGAGAAAGGGAAATAGGGAGAGAGAACAAACCCGCTGCTTAGTAGGAGGAATATTTTGTCGTGGTATGTCATTATTTTGCAAATTTGTATTATCTCATCATGTTGTCTTCATTGTAATTGCGGCTAATTAGAGGGCTAGTTAGAGGCCGGGCTTTGAGGCTAGCTTTAGCGTGAAAGAAGCCCGCCGATTAGCACTCTCCACCAGAGGAAGCACAGAATGGGGAGATTAATCTGGTTACCTTGACGACACTCGCTTCCATCTGCGAGGAACAATGCGGTTTTGTTTCTTTGGATCAGTTCAGATCAACAGAACGTGGTGCTCTCGCTTTAACAATGCCCAATTCTGTCTAACCTTCACTGCCGCCCTTCTGTTTCTGGCCTCCCCTACCACCTCTACTCCTTCTCCTCCAAATCTTCATCCTCTTCTTTCCTCGGTTTTCTCGCTTCTTGACGTCCCTGTGATCTTTCAAATATCGTGACTTTTAAAGTCTTTGAAGTGTGCGTATAAGAGATGGCCATTGTGGTTGTTTTTGTCTACTTGACATGATAGATTAATCATCCAACTACTCAAGGAGTTGACAAAATATCATCCAGCTATTTGACATTTAAATCAGTCAACTGTTCAAAAACTTGACAGGTAAATAATATGACTAATTGACAGATACACATCATTCAAATGGACATACTGGAAAGGTAGATCCTCTGATTAAGAGAACTTGACAGATAAATCATTTGACTTCTTGGAAGATACTTGACAGTTTAAGTCTTTATCTATTTTAGACTAAGTATCCAAGTACTCAGGAACTCAACCCATAAGTCATCCTAACAGTACTTGCCAACTTGACAGAAATATCAGATGAATACTTCACAGTTAAATTATTTGAGTACTTGTAAACTCAGCAAATATAAATCATCCAAATACTCAACAGACATATAATCTGACCACTCTAACAGTAAATCATTTGATTATTCGATTACTCACCAGATAAATCATCCGACTAGTCAAGTACATGCCAGATATCATCCAACTAATTGAGTCCATGACAGTTAAATCGTGAGTATCCAAGAACTCAACCAATAAGTCATCTGACTACTTGTTAATGTGACAGATAAATCATTTTAGTACTTGTAAACTCAACAAATATAAATCATCCAAATACTCAACAAACAAATAATCCAACCATTTTACAAGTTAATCATTTGATTACTCGATCACTCCTCAAATAAATCATCCAATTAGTCAAGTACATGCCAGATATAATCCAGCTAGTTGAGTCCATGACAGTTAAATCATGTGAGTACCCAAAAACTCAACCAATTAGTCATCTGACTACTTGCTAACTTGACACATAAATCATTTGAGTACTTATAAAGTCAACAAATATAAATCATCCAAATACTCAACAGACCAATAATCCAACCATTTGATTACTCAGTCACTCAGCAAATAAACCATCCGACTACTCAAAAACTTGACAGATAAATAGTATAGTGTTACTCAACAGAAAAACCATCTAATGACTTGAGTACTCAACAGATAAATCATCTGATGACTTTTATTCTCAACAAGTACTATTACTTGAGTACTTGGTGTACATGTGACCTGTTTATTGAGTACTCTGGTACTCATGTCCATCCCTAGTGTGTGTTGATTGAAAGGCAGGAGAATGGGGTTGTGTGTTGTGACAGGCGGAGGTTACCAGAGGTTGTGACCTTGTCACGCCAAGCCTGAAGGTTTGTCCTCAAATCCCCCTCTGGGCTGAAAAGCACTTAATGAAATAATACACTCGCCTGACTGTAGACACAGCTCAGGGACTCCCCTGCTAACACCAGCCTCTGAGACAGTGAGCTTGTACAGTGGAAGAGAAAAGGCTGTTAAAAGTAAAAAAGTCTTTTGTTTTCTTTGTGATGAGGAGGAAAAGAGAGAAGGAAAAAATAGGAAGAAAATCAGCCTTGCAGACGCATGTAAGTGTTCATTGTGATGAGCAGTTAGAGTCTCTCCATCTGGTGTTCACTTTGCACTCTGAACAGAAAGAGAGAGAGAGAGACAATTGAAAGAATGCCAGTGACATCTGCTCCCATGGGCGCCACAATGGAGATCCATAGAGATCATACTCACACAGCCCTCACTTACAAAGACACCACTGTACGTACGAGTGTGTGTTCACAATCCATGTGATCTGGGACTCCACAGCATCTTGACAAAGCCATTGCCATTGTGCCATCCAAAGATGAAACTCTCAAACTTCTGTTCTGCATTATAATTCAGAGAAATGTAGTGAAATACATTTATTTATTTGTGTTTGGATATTGTTGACAGTCTGTTGGTCTGACAACTTTATGCCATTGTTAAATATATAACATGTGTTTCCAAACGAGTTAAGTAAGACATGATGTACAAGCAGCCTGTCGTTACTGCAAAAATAAACACAGACAGAGTGATCAGGTTTCTTATTTACAGATTATGACTGGCTGACGGTTTCATTTATTCTATGAATATATATATATATTAAAAATAAATATTTGACATGAATAATGTATTCAAGTTGAAATTATTTTATGGAAAGAAAAAAGAATAATACAAGACACATGAATCTAGCATATAGAAAGAAAAATAGAAATTTGACTGCACAATCTCAGAATTAACCAATCAGAATGATATATTCCAAAGAACAGTAATAATAAAAATATATTGTGTTGTGTTGGCAGTTTATTAGCACATAACATATTTTCCCATGTGCACTGCTGTTAAAAAAATTATTTGCTTTGCTTTCTTTCTTTTTTCTTTAAGAAATTAATACTTTTGTTCAGCAAGGATGTTAAATATCATTCTTTTGAACTTTGTATTCATCAGAGTCCTGAAAAAAGTATCACTGTTTCCCCAAAAATATTAAGCAGCACAGCTAAGAAATATTTCTTGAGCAGCAAATATGAATATTAGAATACTTTCTGATGAATCATGTGATGCTGAAGAATGTAAAGGAGTAACGACTGCTGAAATTTAAGCCTTGACATTACAGGAATAAATAACATTTGTAATAAATTATTTCAATTACAAAATATATTGAAATAAAAATATATTTTAAAAAACAGTATCACTCTTTTCACTATATTTTTGATCAAATAAATGAAGGCTAAGTAAGCATAAGAGACTTAAAAAAAACATTAAAACATCCACCCAAACGTTTGAACATTAGTCTATACAATATATGCTTATTACTTCTCTTTAAAATGTTATAACTTGTAAATATACCTGTTTTTGTCAATATATCCAGTTTCAACTTAAAGCATCTTCTATCGAAGCAAATGAGGGTAAGGCTAGTGCAGGTATGTGGGTTTGTTAGTGCGGGGGGGTGTTTTTGTGTTTCTGCACACTTATCTTTGAGGAACATTTCCCATGTTGTGTTTCATGTGCATTCAAACTGGAGTCTGACGATACGCTCATAATTTCCAAAGTCATCTCTCTCCAAATCGCTTCAAAGATTTGCAGAGTGCCAAAGATTTTCACTTTTTTTTTTTTTCTCGGGCCAATTCTGGTGCAGTGCAGCAAGGAGTGGGGAACAACAAAAAGCAAAAAACAAAAATTAAACAATATCCGAACAGAAAGTGTTTTTAAAGAGCCTCCGTCGAGATGAACTTTCAGATGTGTCTCCAACGGCACACATCTGCTGTGTGTGATACATCTGTTCTTCAGCCACTGAAAGCTGACAGGAAATATCCTCATTATTGAAGCGTCGCTGATTATTCATACATTCACTCACTCATTTGTTCACCCACCTGTTTATTGGTTCACTCCTTCACTCTGAAAAATAGCTGCTTGATTTGAATGAAGAGTGTCTTGTGTCTTCATAGAGGAAATGAGGGGGTCTTGTGTGGGGAAATTGCTTTGGTTCGAGTTTACATATGGAAGCAAACTGAAATGTTGGAATTTGGAGCCAAGATGGCACTCATGATGCACTTGACCAGACAGAGCTGTGCTTGTGTGTGTGTGTGTGTTTGTGACTACACCTGATGATTATGCCTGTTTTGGCAGGAGCAGTGGGGGCTATCGTGCCACGTCCTCTCAGAGGTCTGCTTACCATCATGATAACCCAGCCGTGGCCCCGCTCTCTTAATGGCAGCGATTATGACATGATGTCACCTGTGTGAGCAAGCTATTGTTTGACTCCTGCCAACATGCCATTTCCCCCCAAATGCACGGCCTCTCTGTTACATGCACATTTAGAGGAAAGGATGAGGAGGAGGTGGCCAAGTGCCTTTCGTACTGCTTTAAATTCTACTGCTTCCGTCATGACTCCTTAATAACCTACGACACTTCGCTGAAAATTATGTTTTTTTTTTTCATGTTCTAAAAATGTATGATTTTCTTTATGAAGCATATAATGCTGATTCTTTTCAGGATAATGAAAGTGAATAGTGACTGGGGCTGTAAAGCTCAAAAATAACAGAAAAAGTGCTCTGGGTCAATCTTCTGAAGTTGTACAAGCATTGGGCGAGAATCAGACTGAAATATATTCATTGAAAATCTTGATATCTGCTCTGGCATGTCCATGAGAGGTATGGCAAACAATGACCAAAGCTGAATGATTTGTTCACAATAAGAATTGATCTTGTTCTTTTGATCGGGCTATAAAACTATCATACAATATTACTTTCCTTTAGTGCTTGAGTTATGCACTTTTTATGGTGTTTCTTTGTCTTTTTTGAGCTTGAAAGCTTTGATCCCCATTCATTGTAATTTCATGGAAAAGAGCCACCAGCACATTGCTCAACATATCTCCCTTTCTTTTCCACAGTAGTAAATCATACAAGACATTTAGGAGAAAATATATAATTTCCCTTTAAAGCAAATCACTTTTTTTTAGAAAGTGTGCTTAATTCTGAACATGGTGTCCCTGGAGATCAGCGAACAGATGGGAATTAGTCGTTGTTGAATATCAAAGAGTGCATGGCATCGGAAACAGATCCTACAATCAGAGGAAGTGACATGGGAGAGAGATAAAGAATAAAAAATAAAACCAGTAGCGCAAACTTAGAGACCTTGATATAGGTACCTAAGAGATGCTTATTTATTTATTTATTGTTTTTTAGTGATAAAGTTTGCAACCAAGGTATTGTCTTTCCCAAATACACACATGGACACACTCACACACATGGGTCCCCTCCCCTCGTTGTGCCATGCAGTCTGCTTGGCGATGCCCTCTGTGCCATCTGTAGCCTGTGCCCTGTGTGCATGCCCCTCCCCCGCCCTCCTGCACTGTGCTGGGTGGGCTTAACCATCTGTGTGCCAGAGGGGGATCACAGGAAATGGACATGATAACACACAAACATACACAAGCACTTATACATCCATTCTCTGCAGGTTTGATCCTTAGCTGTACTACGTCTGCTGGTAATAATGAGTGCTAATCTTTTAAGCCATATAGGAGTAGTTAAATTAAGGTCAAGATTTGTTATTAAACAGTAATGACCAGATTTTTGGTCAGGCCAAGTAATTGGCTAATATTTGGGCCTTGTATGATCTCATTTTAATTTATAAATGTATTTTATATAATATGTCACTATACATTCACTATATTCACTATATTTTATCCGCTTTGGATAAAAGCGTCTGCTAAATGCATAAATATTCATTTATAATATTAAGTTATTTATTTTATTTTATTGTGGACATTCTGTCATTTGGTTAATTATTATATCATATTTAGTCTAGTGCTGTCAATCGCTAAATAAAAATTAACTAATTAATCGCACGTTTTCTGAAATTAATCACGATTAATCCCACCTAACATTAACGTTTTGAAATATACTTTTATATTGCGATAATTTCACATTCAATCTTCAAATTAACGTACAACATAAAGACAGTATAGTTTTTAATATTTGTTTAATGCCACCTTTTTTTATGACTGAAGCCCAGTATCAATGATACCATACTCATTTTCTCTATAAAATTGCTCCCCACTAATATTTAACCATTGACTATAACCATTCAACATTACAGTATAATTGAGAGCTATCAATTTGAACATTTATTAGACTTTAAAAAAGTCTAGTGTGTAAGATGTGAGACAGTGCTGGGCTGCTCCAGGACAGTTTTGAAAACCATTTATTTGTCAGTTCTGTTTTTTATATAGATAGATAGAGATAGATAGAGTCTATGTCAATGTATATTGTGCTACGATGAATGAGTACTAAACAAATATTTTAATTACTAATATGAATAAAAATAATAATGACATAGTAAATACATTGTCCCTTCTGTCTTTTTTTCTTTCTGTCCTCCCCTCTTTTGTTTTTCCGCTTTCCTCCTTTGCATTCCCAGAATCCTCCCTGAGGAAGTTAGTGCTGGATTGTAGTGTTTGAGGGTATTTGGCAGTCTAGGAATGGGGAAAAGTCTTGGATATTTGGCAGATTTAAGATGGTGTGTGTGTGTGTGTGTGAGTAAGGAAGGATCTAGGATGTTTGGATGAGATTACATGGCACCATGTCTGACAGTTTGGCATGGTAAGTGTTGGCCGTATGTGTCTGTTAGGTAGTCTAGGAGATTTGCCGCTCTGAGGGTCAGCAGTGTCAGGTGTTTGGCTGGAAAGGGGAGGTGGTGTAGGGTTTTGAGCTTGTAGTCCTCAGGAGTTGACAGGACCGTGGTGGGCAGAGTGGAGTGTTTGGCGGCAGGAGCATGAGGGGGCAGAAATGGGTGTTCTGGCAGCCGAGTCCAGGATGGATGGGGACGCCCATGGCACGGATAGGAAACATGGCTGGAGGATTACGCAGAAAGAGAGTGAGTGGAATCTAGGTGGCAGAGAGAGAGGATGTGCCTTCAGGTGAACAGGATTAAGAGACAGATCTGTTTCGGGTTCCCCTCAGAACACCCGCAGCCTCTCTTTCCTTCTTGCTCTTCCTTGAAAGCTAATCGGCTTCCTCCTCAAAAGCAGTCATTGCAAACATTATAGTTCCTGCAGAACAAACAAGAACACCACCGCCGTACCGTAACTTTCTATCCCCAGAGGAAAGAAAAATTACAAATGAGATCCCTTTGATATATAAACGGTGCTTTTCCTAGATGGCAATGAAATGACATGGAGAGCAAATGGAGTGTCCTGCTTCTTCAGAGTGTTCTCCTGAGAGAAGGACTGCAGTCTCATATGTATGAAAGCATGTTTCCAACTAAGAGTAAGAGATAAAAAAGATAACCATGAAATAATAAAGTCCCATCATCAGAGATAGTTGCAGTTATGAGCTTCTGTACATGTGTCTCCTCCTGAAGTTCCTAAAGAGACCCCAACAATATCTCAAGCTTTGCTTTGGGACAATTCTAAGGTAGACACAATCAACTTTCCAAACAATAAGCTCTGTTTTCATCTCACAGTAGAGCTTCAGTCTTTTCTTCATTCACCGTTACGAGGCGAATGCGGTGGCAGCATGGAGGCAGGCGGAGGATGAGGAGGTGTTGTAGCTGCAGGCTGGAGATCTGAGAGCTTCGCTCCATCCAGCTTCTCACAGATGGACTTTTAGAGGAGCTGCACAAAGCCACTGTGGAGAATCATCTCAACGCTGCTTTCTTCCTCTCTTGTTTTACTTTCCTTTCTCATTCCAGCCTGTGCTGTCTCGCCACAGGCACAGAAGTGTTGAGACTGTGTAGGAGCATGTGTTCTTGAGTTTCCAGGAGAGATGTGTCAGGTGTACACTCTCACCGAATTCTGTCCCGTGTAGAACCCTGGACCCAACCTGCCATAAACGCACTTGAAGTTCTAGCAATTGAATGTACAGTTCACATTTTGCATACTATTTGAGGAAAAATAGCAATAAGGCTTTCCAGATGTTACATTTTTAAATAACTTAAAGGTTCAGTAGCACTATCTGCCTTTTAACTTCAAAGGTCAGACTGGAAAAATAGTCATTTACAACTTAACTGATTCATTAAGCAGTAAACTAACATTTTAAGGTTTTAAATCAATATTTATCACTTTTTTTATTGGGCCTGTTAAGAACAAAAGAGACTGGTCTAACATGACTGTTTGGAGTTAGGAAGACTAAATGAATGAGAAGATGAACAGAGGGAATTAGAGATGAAGGGATGAGAGAATGGATGGATGGATGTGTTCTAGGGGGCATTATCGTTCGTCATTATTTGAGCTCCTGCAGTGCTCCATCGCGGCTCTAATGGCGCGAAGACACTTGGTGTTTCTTTCCTCTCTTCTCTCTCTCCCTTTCATTCACACTATTCTTTCCCAAGCCTGGCACTGCAGAGTAGTTTAGTCAGTTAGAGCTTGTTTCAGTCTTGTTAGCAAAGTGAAACACAACAACTGTCTTGTATGTACCTGTAATCCAGTAGACTGCTTCTTGACTGTCGGTTCACGGTTGGAATGGAGTGATGTCTTCGTTGTAATGCATTGTTTTGTAGCAGCTGAGTCATGTGGGGCTGGTACATGTCTTTGAAAGTGAAATGAAGCGTAATTTTGCCCTCCAGGTTGTGAATATACTTCTCCTACTGAGAGCTTCAAAAGACACGCATCTCACTGGACTGTCAGAGAAAGCCAATGTTCGGCTGTGTTAATATTCATGTCTGCCCTGTCCATTTATGTGCTTATGTATCCAAAATTGGACACTACAAAAGAGTGTGTCAGCGAGTTTCATTGACATAAATCAGGGGTTTTAACCTTTACAGACCCAGAGCCCCCCATCAAGACATCAAGGGATAAATGTTAAAAAGGTACATTTCATTAATAACATAAACATTATTATTTTCTGTAGTGCTGAACATATCAAAAATCGCATCGTGAAATTAAAGTCAGTATATTTGGAAAACATTAAAACTATGAGAATTAAGTAGAAATTAGCACAACAAAGCAAATTCAGTAAAAGAGTAAAGTCTTTAAGAAGACAAGATTAAAGTGCAATATTAAATATTAGTTAAATCCTACTTTTGGATAGTTTTAACAATAAAGATATCTGAAAAGGCAACCATTGGTTGACTCCTTGGGTTAAGTATTGGAGACGTCGAGCGCAGCAGGTTTTCACTCCTTCAGGGTTGATTACTTTGATTATCATCCTCATATTCTCTTGAGAAACAACATATCCTCAGTGAACTCAGTGCTGATGTCCCTAAAGACAAAGATTTTTTTTATTTCTTAATCTTGTCCTAAAGTAGATTTTACTAAATTGTCCACATCCATTTCTCACACAGAAACTGCGTTTCTACAACAGCATTTCTTGCTAAATATTTTTCTCCTGAAATGCTAACTTTAATCTTGTATGTCTATATAACTTTGTTCTGGTATTTTCAACTTATTCCAAAAATATTCCAACTGTATTCTTGTAATCTTAAAACCTTTTTTTTGTGTGTGTGCAGTTGTAGTTCCTGCACCCCAGGTTGAAAAATAAATAGTTCACCCAAAAATTCTGTCATTATCTTCTCACCCTCCTGCTAGTATACCCATGTTATTATCATGTTAGTGTGTCGATAAGACTTTTGGTTTGTTTGTGTCTGTGTGTGTCTGTGTGACTGTCTAGTGTGTAAAACAGAGAAAAAAACATACCAACAACATAACAACAAAAGAACACCTTAAAGACCTGCATGTAAAACTCTGAGAAAAGCTGCTGTTATATATTTTGTGATATGTTGATATTTGCCATTGCCAGATGACTGACAGTAGCAGAGGCAGACAGACAGAGAATGTGTGTGTGTGTGTGTGTGTGTGTGTGTGTGTGTATAAAGGCGGTCTTCTGCTGAGGAGGGGAGATAAGGACTCTATCTTAATGGCTTCTCTCGTCTGCCACTCAGCCATCAGACAGAGATTTCCTCTCCCTCAGTCCAGATAAACACACTTCACAACCTTGTCACACGTCTTGCACAAGCAAGAGAGAGAAAGAAGGGATGTGAATGAGAGATTGGTAACCGTAGAGATGCATAAAGGAATACTTCACCCAAAAATGAATATTCTGTCATAATGTGTAGGAAAATGCTGCCTACTCTTCCATACAATGAAAATGATGTACTGGAGTTTTCAAGTTTCAAAAGAACCTTATAAATATAATAAGTGGACCATATGACAAGCCTACCAGTTGTGAATTTCACAGATTTTGACTTTTTATTGTAGGCTTTTTCACTGGTTCAATTATACTGGATGAACCAATTCAGTAAAAGAACCACAAAAAAAAAAATCAGTTCAGAGTTCAGAGACCAATGATGACAGAATTTTTATTTTGAGAATAAAGTGAAATGGAATGCTTATTTTTGAGCCACATTATTTTATTCTGGTTTTGGTAAATTCTAAAAATAATGATGGACTTAAGGAAACTGAAGGACTTCCCTGATTTTGCCTCTTAGGGGGTAATAGCTGAACTTTAGCTGTGTGTGTGTGTGTGTGTGTGTGTGTGTGTGTGTGTGTAACAGTGTAAGGAAATTGTTTACTGCCTGTCTGTGTCAGACCCTCACTACTCTGTGCCTCTAATGCAACACAGCTGTGAGGGGGCTTGGACACTACACATCTGCTGAAGGGACCTATTGTGCGTTTGCACGTGTGCATGCGCTGGATACATGTATTTGTGGAGATAAACAGATAAAGACTGTACACACGTGCACATATGTTTCTGTACATTTGCAACCTTTGTTTTCCATGCATGCAAATAACCTGCATGAAGGTAAGTGTGCTGTGAAGTTCAATTCTCACATAAAAGCCCAGTTAGAAAAGTGAAGTTTGTAGATTTGTGGGAATTGAGCGAATCAGCCCATCAGGAGAGTTTGAACCTTGAAAGCACCTGCCTTCTCCATTCACGCTCCCGCTCTCTTAAAAAGCCATCTTCATCAATAGCAGCTTTTAAAGTGGATGAAACTGTTTGGAACTGCTCTTTATTCCTGTTCTGATGGATTTTCTGCTCTCTCCGGTCTTTGTCTCACTGGCTGTTGTTGATGTTATTTCAACTCTTTTTTTTATTTTCATTTCTCCATCACCTTGCAGCCTTGACTGGAAAGATCGTTCAAATGTTTAACTACAGATAATTGCTACCTGAGAGAAGCTAATTAATGTGCTGCTTGCTCTTGTGTGTATGAACAGATTTGAATGTATGTACTGTATGTCTTTACATTTTATACACTGTATTATCTCGCTTTTGAAACATCTCTACAATATCCTGTCTTCTGTCACCACTTTGTATTAGTGCTTTCTAAGGCAAGCACTGCTATTACTACTGCTCAAACTTGGGGTTAGATGTTTAAACAAACCCTTAACCCCTTATATTAAACTTGGTCAAGTGTGCTGTCCAGAACAGTGTGGCTTCTTTAGTAGTAAGTTTCTAAACAGATGATTTTTGATAGGATTAATCTGGCAAACAATTCCCGTATGTATTCCCGACTCTAGCATCATGACTGACTTTTCACATTTAGACATCAAGAATTTTCATCAGAAATTGTTCTCAGCCGTTCACACAGGATGTGTTTTTCAATGTCACTTCTTTTCAATTGGGTTTCTATGTAAACGCATACTAGACAGACGTATTGGACTATTGGACTCGCATATCAGGCGTCTTGCTTTTTTCAAAGCATAAACATGAAATGTGTCACATACTTATGCACTATTCTATGAGGTTTGGTAGTATAAATAGTGTGAGTAGTGTGTTCACACTGAGAAATTCCAAAAAGAAAAAGTGCACTTTAAATACCTGGATAATGCACTTAAATAGGCTTTAGGCTCTGATTATTAATCACTAAATAACCTTATAAAATTCATTGCTGAGTACATAGTACATAGTGTATAGTGTATACTGTGTCATATGCCCCCTAATTCTGTTTTATACATGTATAATATAATACATAGGCAATATAGACATATAAAAAGAGAAAAAACACTATTATTTGTATTTATCAGGGCCATACAAGTCTACAGTCTTGGCAGAGGTCAGGTCAGGTCAGGCCAGGTCGGTGTGTCTTGAACGTTGTCATGCTGCTAACAATTTCCTCAGTGATCAACAGGAAAATGCACAAATAATGTTACCACAATGCTCTAACTGCATTATTACAGTTTGTGCTGGAGAGGTCAGGGCACAGTGCTGTTCTGAGTTCACTAACTTACTCAATAAATTGGATTACATACCAAACATTATATGATTTTTTACATTCTTATCGTAAATTAAATACCGTACAAAGAAATGGTTTGTTGTAAATATGACCATGGCTGCGGGAGACATATAAAGGAAATATGATTAGCATTAACATGCATGTGTGTGCAAGTTCACAAACGTACACTAAATGTGTCTGCAGTTTGTTCAGAAGGTGGACAGCAGTGTGTGTGTGTGTGTGCGAGGAGGCTGAGAAAGACTGACACTCTGTTTAGAGTTCAGCGTTCAAGTCTTGCTGCTGTATTTTAATCTGTCAGACTGCTTTCCTCCGTTTAGAAGAATAGTTTGTTCATTCTCTTTCTCTCTCTCTCTCTCTGTCTAGCTCCCTCTCCCCCTCTCTCTTGCTCTGTAATAACGAGTGACAGGGGCCGTGTGTTAGTTACACTATGAAGACCCAAAGCATAGAGCTCGCTCGAAAACTCGTGTTTGTTTGTGGTTGATGTGCACGTGCTTAAGCCACTTTTTGTCATTCATTTCAATTGGATGAAACAATCTAAAAGAGGTTTGCTGGTCCATGCCTGTTCAATAATATATATGTATATTTTTATTGTTCTTACATACTTTTTTTTTATGTGTGTGTGTGTTTGTTTAGATTTTGTTCTTGTTTGATGTCTGAGTAAAAACAATTACATTTTGTATACAAGAAAGTTATCCAACTTTTGAATGGCGTGACCATTTTATATGGCTTAACTGAGTAGTGTGTGTGTGTGTGTGTGTGTGTGTGTGTGTGTGTGTGTGTGTGTGTGTGTGTGTGCGCGTGCACTTAGTTATACTTTTAAAACAAAACAAGTAATCTTGCCAGCCTTGTTTCAGACATCTTGGGACATCCTAAAATGGAAAATGATTCATAAATTTGGCAAATGCTTTTTTTTCCCCCCAAAACTGAAATGTTCCTTTCATTCTTAGGGATAGTCTGTAGTAATTAATATTATCTTTATGTAAAAATAATAGAAGCCTATGATACTGAACATTAAGATGAACAAAGTGTGTGTATGTGTGTGTGTGTTTGATCGTAAGTGTGTATTTGATCAGAAACAGACAGAGGGACACTGTGGCTGAAGGAAGGGGGCAGTGCTGCTGCATGTGTGTGTATGTGTGTGTGAGTGTGAAGCTGTGCTCCGCGATACACAATGTCATCCGCTGGCCCTTTAAGAGGCGATCTAGCAGCTTAGAGCCATAGAGAGGGGTGGAGAGAGAGAGAGAGTGAGAGAGAGAGAGAGGGGAGGGAGTGCGAGTTCGGCGTGTGAGAGTGTGTGTGCAGCGGAGAGAAACAGAAACAGTCTCTGGTTTTGCGAGAGGTTAGAGGAGCACCAGGCAGCGTGTGCGTGTATGTGTGTGTGTGTTCTCGGAGGACCCCGGGTGTCGGACGCGTATGTTGTCGTGGAAGGACTCCTGCATCTCAGACCCCTTGTTTCAGCATGCTTACTGAGCCTGAGCTTCCTCAGGAGTTTAACAGGTATGTTCACACACACTCACGCACAAGCGCTCACTTTTCCAAGCCAATGCCGGGAGGAGGAGAGCGAGGGACAGGCAGATGAGCAGGAGAAGAGTGTGTCTGTGTGGTAGTCTAAGAAACAGACATTTTTAGTTTGTTTGGCATGTTTAAGGCTGGCTGTGTGTGAATGTGTCTGCGGTTTAGAAAAGAGAAGAAAGTTCAGTGTGACTTCGAGATGTGTGTGTTTTTTTTACTGTTTTCTCTGTGAGCATGAGACGCTGGGACTGTATTCTACATATCACACTTGAAACTAAGTTGTAAATGTCTCTAGTGTTTGGTCTAACAGGTGACATGCTGTCGGTGTGTGTATGTTTGTCTATCGCCCTATACACACACACACAGACATATATACATATGTATATGTGTGTGTGTGAGTATTAGATGGTGTTTGATAAGGGTCGGTGCTCTCCCGTCAGTGTTTCCCTGGCGCAACCTCTTTTTTTTTTACTCATGTTGCACTTCAGGGTAACACGCTTGGCAACTGAAACACAGAGCATTTCACTTCTGTACCACTTTCTTGCTTCACAAAATGCCTTTTTTTTCCCCCATTAGTCCATGTTGTTTTAATCTTGTTTGTGTTGTTTTGGTGTTTTATTGTGGCCAGATGTCTGCACTGGCCTTCTGTTGTGGTGGTCCGAGGTGGGAAATGTTCTCACCTACTTTAATATGTCAACAAAAGTGGCTTTGCTGCCGAATAAAGAGGTTTTACTTTAAAGCTCCATAGGGAAGATTACACATAATACTCGTTTTTTAATGCAAGCTTCACCCCCGACACACACACACACACATTTATTTTTTATTGCATTAGAGCACTGCACTGTTTTACCAGATGAAACTAATCTTTTGTTCGGCGATAAACTCTGGGGTTTTATCCCTGAATTAAAAACACATTTATATGTCAGGAAAATGTGTTTTTAATAAATCATCATGCTCTTTCTGGGGGGAGGGCGAGGATGGGGGCAGAAAGAGATAACAACAACTATGAGGAATTAAACATTTAAAGGATTACATAGAAAAGCAGAATGTATAGTGATAAATGCAGGGATTACAATGACTTAGAAGAAAAGGATGGTTAAACTCTAGTTTCCAGTAATGCTAGCTGTCAGTGGTTAAAGAGCATGAAACTGAGTGTGTGATTATGAGTGTGTGTGTGTGTGTGTGTGAGGATGGGAGCGAAAGTGCAGTGTTTGTCCATGTAAAGTGTATGTGCATGTGTCTTTTCTGTCCCGATGCTGAGTGTCTTTGAAAAAAGTCTGCTGTCTTTTTTTTATTTGTGCATAGAAAAACCGTTTTACTGAGATTAAGCAAGGAATTAATGAGACCTATAAAAAATGCAGTTATAATGTTTGATGGTGATTCAAAATAATGTATAATTGTTGTTTGTATGTTGATATCATATCACTCATCTGATGAATGATTAATTTAAAAAACATTAACTTCAATTTAATTTTGGTTTCATTTTAAAATTAGCATGCTGTAAAGTGCAAAAGGTTTTGTTAAAAAAGAATTATAGTAACAAAATTGACTTTATTCATTTATTAAGAACATTTCCTGTTTGGTGTAGTTTTTTTTGTATTTATTTGACATCTAAAAATACAGAACTATGAAGTGTTTTTTAAATCATCTGTACTACGAAGCAGTAGTAGATAATTATACAAAATGTTGCTTTGCTTAAAATACGTTGCTAAATATTTTTTTTATATAAAATAATATAATCATTCTAAATAATATAATCATTATCATTAATAATAATATAAAAATATTGTGTATTATTATCATTATTGTTATTCTTATTATTGGAGTGGTAATCTGGGTGAGTTTAGATTTATTAGAGGAGCTCAGAGGATATTCTATGGCCAAACTGTCACATTCCTCAAAGAGAGAGAGAGACAGCGATCGAGTGTGAGGGGGGAAAGGGGACTTTAACACTTCTCCATTTGTCTCCCTCCTTTAATGGATGGTTGTGTTACATCGCACTCTCTCGCTCGCCCTTTCTCTGTCTGTCTGTCTCTGAGTCAGTCAATTCTTCCTGGAAAAAGATACACAGAAGACACAGTGGGTCCGTTCACCACTAAGCATGTGTGATTGAACTAGCTGGTGACAAATGTGGCTGATGCACTTCCATTTTTGATTCCTCTGCGTCAAAGAGAAAACAGATTAAACCACCAGCCTTTACTTTTGTCACTTTAACACATATTACTTGCAAGCTGCTTTATAGCATACACAAAGTGCGGCTTTATCTAGTTGAAGGAGTGTGTTTATGTACTTGGATATAGAGGAAAAAATGTCCCCAGAAGTGAAATACTGAAGAAAAAAATCTTCCTTTGAAGAACATTCAGAGAAAAAGAGGAAAAAAACAAAGAATGAGTAAAGTGTTTTTTTTATATATGCATATTCTAAAAATGCAAAGGGTTAAGGTCGGAGTTAAGCTATAGTGTTTATAATTAGCTTTATATAAGCACAATTGAAGTCTGTGGTTGAGAGACTATATTAAGACTATATTTGTGGTGACCAGGTAGTCCCTTCAGAGAAACAGCTTAGTAAACTTAAAATATGTTGTCTAAATATACATTTAGAAAGGGTTATATTGGGTTTAGGGGAAGGAAAATATCTTAGCTTTGTAGAAAAAAAAAGTCAACGGAAAGTCTCCACAGTGATAGAAAAACAAACGTGTGTGTGTGTGTTCTTATGCTACATTGTGGGGACCAAATGTTCCCACAAGTATAGTAAAACCTATAAACAATTAAAATGATGTTTATCTGAAAGTGTAACAGTGCAAACAGATTTTCTTTAAGGGGTAGGTTTAGGGTTAGGGTTAGGGTTGGGTTAGGCAATAGAAAATATTATTTGGTCAGTATAAAAGTAATAGAAGTCTCTGGAAAGTCCCCACAATTTACAGAAATAAACTTAACTGTAGATTGTGTACAGATTTGTCCCTAAACTAGAGCTAAATCTGACAAACATTCCCTTTGGGGACATTCAGGAATGTCCTCATTTAAAAAAAAAAAAAAATATATATATATGTATATATATATAAATATATATATATATATATGTATATATATACATATATATATATATATATATATATATATATATATATATATATATATATATATACATACATACACACACACACACACACACACACACACATATATATATATATTATTATTATTATTATTATTAATAATTAATTTTTTTTTTTTTTTTGGACATTCCTGAATGTCCCTAAAGGCATTTTTTAGAAATTCAGTTAAGGTGTGTGTTTCTCTATAAAAGTTATAATTAGCTTTATATAAAAACACTAGAAATCTGTGTTGTGTCCTCATTTATGTTTAATGTGTGTGTGTGTTCTGTCTGATTGATGGAGGTTCTGGATCTTCTCTCTGGGTCATTCATTACAGACTGGCTCCATTGTGTAGTCCGTGTTATGAGCTCTCGCAGCGGCTTGATAACCGTGTCTCCATGAAAAAAAGGAGGGTCAAAAGAGAAGAATGCTGAAGTGTTTCCTCCTCCCCCTTCAGAAATCTTCCCAGACCTCCCCTGTGCGATCAGCTGACCGTCGGGACGTCCGCTAAGACTGAAGGGAACTGAGTCCCTTTTAGGTTAAAGTCTTATTTATTGAGTCCGAGAGGATAACAACACAAAACACTATGACGACAAATCAGAGGTGACAGCATTGACAATTGCATCATGGGAAGGATAATAAAAATCAATGGACTGCTTTTCTCTATCCAGTCCCTCAAGCTGTATTATAACGGCTCTGTGCTTGCAGGTAAAGGAGGAGTCTGGATGGAAGACTGTGTTGCATATGCCTGTTACACCCAATTTGTTGTTGTACAGGACTGTATGAATGGAGTAAATGATGCCAGCACCCGTTTACACAGCCACCCGGGGCTTCTGGGAGCAACCCACGATGGATAAGCATTTGACAGGGGCATCAAATTTACAGACACTCACACACACTAAAAGAAAACAAGCAGAGGCTGAGAAAGTTTTCATAGAAGTTTCAAGTGTGTGTGTAATATGTAAAATGTCACTAGAAACATGAGTCAGTCCAGAGAAATAATTAATTAGAGATGATAGGAAACTATGCAGACAGATGAAGTGATGACTAAAATACTGGCAACCCCCCTCTGTATGTGTGTGTGTGTGTGTGTGTGTGTGCGCGCATGTGTGTTGATGCAGCAGTTGCCTTGGTGCTGTGGGCACAGTATTCGCTTGGTGCCTTGTGTCCACCCAGCGGCAAACACACACCATTGCTTATTATGCATTTGTGTGTGCGAGCGGGCTTGTTTTCGCTTTTCTCATATGACTTTTGATTTTGTGTGTGTGTGACTTCACCTCCATGTCTAAACAGTAATGGCTGACAGTGACATTAGGCTCTGTGTTCTTGCCTTTTGTGGCGACACTGGACAGGAAATTGGGGTGGCCCTGCAGCCCTCGCGTCAGAGGGAAAAACAGAGACGGCATTGTGTTTTCTCTGAGTACGTGTGTGAATAATGTGTGTATTTAGAGACACATACACTTGTGTGAAATTGTTCACCGACTTTAAGTGGGGGGGGGGGCTTTTTAAAAGACGTATGAGTGATTATTCAAGGAAAAAATATTTTTTAGCACAGTTAGCTAGCCATCAGCTATATTAAAGACGTTGTTAAGAAATCTGAAAAAGTTTTTTTTTTTTTTTGTGAGAGATTAGTAATGTATAAATTGGTGCATGGAAACGTGATCTTTATTCTATGTTTTGGTAAATTAACCCCCCCCCCCCCCACCTCACATAAAAATCCAAGTGCCGTCACAGCAGCAGTCAACGCTGTGATTAGTGATTACGGCGTGAATGAAGAGCCCTCACAAGTTTGCACTACAGATGAATTTACTTCAGCGGAGTCGCTCTCTCTGACTCTCTCTTCTCTTCCGCTCCTCTGCCGGCCGCTCTATTCCCACAGAGAGAAAAATTGAGAGAGCTATAAATAGCTGTAAAGTAATATACTTAAAAGACTGTCCAAAACAAAAAGAGTCGGGCACAAATGGTTGATTGTGCAAAACGGGACTATCTGCGACTTTATCATCCTGGGAGCAGAAGTTAAAGAGTAGAGAGAGGGATAAGCAATTCTCCTAATGTCTGAGTGGATTGTGAGGTATTCTCAGTTTCTTACCGAAGGCATCGTTGTTGTTATCTGTGCTGAACGGGCCGATTGTCTGAACTTTGGGACACACTTTGTTTCATTCCCACACTCTGATAACAAAGAAGAGCTGACCTCCCTAATCAGATAATCATATTACACAGGAATTTACCTTCACCAAGTGTGATGATGCTTTTATAGTTTTTAAGGGAGTGTAATCCATCAGAAAAATGTCTAGATTTTTTATTTGCCACTGCATGTGTTGATTTACTTCAGATATTCCCCACAAGTGAGTTACTGTAAATGGGGAATGTCCGGGAATGTCAAAAAAATAAATAAATAAAATAAATAAATAAATAATAATAATAATAATCTTATGCAAAGTTTTGTTCAAAGGCATCACTGTTACATACTATAATGCTAATAAATATTATTAGCATTGTACACAAACAACAAAAGGTGTCTATCTTGACTTTTTCAACCACGCTCTGTGTATCTGGATGCTTTTTATCGTAGGCATGCGGGATACACATGCAAAGCATCATCATGCAAGTTCTCGCGGGCCGTGCACATCCGAGTGTGTGCGTATGTGACACGTTTAGCCTCTAAATTATGTCCTGTCATTAGAGGCACTTCTGGAGTGTTAACCACTGCTGATGGTGATTAGGTAAAGCTCCTGGATTCAGTATTTAAAGTGCAGCTCCACTCCGCTGTTTAATGGACCCTGTATTTTGGACGATTAGCGTCTGCGGAGAAATGTACATGTGATATGAGAGGGACTTAGGAGAGCGCTCAATCTGCATCTAAGCTCAAAGTGGAAGTGTGCCTTTAATCTGGGCTTAACGCACGCAGTCTTTGGGAGGGGGCCGAGTGGTGCACCAGTGGGGCAGCCATTAGCTTTTAACGATTAGCCGTGAAAGTTAGCCTCTAGACCTGAAGTTCAACTGCGATGGGACGGGATGCGAATGCTTAAGTTTCTGAAATATACAAAAATATTTATGTCATTTTCTTTGATGATACACCCCGAACTGGATAATACTGGTGTTTGGAGATTATACTGCCTTCATTTGTGTGTGTTTAGTCACCTCACCCGTATCAGCACATTGATATTCAAGGCTGTTTATGAATAACATAATTCTTAGCCTTGTGAAAATGAAAGGCAATAAAGTTATTAATCTACCAGATAATGAGCGAAGACTGCTGTTAAAGTTTACAATGCAAATAAGCAGACATGACTAGCCTGTAAGGAAGTCTTAGCTTCAGAGACCGTTCTTTGTGCGTCTGTGTTGCGTTAGCGAGTGTGTGCGTCAGTGGACAGGGTCTTGTGTGTTTGGCAGAACGGCCTTTATTGGAAGCACAGAAGGATGGAGTGAAATTATGCTAATGGCTGCTAATTATGACCTTGGAGACCAGCTTTTCTGCCAATTTATCTACTTAATAAAACCCTCTCTTTTTTTAATCCCAACATCTCGACAAGCTTTAAATGTTTCATGTAGACTCTCCACCGTGACAGGTCTGCCAACTTTAAATGAAATAGTGGCTATAACCTGCTCACCCGGGGAGTGGAATTGTATAGTAATTATACTTCAAAGGCTCGCAGGAAAATAGACATTTCATTGCTCAAGAGGAGCTGTGAAAAGCCTCTGTCAGTGGGCCGGCAAGGAAGAAGGAAAGAAAGAGTGTGTGTGACAGGGAAGAGCGGAAAAGAGATGCGGACGTGTCTAAAGGTGCGCACAGATATGAATGACAGAGATACATTTATAAAGAAAATAAACCACCTGAGTAATTACTAACAATATTTGTGTGAAATATCGCCTTGGGAATCTCCAATTCCACTAAATGGTTGCGGTTCCATTAATTATTCTTTTTGGCACTTTTTTGGAAGTATTAGTCTATTTTTAAAAAAATGATATACTGAACAAAAATTATTTTTGCTTACCAATTTTCATTTTATATATATATATATATATATATATATATATATATATATATATATATATATATATATATATATATATATATATATATATATATATATATATATATATATATATATATATATATTTTATTTATTATTATTTTTTTTTATTATTATTATTATTTACTAAAAATCTGTTCTAAATGTGTGTCTTTAACTACTAGCTTTCCAGCTATTCATGACGCCGATTTAGTTTCACGAGCCTTAACTAAACAGTTATTAAACACCCGTTCTCGGGTTCGAGTTGGATGTGACAAGCAATTTGCTGGTTCCAATAAGAACTGGTTCTCGATTGCCTGTGAGGGTTGTGTGTGTCTTTGTTGGTCCTGATGTGTGTGTTGGGGGTTGGTGTGTTAGAGAAAGCGGCACAGAGGTGTGTGTGTGTGCATGTGTGTCGAATTGAAACAAAAGGGCCCAGTGTGTTGGAGTGTCTGGAGGTAGAGTAAACACAGTGTTGGTGGAGGGGTAGACAGGTCGTGCGGCTCTGACGGCCCAAGTGCAGTTTATACAGCTGCACTGACTGCTTTTACTGCCCCAGTTTGAACCAGCTTAAAGCCAAGGTAACCCCCACACACACACATGTTCACATTCATACAGCCAAATTAACACAGATATAGTGACTACTACAATTATAGGTATTACACACCTGCGTTAGTGTTTGTTATGACAGAGCAGTTGCTGTCAGGCTCTAGCAGTATGACATCTGCATCACAGTTTATCATTTAACTCTTCACTTTATCTCATCTATACAGTTAGTCGAAGCGTATCTTCTTTGTTTCTGTAGCCGCCAGCCTTGGGTTTGATTGAGGTGAGTCTTATTCATCCCATCCAGACAGTTAGAAACCTTATATGATGTTTGTCTTTACAGCTAATCTAAACCAAATAAGCAGTAAATGAGAGAAAGAGAAACCTTAGCAGCGCTCCGGAGCTCCGCCAGATGTGGTGTCTGAGTCAGACCAGGGCTATGAGAATACCATACAGTTCAGCACACGCAAACTGTGTGTACCGAGACTGACGATGCTAGGTGATGAAAGATCATTGTGGTAAAAAAGTAACCTTTCTATTGCACTGACTTTGTGCCGTATATTAGTCTCATTTTTCTACCTCAGAGCATAAAATATATTAAGTGATTGTGAACTAAAGGGTAAAAAAGAAATAAGTGTAACAGTGAGCTATAAAGTCAGTTATAAAATCACATTTGAGCAGTTGCAGCACATGAAGTGACATTATGAGATATGAAGTCAAAACTATGAGATATAAACTCGCATTGTGAAAAAGTGTTACAATAATGATACAAAGTTACAGTTGTAAGAATTAAAGTCACAATTATGAGAAAGTCTCAATTTGAAGACATAAAGTCATAATTATGAGCAATTACAAGAAATAATTCACAGTTAGGCTTCCATAGCTTTGCTTATAAAACTAGCTTTGGGGGAAAGCAAAGTTACTACAACATTGCATTCAAATCAAATTTGTTTGCCAATTCTTTTAGTTGAAGAGTAGGAGCCATATAAAAGTACTTCTCTCCATCTCCCTTTATCCTTGTCTGTCTTTTTCTCTTAAAAGAGTGGTACTTATTCCCCAGGGCCATAGTAACACTAGCCCCAAGGCTGAGAAGCGTCTATGAAAGCACTTAGGCAATGCCGTAAGCCAGATAAAATCTTATTACGAGAGCATATTCATTTTTCCTTCGCGTGCATTGTGGGAGAGAGAGTTCATTTAATAAATGCTTTTTCTTTCTGACTGTATCAGAGGAACACAGACTGTCATCAAGGCCTATTTTCTCTGGCATTGTCAACACCATATACACTGTCATTAACATCTACTGTGGCACACACGCTCACGCACACACCATTGTCTGTCTGTGTTCTTGGCTAACATGATATTTGATGTGCGCTGGGCCGTCTGCACTTTTCTTTAATGGGCCGCTCGAGTCTTTACATCAAACAGGCTGGCTAAACACATCATGTGCAGCGCTGCTACAGTAAATGGCTCTGTGATAGTGTAGGTGGGACGTCTCTTTGATGGAGGGATGGATGTGGACAAAGCTACGGCATTGATGGCTGTCATTATGCGGGTAGTGTGTGTCAGGTGTGTGTGCGTGTGTGAAATGCTCCTGTATATGTCACTCACAATTAAACAACAGCCACATCTCTGTCTCTGCCATGTCTTTCCTGAATGCCTCAGTCACTTTTCCTTTCTCGTTTTTCCAGGATGTCTTCCAAGCGACCAGCCTCTCCATATGGGGGAACAGATGGAGAGGTAGTCATGGCGACGAGCAGACAGCGATTGGAGGATGAAGAGGTTGACGGACATGCTGTCATTCACTTGCCCCTGAGTACGTACTGCAGCAAAGTGTCCCCGCGATCTCCGCGACTGCTCGACAGCCCCCCAACACTACACGCGAACATGGTAGGTCTCAACGCTCAAACCTCTGTCATGCGATTGGACGAGGTTAGCCCCTCCCACTTGGTTAATATGCATTCGACTGACTCCTCCCATTATCTCTCTCTCATTTGGCGTGGAAATACCCGTCACGCTTCGATGACGTCATAGGCAGACGCAGCGAGACAGGTCGTCTTCTTGAATGTGGCCAAAATGACTCATAAGCTCGGCTGTACATGTGTCATTTTGGAGTGTGAGTGCATGATGGGTCACTGTAGTCATGAAGGATATAGACTGTATCAGACATTCAAAGTCATAAGATAAAATACAAGCGAGATGGACCCTGTGACCCCAAATCGTCATCCTCACGTTAACGCACCTGAGCTCATGTATCTCTTCAGTGACCTTTCGCCCCACTCTGCTATCTCTTCCTCTCGATAAACACAGACTTCAGGAATCAATTTGGCTGTAAAACAATGAATCAGTACTTAAGGAACTTAACGGTAAGCTAATTCTGCAATTAGCTGTGATTACAGTGCACACTGGACTCTGCAGTTTTGGAACCGTTTCCCACAATAAACCAAAGTCCTCAAGCTTTCTCACTCAAGCGTACTCACTTTATATACTCGGCTTGCAGCGTGGTGTGTTTGTTTATGACTGTCGGTTCTCCCTTTTAGAGTCGTTTGCTGTTAAACTACTATATTTTGGGGGCGAAAATGTGCAGCATTTTTACCTTTTAGGAAGGTGCATATTAGTGCCTTAAAGTACAAATATACTCTATTTACATCCTTTAAAATAAAGGTTCCAAAAAGAGGTTTTCTCAGCGATGCTGTAGAACACTTTAGTTTCCCCCACAGACCCTTTCAGTAATTTAAAAAAAGTGTTAATAATCTAAAGAACCTTTTATTCAATGGAAAGGTTCCATGAATGTTATAGTCTCTTTATGGAACCAGATGCCAATAAATAACCATTATTTTTAAGAGTGTGATGGAAGGTAATGCACTAAGATGTGGCCAACTTTTTGAGGGTCCTGCCCTGGTGACAAACTAATTTTGCATTTTTCAAAAAAGTTTAGATTTGACACAGATTTGCAATTGGCTGTTGTACATGATGATGTCAGTTCAGTAATACAAATAATAAAGCTGCACGTGAAACCAAACTAATGTTTGTTATACAAAGGATTGTTATTCATATTAATCATAACGTGAATAATTATGTATCAGCAGCAGTGCAGTGCTTGTAATTGTTGTGTTATCTGAAAGACTAGACTGCTGTCTCTGTCTCTCGCGCTGACATGACAGACGTGGCATGAAAAAACATGCGCGCTGTATTTGATGTGGATTAATAAAGCGTATCCGTCTCGAGCACGGGCGGATTTTAGGGAAAGCAGGCTGGCATGTGTGAGACATTAAGTTTCCCTGAGCCGATCCGCGCTGACTGGCAGAAGAGTTGAGTGAGAGAGAGATTTACACGAGTGGGGACTCGGAGGGGCTTTGTCACGGCAATTGTATAAAGTGATAGGGAAGTGTAAATCGACTCGGCGAGTCCCTGGGTAGCGCGCAGCGGAAGATTACCGCTTTATCTTGTCATTGTAAATTAACACGGCAGCGGCGCACACGCTCTTCAGACTCCACTGACCTCTTCATCCTGAGAGAGAGAGAGAGAGAGAGGCGCGTTCATGATGATGGGGTCAGCGGGGCTGAAGCGCGCACAACCTGCAACAATAGAAGACGTGCTGGCGGTGCGCGTCCCCGCCGGTCTGTAAACTCCTGCTAGTTTTTTGCAGGCGGGAAGTAGAGGGCTTTGAAATCGAAAGGTGGGAAGAGCTTTACACGCGGGTGATAATAGCGAGGTGTTAATTACTCTCCCTTTTGTCCGGTTAATGAGGAGAGGCATTAAGGGAAGACGTGTGTTTCACGTTAATATTTGTTCTTAGATGCGTCAAATGCAGCCTTTAAATGTCAAAAACAACAGACTATCCTTTAACCTGACTCCTGTACAATCTTCTGAAAAGACTGCTTTTGTAAAAAATCAAAACTTTTTCATAAATGTTATTTTCCAAAACACCATTAAAAGCTCATTTAATTTGTTGATATATTTCTAGCTTATTATATTTTATGTAATATTTTAAATACTTTAATATTTTAAAATATTTTTATATTAATTTTTATTATGATAAAAATCAATTATTTGAGGGTTATTGTCAATCCAAGCCTAGATATTTCAAGAGAGAAACCAACAAAACGGTGGTAAAAATGTTCAACATTTCCTTGATAACATAGCGTTCTTATATTTTTCATGTTTTAGTTTTTCCCAAACAAATATAATCTACAAATCTGACAATCTTTTGAAATTGTAGTCTCACACAAATGTAATTAATTAAAGTATTTTTCTATGGCATAACCTAATGTAAATTCAGAGATGAGACGATGCAAGGTGTTTGAAAGTGTGTGAAGCGTTAGTAAATCTTCATCTGTGTGTGTGAGTGTGTGTTGTGTGTGTTGTGTGTGTGTGTGCATGCTCACGGCAGGATCAGGGCTGACAATAGCTTGGTTGATCCAGGTTTAGAGGTGAGCGGATTGCGAACACACGGTAGAGATCAGCAACTCAGGCTTAAGACAACAGACGAGGCGTCAGCACCGCAGGAGAGGAGAGAGGTCCAACTTGAGCGTGTGTGTTTCAGCAGCGGGACTCTTGACAGTTTAACTGATAGCAAGCATAGAGGTTAGTTTCCTAACGCGTGGTGAACGCGAGCCAGAGAATCACACAGCCGTGCTCTGAGTTAGTCTCATTAGCTAGACGCTACCTGTATCAGAAAAATATCTGGATTTAAGTTAGCATATGGAAGCGCGAGAGAGAAGGAATGAGAGAAACGCTCTGAGGGAAACAGGTTGGAATCCTGCGGAGTACAGGAAGGACAAACATTAAAAAAAGATGGCAGAAAAAGGTGGCATTTGGAAGAAAGCTGGCATCTGTGCTGAAGGGAGAAGATGAGAGAGAGAGAAAACTAGAGGGGGAAAGAAGGCATTTTTGCTTTCTTGGCAAGAGTTGAAGTGTGTTTAAATGTGCTCCTGTCACACATGAGCTTAAGAGGACAAAAGTTGGCTAATTCTGTCGCCATGCTGCCGTGGTTCAGGGATGAAGAGAGGGTCGTGGAGAGAGGCGCAGTTTCAGCCTTTCCACGAAGAATTGACATCTGCACAACTAAAAGCAGAACCACCCACACCGCACAGAACGGCACATCAGAAATACATATAAATACATATACTCAGCTTTGCACACTTATTCATACGGGGTGGAAAATCGCATGCACGCACGTTATCGACGGACAAAATAGGGGTACTTATCCTGAATATCAACCCTACTGTAGAACTGTTACTCACTGTGCACTACATTTAAAAATAGGGGAAAGAAAGCAACACATAAGCCATTAGCTCATCTGCTTCTTCATCTGTCCGAGACTTAGTGTCACGGCCGAGGACATTCAAAAAGCGAAGGAATACAGTTTCCTCCGCCGCCATCTCACCTTCTATTCGAATTGTTTTCTAGACATCTCTGGAGAAAGACGCGAGCTGCGGTTTGAAGTATGCTGTGGATTAGATAGATTGGAAGTGACAGGTGTGACCGTGTTTTAAGATGCATGCCACACTAAAGCAGGCAGAGAGAAACGCCTGCCATTCTGCCACTCGCTCCCACTCTCTCCCTGGCTTTCTCTCCTCTGAAGTCCTCCCTTCTTCTTTCTATCTTTCTTCTCTGTTAGTTCTTTAACAGCTAGGTGACAGTTTTGTTTGCGGATGACGGGGTGATCTCACACCACTTTGGTCATTTGTGACAAGTACAACAGTCTCCTAATCCCAGTTCGACTGGCCCGACTGGAGCTGATGGGGACGAGGGGGATGCGACAGAGGGGTGTGTCTGGAAAAACTTGCCTTTTTGCAGGCAGAAACTGGGGGGAATCAGTATGCAAGCTGTCATATTTTCAGTCTATCACAAAAGCCTGTTAAGATCTTTTAAGCTTGCCAGTCATCAGTCTGTTTGTGAATGAGTATCAACGTGAAATGTCTCTCAATATGCGTTCGTACCAAGTGAAAGTGTTTCAGTTTAATTAGTTCTACAGTAATTATTATAATCATGATGATGATGATGGATTGTGACGAGTCAATCTGTGTGATATGTTCAGTGTAACTGGATATATGAAGCGTTGACAACTGCATGTACTAGATCTGAATATGATGTTTGTTTATTCATCTGTTTTGTGCGAAAGAAAGTGATTAATGTTATTACACGGCATGTAAATGACTGAAATAAATTAAATGGCAACATTCAATGTTAAAACACTTAGTCAATTAATAATTTTACTTAACATAAAAATAACTTTTTTATTATATATATATATATATAGTTATATATAGTTCTCGTACTGTAATAAAAACTACTAATGATCATTATTTTAAAAACTTGTTTCTATTGCATTTAAACTTTTCCAATTTGTATAGAATTAATTGTTTTGTAAACAGTAGAAGATATTATTAAAAATAACCACCGTACAATTTTTCGAGATTAAATAAATGTCAAAACATGTAAAAATGGTAAGGAATTTAGTCATTTAATAATTTTATCACATAAAACTTAATGATTATAAATAAATTGCAGTAAAACACTGTAACAAATGCGCATTAAGAAATGACTAGTGCTGAAAATAAATACATGATTATTATTAATAATATTATTATGTTTTCTGTAGCATTTCAACTTTTTCCATATTGTATATAATGAATTGTTTTGTTTGCAGGGCCAAGTCAGATCATCTAACAGTCTCACTTTACTGATAAAAATAAAATTGTATTTGCCACTGTTCTGTCTTGTGAAAGTCTTGTGTAATTGGTGTCGCATTAAGCTTTAGTAAATGAACCATCTGCTGCTCTCTGTTCACTCTCTGAGTTAATGATTAAAAACAGATGTCATTATTAAAATCTAAGCGGGTAATAGACCTGCACAGGGAGCTTGAGCAATCTTGTGAACTTCAGTTTGGACTGAGGACATTTCGATTTGCGTGATGGATGCAGGTGGCATGAAGTAGCTGATGTTGATTGTTGAGGTGTAAATCTGGTCACTGGATCCCAAACACGTCAGAGCGGATTATGCTATTGTCTGATTGGCTGTGATCGCCGTCAGTCACGCGGGTGGTAAGGTAGATAATAGATGTGGATTAACCAAAGATTAACCCTGATTAAAGGACTTGGACTGTTGACCTGGTCTCTAAATACCTGACTTGTTTTGTAATTAAACTTTATAAAGTAGATCCGGAGCTGGGCGAAAGTAATGTGGTGTGTCTGTGTGTGTGATGAATCATCATAAATCTCCACATCTGTCATTTTCCCATTTTAAAGTGTGTGCATTTACTTGCTGAAGCAAAAAAACACCAATATTTAAAATTAATAAATTAATAATTAATGTATATACCGTATGAGCATTAGCATTGTGCGCTGTTGCATTTATTAAAGTTTCACTGTAAAAAAACTTTGTCAGGCAACCTAAAAAATAAGATTGTGTAGTAACATCTAAATAAACTGGTTTTATTCAAGTAAAAATGTCATTTAATATGACTATATTAGGTTACATGAATAAAAATAATTTGAATGGCTCAGATTAGTTAGAAAAAGCCTATTAAGGCAACAGCTGCACAGTTTCCCTTTTTAAAGGGCACAAGCCTAATTCTGAGCCGCATTACATAAGAAACCATAAGATGAGAACTGCTATATATTTGGACGCAAGATCAATGCATGAAACGCTGAATGGTGATTGATATCGCAGCTGTCATGTTGGTCAAGAAGAGAAGAAAGCTGTGGTTGAAAAACTTGGACGTTCTTGTGTGTTTGGAGCGGATTCAAAGTAGAAAAACTTCCCTTCTCAGAGAAAGAGACAATTCCTGTGATGGCGAAACGACTGAAACTTTTCGCCGCTAATGATTTTGTCTAAAGAGACTTCAGACTGACAGAGGCAATGAGAGAAAGAGAGACTTTCTGAAGTACAGATGGGCAGATGAGGATGAAAGTAAATCTAAACATGCCTCAACACTCAGGAACAGGACGAAATAATTAGTGAAGGGCTGTTTGTCGCTTTGTTTAACACCCTGTCGCTCTCTCCGTCTCTCTGTCAGGATCAGGATGGCTGTAAAGGCCTGGCCCTGAGCCCCTACCCCCAGCACAACTCTTCTACCTCACCCAGTAAGCAGCAGCAGCAGCAGCAGGAGGAGGGGTCCATGCGGCCGGGGAGCGAACCCAGCTCCGCTTCAGCTCTGGGCACACCAGAGAGACGCAAGGGCAGCCTGGCCGACGTGGTCGACACGCTCAAACAGCGCAAGATGGAGGAACTCATCAAGAACGAGCCAGAGGGTGAGTGAGGGAGAATTGAATACGTGTTTTGACACACATTGTGCTTTTAAGACGAACAATGATATAACCTATTCAGTAACTGGTTTGCAACTTTTGAGTAATACAAAGTCATTTAATTTAGCATCTTTATCACAAGCTACATTTAATGGCTTGGAAAGATTTCTTTAGTTAGTTGTTTTGACATTCATAGCAATTAATTTATAAACAATAAATATAAATGTATTTGTTAGAAAATTGTGTAAACATTTATTCTTTCATTATTTATTCATTGACTGATTTTAAAATTCATAGCAATTGATTTTAAAAATACGTTTGCGGTCATTGAATGTATTGTTAGTATATATTTATTATGTATTTTATATATTTATTAATATATATTTATTACTATCACAAGCTACTTTTGATTGCAAGGAAAACAATTAATTTGAAAATAATGTAAAACATTTTGTTTTCGTTCTATTTAATTGAATACATAAATATGAAATATTTCAATTAATTTAAAGTCATTTTCATCAGCTTTTTTCCAGTCTTTGATTATAGTGGATCTAGCTTTGAGTTGTTGTTGTTGTTGATCTGAAAGGCTGGAGATCAGCAGGTTTTAGGAGCCATTGGGCAGCCAAATTTTCTCCTCCAGAACCAGTTTTTCTGTGTGGAAATGACACATGGAACAGGTTCAGATTGGGCATCAGCTCCGAAACCAGCACTGGCACCCTGTCAGTGGAAAAAGTTCACTATTAGATTTTTAGAAGACATTGGCACACATGTGTGTCTTATTGTGATGAAATCACAATGTGAAAACTGGCTGAAATTGTGAAGGATTCATGGAGAGCATCTCCCATTCTGTCTGTCTTTCTTTCTCTCCCTGACTCACTCACTCGTACACACTCATTCTTTCTTCCATCTTTCTATCTCCCATCATTCCTCACTAACAAATTCTGCTTAATGAGAGCTGTTGATAAAGTCAGGCCTTTGTTTAAGCAGGCAGGGATCAGCTGTTCGGAGCCATTGTGTGTCACACTTTGCATATTCATTTCAGACTGATTACTGAGAGAACGGCTCTCAGCTCCTTCCACAGGATCTCTCTCTCTCTCTCTGTCTCTTACATCACACCACACTCGCTCTGTAATTAGAGGCCAGTTCCTCATGAATAATCAGAATCTGCTCCCTATGTGAATTAGCCAGTGCGTGTGCAAATACACATGTGAACATACTGACAATGGATGGATGAATATGTCATGGCCAAAAGTTTTGCCAAAATTTTTCACATGTTTTATGGTATACTGAAAAACATTGATAAGCATATCATAAGTTTTAAAGGCTTTAATTGGCAAAAAATATATAATGGGCCAATATTTACAGTGTTGACCCTTGTTCTTCATAACCTCTGCAGTTCACTCTGGCGTGCTGGATATTAGCTTCTGGGCCAAAACCTGACTGATGGTGATCCATTCTTGCCTTATTAGTTCTTTGAGTTGATCACAGCTTGTGGGCTTCTGTTTGTCCACTTGCCTTTGAAGACTGACCACAGGTTCTCTATGGGATTGAGTGAATCCGGAGAGTTGCCTGGCCACTAATCCAAAATTTCAATGAAATGATCTTCGAGCCACTTCTTTATCACTCTTACTTTGTGACATTGTGCTCCATCATGCTGGAAAATGCACAGATCATCACCAAATTTCTCATTGATCATTGGAAGAAGTTGCTCTTGCAGGAAGTTTTGATACCATTCTTTAGTCATGGCAGTATTTTTGGGCAGAATTTTAAGAGAGCTCACTCTCTTGGTTGAAAAGCAACCCCACACATGATGGTCTCAGGATGCTTCACTGTTTGCACAACACAGGACTCATGGTATAGAGTTCACCTTTTCTTCTCTGAATAATCGATTTTCCAGATGTCCCAAACAGTCGGAAGGGAGCTTCATCAGAGAAAATAACATTGCACCAGTATTCTGCTCTCCACTCCTTGTACTCCTTGCAGAATTTCAGTCTGTCCTTGACTTTTTTTCTTGGAGAGAAGTGGCTTCTTTGCTGTCCTTCTTGACACCAGGACGTTGTCCAAAAGTCTTGGCCTCAATGTGCGTACAGACACTCTGGGACGTCCTGAAGAGTTCTTCACTGCAGTCGAACCTCTCTCCTTGAAGTTCTTGATGATCTGGTAAAAGATTCTTTCAGGTGAAATATTCTTTGTAGCCATTTCCTTGCCTGTAATGCCATTTTGATGCAAAGCGATGATGACTGTACATGTTTATTAGGCGGTACCCATTGCTAACAAGAACAATGATTGGAATCACTTCTTCTCTCCTTTTATAGCGATCAGTCTGCTCTTAAAATTTATTTAGTATGATAGTGTTCTCACATTCACACTTTCTGCTGATATGATTAGTCAGTTAATGTTAGCTGGTAATTTTGTGTCAGGATCAGAAAACTGTCAAATTTGTTTTGTTGTGAAAAGGTCATTTTTTTGGTCAATGAAGCTTTTAGCAATTATTTAAAATGCATCTGATCACTCTACACATACACACATTCTAATCTAGAAACAATGTGGAAGAACACCACATCAGATTTAAGCAGCATACTTTGCAAAACAAAATGTATGTCACTGCCAAAACCTTTGTCCATGACTGTACACAGGTTGGTTGATAGATAGATAGATGTATTGTTTTCTTGCAGTGCACACTGAAGGTTACTTACAGCTGAACCTGCTGTCAGACATGTGAAGAATGCAGAAAAACAAAGCTAGCATTCACTGTAGTATTTATATACAGCAGGGTTTAGTGTGCTCTGTTTTTTGTATGTACGGGTGTGTGGCGGTGTTTTACAACTATTGCATTACTCCATGATTTGTCCTAGGGTGAGGTTACATTCAAGCTCATGAAACAACATTTAGCTGCGCATATTAAAGTTAAGCAAATTCACATTTCACAAAGACTGTTGCCCTGTAAAGAATTGAAACATTACTGTTAATGTATTGGCCGAGAAAACACACCAACTTCAAAGCTGGAGGTTTGCGGTGTTATCTAGTGTGATCACTGCTTCACCCTGTGAAGCCCGAAACATGAAGCATCAGTTTTCTGGAAGGCAATATTGTCCCAAACTGCCTGTTAGTTTGTCGATTTAGCTCCCATATGTGCTTATTTTTGTTGTGTAACTGTTAACCAACTTGTCTAGGAACATATTTAGCATTGCCTGAAGATATTGCTGATCTGGAGAATTTTTAATTTATTTTACATTATGCCTTTTTATCTCTGATCTACTAGCCAAGGATGTGTAAGACTTTGCAAATGACAGTCGTTGGAGTATTTCTGGCACCGATTCTGCTCATTTGTGTGAATATCCTCCTATTCTATGAAACCAAGCAGGATTTTGCTTCATTTACATTTGATTTTAATAGTTACGTCAGAGAAAATAGTTACATTGAAGAAAGCCACAAGGTCAAAGCAAGAGTCTGGCTGTGAAATTCAACAGCTGTCGTATACAGGAAGCCAGGAAGAATGCAAGACAGCATATATAAGATACTTACACAACTCTTGAGAACAAGAAAGCAAGCTAGTCCATTAGCAGGAGACTACAGTAGCGCATTATCTCTCTACTTTCTGTTCAAATAAAATGTGCAAACAAAAGAAGCCCCGGTCCCTCAAGAAGCACAGACACAGAGAAAAAGAAGCAGAAAAGAAAAGAGAGAAGAGAGAAATGAAGAGGGGGAGGTGGGCAGTGCATTGAGCCAGGGCTCTCATAGCTTGATAAAAATCCCTTTTCAACTCGCCTGTCCATTGTTTGCTTGTGTACTTCACAAAGACCATTAGCTGCAAACGGCAGGTTATGATGAAAAATTAATGAATGCTTTAATCATTATGAAAGGGCCGTATTATTACCGTTCCCTTTCTCTCTGTCTCTCTTCCCGCCCTCCCTCTCTTTTTCACACGCTGCTTCTAGCCGGATCAATCACACGCTCACATGTACTCGCACATTCATCGAAAGTCACTCACGCGCTGGAAACGTAGCTCTGGCTTGTGAAGGGAAAGTAGAGAGGGAGAGAGGAAAGGAAATGGGTCAGAAAACAGTAAGAGAGAAGCGAGAGGGGGCCGTATGCGTCTCGCTGCCCGTGTGAAATTGGGAGTGTGTTAGTCAGCGTGTTAGCGAGCCATTTGCTCACCTGTCCCCCCTCGCTGCTCCACTTCCCCTCAGATAAACAGCCCGAGCTGAATCGTTTGTTACGACCAGATACCAGCCAAACTTACACTGGGTCAGGCAAGATTGTGTGTGTGTGTGTTTGACCGTCCGAGTCTGTCCCTGATCGACCGGCCTCAATGATACAGCACATCTAGACACAGTTTCCGCATGAACATGTTACTGCGCAAACACTTTTTTGCATTGCAGGTGGGAAAACAGTTGGTCGACCGAAATGAATGCTTAAAACTTAATTGGGTGGCATTATATAATGATATTTGACAACTACGGTAAGAAATATTAATCTATAATTTATGATCATTACAACATTATAGATAATATATAGCATATAAGATTAACTCAGTTTGGCATTTAAATTAATAAAAAAATTATTCATTTAAAATTATTTAATTTAAAATATTTAATTAAAAAAAACATTCAGCACTCTTTTGTAACTTTAAAATCTTTATTTAGATAATAATACACACACACACACACATACACACGTATATAAAATGCAGAATTAACTTCTAATTACTACCATTCAGGTGCTTTGTTATCTTTTTGTTGTTGCTTTACACAATGTTTATGCTAAATGTATAAACCAAAAATTACAGTAGGCTATGTGTGTGGTGTGGTGTGTCAGGCAGCAGCATGCTGGAGTGTGTGTGTGTTATTAGCTTTAGTAATGGAAAGAGGGCAGGAGGGCTGTCAGGGGTTCAGAGGGAGCACAGTGTCTCTCTCAGGAGTCTGGACAGCAAACACACACACACACAAACACACACACACAGAGACAGAGAAAGTGAGAGAGAGAGCACTTCCTGTGTTTTGTCCGTCCACACACAAACACACTCTTAAAGACTGACTGCAATCAGACAGCCTTACTGCAAATGAACTTCATCCTCATCATGAACTACTCCAAATCTTTGAGAAGCCTTCTTCTTTGATGGTATGATCACACTCCTCCTCCCCTCGGCTCTCTGTGGAGGAGATGTAGTCCTCACTAGTACTTGGCAGTCTGTGTTATGTGGGGCACAGATGTTCAGGGTCTCCTGAGCGTCCACGTGTGTGTGTGTGTGTGTGTGTGTGTGTGTGTGTGTGTGTGTACACGCGAGTGTATATGTTTGTCAGCCTTGGCGCTGGGCTGAGCTTGATTCATGGTCAGGGCCAAGCTTTGGTTCCCTGAGCACTGAACCTTACACACACACAGAGAGAGAGAGAGAGAGAGAGCTCTCAAACTGAGTATGTCACACAGCCCTTTACAGACAATGGTCTCATTCACCTTCTGTGCCTCTCTTCGAGTCTCCCCACCCTGTGTGTTTTTACACACAAAACAGATCACTCCTCTCATCACTAACTCTCATTCAGAGTCCAGAAAGTTATTTTTGCCCTACCAGCCAATGACGGGTAAATTAAGAAAAATTTCCAGTCATAATTTTTTTTTATAGACTGTGAAACTTTTGCATTTTGCTGTATGTATTTGTGTATGTGTGTGTGGTAATTAAACTATAAAATGTTTTTTTTTTCCCTTACCCAATATTTATCTGTCGATCTCTACTGTAATAAAAAATGTAATTGCAATTAAAAACAATGTAAAATAACTGTAAAATATTCAAAAAAATGTAAAAATAATAATATACTTATTTAGTATAAAATATACTAAAATTATATATATATATATATATATATATATATATATATACAATTTTAGTATATTTTATATACTTATTTTATATAATTATTTAATATACCATGCTAATTATATATAGTTTGTTTTTCATTTTACTTACAACTGAGCTATTTCATATTAGATAGATAGATAGATAGATAGATAGATAGATAGATAGATAGATAGATAGATAGATAGATAGATTTACGTTCATCTGAAGTTGCCTTTAAAGTTCTCCACCTCAGATGCTGTTAGATGCCGCTCAGCCCTCTTGAAGTAACAGCTTGGTCTTGTTTACGAGTGTTGGCCCCCTCGCACCGGATGGCCGTGGAGTGAGCCGAGATTGATGGTTCAATTTAGACTTGACTAATTGAGTCCTTCTCCTTGCTTCTCTCTCTGTGGGATGCTCCGGCTTCAAAGCCCGTCCTGGGGTCAGCTGCCGCCCGGATGCCTTTATTATCTTACGCTGCATCCGTCGGTCTGGGGTCAGACTGGAGGTGGCTTTTAATGCACAGTGGGCCGTAAGTTGTGCGACTGCACTGTTTTATAGTATGACACTGAACTGTAGGGCACGTCGAATGGTGTTTTAAGATCAGAGCAAAGCTGCACGCACACACAGTCACACAGAGTGTACGTCTTTTGTAAGACATGCGTGAGGGGGGTGTTCGAAGGCACTGGGGCATTTTATAAGACAGCACTTAGGCCCTGTCATTGTTAGCCGAGGGCTCACGCTTCCATACCCCTCAATGAGAGAGAATAAGAAGGGCGGATACACTCTTCCATGAAGACGAAAGGGGTAGAAGAGCTCTGAAGCAGTTCAGCAGTGGATCTCTGTCTAGATCTCCCCAGGGTATGCTAATCCGCTATATGACTGCTGCTGCTGAGTGCTTTCACACACACACACACACACACATATAATATAATATAACTGACCCCAAACACACTCATGTGCTTGGACACAGTCACACAAACACAGTTATACAAAGTTAGGTTCTTCAGCAGTTTTTTAGGATGTTGTATCAAGTAAGAACGAACAGATCGAATAAAAAAAACTACCAAAGGACTTCTATATGCAGCTGTACAGAGACAAATTCAGGCACACAGAGTGCGAGGAGGGCATGCTACGAGCACTGAGAGCGTCTGTGAGCGAAGAGGCAGAGCGTGGGAGAGAGAACAACTTCCATATGCAATTTCCAGCATTTGGTAGTAATTAGTTAGATGTATAAATTAACATTAGGAGGAAGCTTTTCACTGGAGTTGTTTGTCATTATCTTTCCCTCGCGCTCTGAAAAACAAGGGTTTAGTTAGAGACCGAGGACAGAATAAGAAAGAATGGAGAGCAACACGAAACAAAATATGGATCCGTAGAGGTTATGAAAGAGATATTGATCTCAGAGGTGAAACCTGGAGAAATGTAGCAGCTAATAAATCAGTATAAATCTATGAAAGAAGTTGTTTTCCTCTCAATTCTTTCTTTAGCACTATTTGTAAGTGCTAAATAAGTGCAAAATTGTGACAGCCACTTTAAAACTTACTATAAGAATGAATAATTACAAATGATATCTCAACTGAGTGTCTTCTAAATCTACGTCTGGCCATTACACCAAAATGAGATTTCATAATTCTCATCAAATTCTGCCAAAACCAAATTATTTCACAATGCTGTTCACATTTACTTTACACCTCTGTATTCTTACTGTACTGTGTGTCAGTGATTGTCTCATGTTTTTTTATGTCTGCTAAAGTTTCTTCAGTCAAAGCTGATATTAATAAGTCTCTTGAGCTCTCACTAAAAAGTTCCTCTGGACAGTTCTGTAAAAAAAATAAATAAAAAAATGATGCAATCCAACCTGATAGACAAACAGACGCCTTCTGAATGAAGTTTTGCTTCTAACTCTGTTTACCGAATCTAGCACAACAAAACACCATCTATTCTAACTCGCAGCCATTATCACGCTATAGAGATTTTTCTCAGTAGCTCCGTCAGTCTTTACTGGGAAAAGCACAAGATGCCTCCTTTTTTCCGAGTAGACGATTGCATGCCTGTTTATTTGTCTCCGGCTCAATCCAAGTCAGTGTACTTTCCTTTGAGGTTGGCAAAACAGCTGAAGACATGAGAGTTAACGGGGTCCTATTGTGAGCGTGCCATTGTTCCAGCGTATGAAAGGCACATTCAAGTCAGTTGTATTGAATTGTTTGGGTCTGCCTTTCAGTTTGTATTCTTCTGCTGCCTTGCACAAGACAATCAATAGGGATGAGCCTTCTCACTGGATGGGTGATATTAGAGCTGAATGCCGCTTACTGGATGGGAAAAGCTGTCTAAGGACACACACACACACACACACACACATTTAGAGCTTTTGGCATAACAGCGCTGTGGTCTCTTTTACTTTAAGTGTGGGCTTCGGATTAGAGACTTGGAGATGGACGTCTTTGTGCATTACTTATGTGTGTGCGATTGTGATTGTGTGTCTAAAGTTTTGTTATTGACCTCCTGGTGTGGCATTAAGAAAGGCACAAAAGCCGGAGGTTCATGAATTAGACTGTGGCTCCATAGCAGGGCCATTATAGAGCTGACTGTTCCATAGCCACACCATTGTGGCTCAAGACTTGGACAGTTGCACACAGCCGTCATTGACGTGCATGAATTGGAAATGCTCCTGAGCCGTGATGGTTGAATACAGGGTCTGAACATGAGGAATCCATATATTAGCAGCTCCGTTTGCCTGGCTAGATTTAATGATGTGCCTGTGAATTGCATAATATGAATATTACTTATGGAGATGTGTAGATGATGACTGATTTCGTGAGGCATCTAAGAACTTCTGTGTATGCTAACAGACACGCAATTGCTACTGAGAGGCAGCTTTCTGAAAAAATAATCAGTTGAGGCAAATAAAGTGAGCTCTTCACCGTTTGTTTAGTTGTTAAACCTATGAAGCTCTCAGACGTCGAACAGTTGCGTGATTCTTATGCTAATTTGCAGAGCACACCCATATCTATTAACATGCTAATTTTATTTTGTGTGTGTTGGCATTTTTGAAGCTAATGCTAAATAATGGAATACAATATCCCATGAATATTCATCACAACTTTTAAAAACTGAGCGAGCTCTATAAAATATCACTCTCCCCTCTCTTTGATCATGCTTTAGTGGATAAAGAGCTTTCTGAATCTCCTATGCGTGAGAGTCCATCACAGCCCTTTTTTTTTCCTGGTGACTTTTTGAAGCACTGTGTGTGTGATTTCTTTAAAGGGAATCGAGGCAAGAGGAAATATGGCAATAGCAGGCATATGCATATGGTTGAACCACTCGGTTTTGGCGTGCTGTTGCATTGTGGGTAATTGCGGGTCAGTGGTTTTGGTTATTTTTATGTGGCGTTTCACATGGCTAGCATCAGCTCGCAAATCTCTTCTTCATATCCATTACACGCCCTTGTAAATCTAAATCTAAATCCATTCTCTCCTTTTCTAACACATGCATGCACTCGCTTGAGCCTCAGCAGGGTTAAAAAGGGATATGTAAAGTAAATTACAAAGCAGATTTAGGTGTATTTGCTTGGGTTGGAGCAGATTAGTACAAACAGTGGATGTGCACGGGCCAAATGTCAGGGGCCGCACACACACTCGCACAAAAGTCTTCGGCAAAGGTAAACACACGGAAGTCAGTCTGTCTGGACGTTTTGTAGTTGAAGTTTAAATTTAATGCACTGCAAGTGTACACTTACATGCCAGTTTATTTTGGTCAATTCAATTATTTGGAAAACTATTAGGAAAAGTTTAGACTTCTTAAGTACCATGAATGGAAACAGTAAAGCTATAAATCAGGATGTGTTGCCAATGCCATACTAAGGTTAAAGGTTTAGGTTAGGGTTAGGATTTAGTAGCTTTTTCAACATTGTTCCCCCCAATTCAAAATTATATTATTCTATTGCTCTGCCAGAGTTTACCTTGCTCATTCTTGCTATTGTGCCCATTGTGGCAATGCTACGCATAAATTTGCACTGTATTATAAATTGCAATACATTTCATACATGCTTCAGTAGACTGTTTCGTCCCTTAAAGTCACAATATTTTTGCCTGTATTGTGTTGTGAAGAAATGTAGAGCAGGGACTTGGCTTTATTCTTCAGTTGTTGATTGAATGGAGGCAGATCTGAGTGTTAGTTTACAGTTGACTCTAAGAAACAAGCTGGGTTTAAGGAGATTAAATAGATTTTCCGAAAGACTGAGTTATGACATTTCGATTAAACAAAAAAATTGAAAGTGCACAGATGAATTGTTCACAAAGAGTTTCCATTTCATGTCGAATTTAATGTGAAGACCAGCTAAGACTTTCCCTTGGGTATTGTAAACACAACATAGACTAATTTATTGACTCTCCATCACATACTGCATACCCCATGTAGCCCTCCACTTCCTGGTTTTGAGCGTATGGGACTGAGGCCGGTAGTGGACACCATTGACTGAATGAAGCTCCGGTAGGGGGTCTTTGAACACGAGAGGGAAGCTCAGAATTAACCCCAGCTGTCCTGCGTTCAGGCAGCGCACTTTGAAATGAAGCAATCTGTCTCTGCTGAGCGGCCCTAGGTCAGCACCCTTCGGCCTGCCAGAAAATAGGCCCTTTATTTAAGCCAGATGTTCAGAAACAAGCAAGGCGGATCCCAATCCTCCCTCTTTCCCTTCATGTGTGTCTCTCTTTCTGCCTTGCTTTGCTTTTGGACTCTTTCCGACTCCGCCACTGTATTTAAAAAAAAAACTATTTTGATCCCCCCCTCCGCCCCTTCTCCTGTCCCATGGTAGCAGAGCACCCAGCTCACTTCTCTGGGAGAGCGAGCTCTAGCCTGGCTGTACGCCCGAGCCTGATCCCCTGCCTGGACGTGGGGACCGCTGGAAGACTGAACAGGTGTTCTCCACTTTTTGATTTCAGTGCATTTGAATTAATCCTGTCAGCTCAGCTGTTAAAACAACTGTCACCCCCAGCTGCTAGTCATTTTAGGCTGGATCTGACACACTCCGCCAGTCTATGGCAGTCGCCGATGACATACACACACTCTCACCGTCTGTTCCCTGGCCCATTGTCATGGCCACAAAGTGTTCTGCGCACGCACGTACATATCCAGACGCATCTGCACAAAGGAAACCTCAGCACATCAGCATAGTTAAAAGTAAAATTATATTGAATGTTAAAACATGGTTTATAATATAACGAACTGATTTATGCTTTGGAAGCAGTGTTCAAATTGAGCTTTGTAACACAGGTTAGATAGCCTGATGAGGTTATTATCTAGCCATAAACTCTCATAGTGTGCATTATTACATATCAGATGACCATGATTATTTCACATAGTATTGCTGATTTGCACCCGTGTGCACAAACACATTTAAATGTATATATGCATATATATATATATATATATAATTATTGTCATCTGAATGCTAATGCTCCTCTTCCTGTCCCATCTTCACATCTTTTCGTCTTCTCGCCCTCCTTTTTCTCAGAGGTGCTGTTTCAGAGAGTGTTGCTCCTGTCGTTTGGATCTTTTTCAACCTCCTTTTCTTTCATCCGGATTCACACACCCCTCAGTTAGAGACAGGTTACACATTCTGGCAAATATTTCTCACACATTTAAATATCTGTTTACTTGTTTTTAATGCCAAGAGCACAGAAAAACGCAGTGGGTTAATTACTGGTGCATGATAAATGGTTTATCGAGGGAGCGTTCTGAAACTTGGGCTGCTTAGTTTTGCCCTGCCTTCTCTTTTTTGTGAATTACAAGTTGATAGGGAGTACATTTGTGTCACTAAAAAAAAAAAAAAAAAATTCAGGTTTGTGAGGAAATGTAGGATTCATTAGCTTCATTTAGGGCCAGTGCTCCAACCTAAGTGTGCCAGCCTTTCAGCGTTTTAAGTGATGAATTCTTTTTCAGAGGGGCGGGCCACGTACTAATCTCCTCGTAAGGCTGTTCTCACCTTTGAGAGAGAAAGAGATACAGTACATGGAACAGAGAGCACAAATAAGTGCTCTTGCACAATAGAATGTATAGTTTGTCATGTGTTTGGTATATTTGCTTACAGGCTTGTGACGTTTCGGGACTTTGGACCCCGGTGTGCACACAGCGGCGAAAGCTGTGGATTTAGCCCCCGCTCCTCTGTTGTTTTTGCACAGATGAACCTCTCCATAGTTCTTTTTTGTGCATTCAGTAGTCTTTCTCAACCTTTTTTGTCTTGTGTCTCCCGACGGGCCCATCAGTCATGCTCAAGCATTTCCATGGCTGTTGCTTTTGTAACTTATATTATACTGGATATTTAGCAATCTGTAATATTCCCCTCTCAAAGAAAACAAAAAAACAAACAGGCTCAAACGGTTTCAGAAATACACAGTGTGTTATCTAATGGTTAGTTTGGAATATGAACAATATATTACTGTGGATACAAGTTAAATACATATACACTAACACTAAGTCTCTTTAAATGCTCATAGTAGTATTGTGATTTTTATTTGATTATGATTATGATTTGATGCTCAAGACATATTTGTTATAATTATCATTGTTGAAAATAGTTGTGCTGTTTAATATTTTTGTGTAAACCATGATGCTTTTTTTATTTTATTTAGTCATTTTTATCAATTTAATGCATCATTGATGATTAAAAGTATTTCAACTGTAATAGTTGTGCTTTTAATTATTTTGACCATTTCAAAAGCTAATGCTTTTAATTGTTCTACAAAATTTTACATATATACGTACATATGCTTAACACAAAAAAATTCTGTTAAGAATTTCTCTGTTAAAATGTGTTTCTGTTTGAACACTAGTGGGTACTTCTGAGTTCTTCTAACAGATGGGATAGTGTGCATATTTGTAACCATATTTGAGGGCCTCTAAAGTGCCTCGTTCCAGTGCATTTAATATGTTAACATTATTACGAGTGTACTGTACAGTCCGGCACAGTATGTTTTTAAATAGATGAATTAAGATGAAACAGACCGCTTTGTGCTGTCCCATACCCCAGCTGGTGACTAACCAATGGAAATATAGCTTATAAGTGGGGCATTATTCCCATGACCAACCTTATCAAGCAATCAAAGTTTTAACCTTAAAGCATGTGAATTTATCGCCGTCCCCCACCCTGTCCACCTCCCCGCTTCCTGTCCTGCAGATGAAGAGAAAGAAGGATGTGCTGGGTGGTGGGTGCAGGGGTCTGACTGGCTTTGGCCGGGCATGGGCAGCTTCTTAGGAGCTGTTAACAATCACCTAATGGCTCTCACATGGCTACCAGTATCTGGGAGCAATGGAGCCCACACAATGCAGGCCATTCTTACAGCAAGAGCTTTTTAACCGCCCCAGGCACACAGAGACAACAGCAACGATTAAATCCAGTGTAAATCCGGAGTGTGTTGGGGGGAAAGCATGCCTTTAGATTCCCTACTTCCTGTTTGCACAAGTCGGATCCATTTTTCCAAGCCATTTTGCTTATTGATAAATATGTGTCTGTGCCTCGTCAGAAATAAAGGCTGTTTGTGAATACTTCACAAATTCAGAAATGGAAAAACAATGTGAAGACAGAGGAAGTGAATTGTAATATGGGTAATAACTGTTTTCATCTGCCAGGGGCAGTTTGTTATGACAAGAGGTTAACATGGAGACTTCTGAGTGGGTCTGACTTGTGTGTGTGTGTGTTATTTGCCTCCAAAATGCAAAGCAGCATTATCATGTCAGCATAGTCTGCCTGTGTGTATGACAGGCCTGTGACAGCTGCTTTCTGAAAGCCACAGTACACTTCAACGTGACATACAGCAATTGTGATTTCAACAGACACCGCGGCCTCTGCCGTGCGCTTTGACAGATTTTATATATTTATTTGGTGACTTATTTATTTATTTTCAACTGTGCGCGTCAATACGTTTCAGTCTGTGTGATGTTGACTTTGTAAGAGCAAGTGTTTGCAACCGTATGTGTGTCTGTTGCCTCGGTCCAAAGCTTTTTTTTTTTTTTTGTTCAAGCTGTCCCGCAGTTAATGCATCAGAGATTCGGACGAACACGTTGTATTCTTTTGTTGTCATTTTAAAGTGATGTAATGAAAGCGGGTGGCGGCAGGGCCCCGGGGCTATGACAGCTCTCTGCTGACTGGGCTGCGCGCGAGACGCACTGAAGAGGGGTTATTGCCACGAGACAGATTGAAAGTGTCATTTTCCATTATAGAGCACACGGAGGAAGCACAAATATGCCCTGGCCTACTTTAACAGGATGCCTTTGACAAGAGAAATGTGTGTGCTTGGAGGAGAGGGGAGCCCTGAGCCCAGCTTAACCCTTTCTTCTGACACCGCAGCACAAGAAATTTAGCAGATGATCTGCTAATAATGGAAAAACACCTTCATGTTATTTCAATTGTGTATCGCTTTGTCTTTCTTCAGTTGAACACAATATTTGAAGTGACTACCTGCTTAAATTAGCATACATTTAAAGCATAATTCCACAGTTGCATACTATTTTTCAGACCAAAGTGTCTGCAAACATCATATTTCATTATTTTCTTTGAGCTTTTAAGTGTTTTGAGATGTTATCATGTTCAGACTAATTCACTTAGCCTGCTATTTAAAAACAAACAACACGCAGGCTCGCCGCATATGGAATATAAAGAGGCTTATTTCATCACTGTATGCGTGCATGTTAATTAATTTCTACATGTATGTACAATGGCATATATCTGTGCGTGCTTGTGTGTGTGCGTATCAGTAGCGTGGCTGACACTCAGATGTACGGCAGCCAAATTTGAAGTCTTGGACGTCCTCAGAGAACGTCTTAATTTTCTCAGACTTTCTCACACGTCGTGATGGTTTTGCTCACATTCTTCTTCACAATGTCATGCCCTCCACGCAGTTATTTCAATCTGGCAGTGTAAATTTGGCACCACGCGAGAGGTGCCAGAATAAATTTGGCGGGAGTTTTGGTTCAAATCAAATTGGACATAAGCACCCACAACACCATCTGTCAGAGAAGGATTGCAGATATGTGAAGGGCACAATTCCGTCAGAGATAAACGACTTTTTCAATTTGTGAATCTCACCCTGCAACTTTAGTTGGGAATTCTTTTCTATTAATTTACGGGAAATTGATTTATCGTCGTCTAAGTGAGGACTAGAGCTGAAGAGCACACTTTGCGGCACTCATGGGACTTGGTTTGTATCACACTGCGGAACATACTGTAAATGTATTTCTCACTCAGGCTTTCCACAAACATTCTATCAAATTCAATAAAATATTCAATGACAAATTTCTGTAGATTGTTCATAAAACTATTTTTATGCTCATTCAGTTTATGTACTGTACAAATGGTTTTGCAAACAATTTACAATACTAGCTCTGATGTTTTGACTGTGACCAATTCAAACGAGGACTAACTACATAGTTCGATGTCAAAATCTTTTTTTTTACTGACTCCCCCCCCCCCCCACCCAAAAAAAAAAAAAACACACACGCACAGTACATGTGGAGAACAAACAGGGTATTTTTCCAACCAAGGTGTCTTTCTTTATATATATATATATATATATATATATATATATATATAAAGAAAATTGTCCCTGTTGCCCTGGTGACTGCTTTGATTGTAAAGGGTGTTTAACATCCTGACCTTTAGCTTCAGCTTTGCTCTTTCCGCTGACTCCACATGCTTACCACGTTCTGACTTTACACAAAATCTCACCTTATCTCACTCCATCGTGCTCTGTCCCTCCATGTTTCTCTTTTTTTCTTTCTGTTTGTGTCACCTCTCTGAGACAGGAATGTTTTTTGAGCAAAAAGAAGAAAGAAGACATTCTCTGTGTGTGTGTGTGTGTGTGAATGTTTGTACAGAGTGTTGCTAAGCGTTGCCTTTTCCTCCATCAGCACACATAATTGGGACTTTTAGCTTGAATGGCGGCTTTTGATGAGAGATTTGGTCCGATGTTTTTTTTTCTTCTTCTTCTTCTTCTTGCCCAGTGCATTTCTAAACTCACAGTCTCTCAGTGTCTGCTGCGCCGGGAGAAAACACGCCCGACAGCTGATGTTTGAACGTGCTTTAGAAAGAATTTTCAACATGGTCTCTGGGCAAATAACAGCCGTAAATAAATTGATCATCAAGGGTGATTATAATCATTTTTTCATTTGACAGGGGAATTCAGGACCAGAGTCTGCCGAGCATGTTTGTTTCTGAATCAAACTTCTGCCATTCACTTTTTAAAATCTCATGACTTTTTTTTTTTTAAGCATGACACTCTAAATGACTACTGATCTGCGCTGCATTAATTGATTACAGTGTTTTAGCCACAAAGGCAGTAATTAATTACTAGTTTCATGACTGAAACCCATCTGTGGGTGTTTGTATTCACTCTTCTGAAAGATCTAAGCGCAGCTGGACGCCTGTGTGTGCGTCTCTCGTGTTGGACATATATATGGTGCTGAACTCAAAGTGTGTGACGATCCTTTCTGTCCAACCTTAGATAAACTAGCTGGGTGCTTGTATAATTGGTTATTCAATCCTGACCTCTGTGGCGACTGGGAGCTGCAGCAGCGTGTTGCTTTCTGCCAAGAGCAGTCAATGTGGAGCCTGTTCTGGCGCTGCGTGCTGGGCCAGGCCCGAGCCAGGGCCTTTCCTGTGAGCCCTCCCCACCCGCGTGAAGCTGGCGCTGGGACACTGGCCCTTTTGTTGTCCACCGTGGGCCTGGCTCTCCTTGTCTCATTCCCCCTCCATCTCCCCACTTTCCTCTACTCCTCCAAAACCAACCCCCCCACCCCCTCTTTCTTTTCCGAACAAAACATCTCATTGGCTTTGCAAATATGAGATAATTGGAAAAATGGAGTTGGCCGGGCTGAGTCAGAGCGTTTGGGGCAAAAAATAGCATCACAACGGCAAGGCATAGAGAAACAGTGAGTGAGTGATGAAACTGTTTGTGAAGTACAGAGCCCGGGCCGCCCTAAGTTGGACCATGGTGTGTGAAGAATGAAAGTGCGCTCAGTGGTGGCACATCCTGAGCGGTTCTTCCACACTTTTAGGCCAGGTGGCCGGACATCTTGGCCATGGTTCTGCCCAGCTGCTGGAGTCCCCTGGAGCCAATGAACTTTTATAATGCCCCATAATTCACCTATTATTGTCAGATTAACTTCTCCTCTCCCATGCTGGCATGGCTGGTGTGGTGGTTGGTGAGTTTGTGATCTCATATTCAGTGTTAAGATGGGTGTGTGCGACTGACGTGCTTGTTTGTCATGTGTCTGCCGAACATCCTGTTGTAGACACAACCAGAGACATATGACTATGAGGATGGTTGGATGGATCAGGATGGCTGACTGGGCCAGGGGTTTCCAAAATTGGGTCCAGGGACCATAAAAAATATTGTTTTAAATATGAATCACTCCTTTCTTATAAAAATTACAAATAATTTAATAATGCTATTATTCATATTTTATTAGCATTTTTTTCTAACCGCTGTCACCTTTAACTCGCTCACTATTTGTTGTTGTTTTTTTAAAGCTGCTTAGGAACAATATTTTAGATTTCAGGCATTACAAGGAAACATTCTCATTCAATCATGTTATGCCTAATTTAAATACATCTTGGCACTCCTGATCTCATACACACCCATGCTGTGAGTTTTTCCAAGAGTCAGTCACTGTTCTCTTTCCGTTGTACCCCTCAGGCAGTACTGGTCCCACCAAAAATGTGCTCCCCACCTCGTAAGGGCACATACGCAGGGTCCCACCCAGCTACCACAAACAAGACCCCTTTACACTAATGCATACAAGCTGTGCTGCCGTATTGGGAATATACTAATGGAAGCAGTCCCAAAGTTTCTGCCCTCTTTTACTCCTTTCTTTCTCTCTCTCTCTCTGTTATGCACATATTTTTAATGCCGATAACATATTCGCATAGCACATATTAGATTTAAACCTGCAGTTAATATGTTTATCTTTTATCTTTATAGAACATTTTATAGCTAGAAGTTTGCTAGTTCATTTTTCAGATGGGTTTCATTTATGTAATGTATTCTGAGCATAATGTGACACTTCTGAAACTTTAAAGGAGACATTAGTGAGATTATTGGAGTTTTTATTTTATTTATTTTTTTAAATAAATTTTCAGTTAATTCAAAACATCAATCCATTCCATTTCATTGCTATCTATAAGAAACAACTGACATATTAAAAGAGATCTTATTTGTGATTTTCAGTACACTACATTCAAATACGAGTCTTTATTACCAGTATACTGACGTGGTCTAAAGTAGCAGGTTCCAGCATTTTTTATATTGAAATATATATTATATTGAAAAAACTAAAAGCAACATCACAGGCTGAAGTGAGAGGTGCTTCTATCAAAGGGCACCGCAACAGTCCTTTTCTTCCCAAACCATAATAGAGTACGAAGAACGAGATCAAGACAGGGGAGCTGCCATGAAAGACAGATACATCAGCATATCTGCTTCCTCCTCTGTCCATTTTGCAGTAAACGATTGCGCAGATCCCCGCTGCGGGCTGTCACATAAAAGAGGGCTTTCTATTTTTATTAATAGTTAAAGTGAAGGAGCTGTCAGCAGGGACAATAGCGGCCATGTTAATAAATAAAAATAATAACCATTACAGTGCTGTGGTAAGAGAGAGAGGGAGAAAGTGACATACTGAGACAGAAAGAGAGAGAGAGCAGGCAGGGGGGATAGACAGAGTGGCCATTTGTTGAAACCTTTCGTTTGTCAAAGCTCTCGGGCTTAAAAGCCTCTGTCATTGTTACGCACAGATGCCAGAATAGAGGAAAGAGAGCGAGAGAGCGAGCCGAGGGCTAATAACACCTGTTGGGGTGACAGTGAGACAGCTGTCAGTAGAAACAGCAGCAGTGAAGGTGATTGGCTGAACGGCGAGGGAGTGTGTCCATAAACCAAAGGCTGTGTCTTTTACAGGCCTGAAACTGCCAAACTTTGAAGTCCAAAGGCGAGACCAGGAACCGAGAGGATATTCAGAAATACTCAAGTGACAAGAATGTGCTAAACTTTAAATTGCAGACATGCCACTGAGGAAGTCTGACCACTAATCAGACATTAAATATTTGGCAAGTCTTCTTCTATTTGGCAAGTCTTTGAGTGTAAGTGTGTGCCGCCCACCTGGGGCCTGTGCAGTCTATCAGTCGCAAAGACACAGGTTAGTGCTCAGTGTTTTAACTCCAGCTGAATTGGTAATGGTGCCACCTGGTGTTTTTAGTTTGGAGGAGAAGTGTTTAAGTGTGTGTGTGTTTGCTTTTGAAGATGTGCACTTTCATATTCTGAAGGCTTTAGTGATTAAGATTCAGACGAGATGTTTTTAAAGACACGATTTATCACATAAAATCATATGGTATCAAACCTTTGACCAAATTGCAGACATCATTCTTTACTATTAGAGGTACAGAATGAATAAACAAAAGAATGAAGACGTGAAATGGAAAAGAAAAGGAAAAGGAAATCATAACTGAATGTAGAGTTCATGCATCTGTGTATTTAAAGTTTTTGCTTTTAAAAATGTGAATTTCCATATTCGGAAGTGTTTAGTGATTAAGATTTAAATATGCCCGAATACATAAGGTAAATGAGGGAAAGATGTTTTCAACATAGAGTCTGTCATATAAAGATATATACTTTACTATTTAAGCTACAGGATAGAAGAATAACAAACAAAAATAAAATAAAACATTGTCAAATAAAATTGTAATTGAATGTAAAGTTTATTTGTATGTATTTTTGCATTTGGAGATGTCAATTTTAATATTCCAAAGGGTTTAATGATTTTTAGAGATGTTTTTCAACACCTTTATCACCTAAACTAAAATGAATCGAACCCATGACCTTGCCATTGCAAGTGCTATGCTGTACTATTTGAGTAACAGGATGTAGAATGACAAAAAGTATAAAAATGAAACATAAAGGAAAAGGAAATCACAACTGAATTTAAAGTTGTATGTGTGTCATTTCTCAGCCTGCTAAAATACTGACCGCTGTCATTTACCACAAATACACACCTCTTTCACTCTTTGTGTCCCCCTCTTCCTCTCATTTTTGTTTCATATCGCAGTTAATTGTTGTGATGGTGATGCTGGTGTGTGTGTGTGTGTGTGTGTTAGAGAGGAATACTGAGGGTGGTGTTGAGAGTTGTTGTAATTTTCCTCTCTCTCTCTCTTGTTTGAGACGTCCGTCCTTGGCAGGTTAGTAATTAGCGTGTGGGGTGGAGGGGTTAGCGGGTCTACGGGGTGTATTAGAAAAACAAAACACACAGCCTCGATAATGTGTCCATTGTACCCAGTGCATTAAGAGCCTCTTTGTGTTAGCTGAAGCATAGGGCTAATGATTGGCTAACAGCAGGTGAGGAAGCCGCTCAACTCTTTCTCTCTCCTTCTCTCTCTCTCCATCCTCTCTTCCTCCTGTTGGTGCCATTAGAGAGACAGGCCTTTATTACAGCAAATGGACTTTAAATGAGCTATATTGTGATGTTGCCTGCCTGTGGTAATTCTCTCTTTCTCTCTCTCTCTCTGTCTCCCCTCCAGAGGCCCCCAGTATTGAGAGGCTGTTGTCTAAGGACTGGAAGGACAAGATATTGGCCATGGGTTCTGGCAACTTTGGAGAGATCAAAGGTAAAACGAAAGACTTTGTGTCTTCATGTGACCTCAGAATGTATGCATGTTGTGTTTGAGGGGTGATATATCCCTTGTGGCTTTTTTTAGTGGTACAAAACCAAAGTATTTGCTGTTTCCAATCACAGTTATAATTGTACGTATCAAATGTCACCTTAGATATCCTCAAGCGCTCCGAGAGCTCAGGTATGCTAATCCACCTAGCGCTAGCCTCTTCGCCGGCCCCGGTTAATGATCTGCCGGGATGACTTGCTAAGCAACAGCCTCGCTCATGTTAGCACGGTTAATGATACATCCTGTTAGGTCACTCAGCCGTAGCGAGAACACACTCCACTGTCACTTTAACAAGCCTCCATACACCTTCCTCATGCTAGCGGCGTGTTCGCGAGGCTAACTTGGGAGTAAATGTACTTCATTAAGCGGCTCAGAAATATTTAATCAAATGAAGCTTGTTCTCACTCCTGGAGCAGAAAAGGGAGCGCCATTGATCAAGCTGTCGGTGCGGTAACCCTACTGTGTTGACATTTCAGTAAGAGAGCATCCCTGCCACGACCACCGATGACTAGCGGTAGGAAAGGGCCCTCGGCACTGTCCCCTCTCTGTGTGTGGATACCCTTTAAGATCAGAAACGGACACACAAATATATAGGTCCTTTTAAATTAGAGGTTTTAATGTTACACATAAAATGTAATGATAGCAAACAAGAAGTCAGAGGGATGATTGACATATGTTCAACCAATCAGAAACATTGAATCATTTTGAATGTTTACTGTCAGCTTTTCTGAGACGCCTTTGGGAATGGGTTTTTGGCGAGAGGGTGTTTTGTCGAAATGTTGAAAGTTAGCAAAACTGCTTATATTGCTCCTAGCAAATTCGTTACAAGCTATTTTGCCACTAGCAGGTATTTTGGTTTGAAGGTTTTACGTTTACAAAAATAAATAAAACATTTTAATTATTTTCCACTATAAAGAAACTTTTGTCCAGTAGAAAGATTCCATGTCACACCATAGATGCCAATACGGAACCTTTATGGGTGGATGGGTGCTGCATAGTGACATGGTGATACAGAAATATATCATTTATTTTTGCACAACTGAAGTACATTATTGATCAGCGTTCAGAACCAGATCTATGCATTTGATTGAACAGATGCATTGTACTTTATGAAGTCGACTTAATATATTGTACAGTAAAGAACAGTCTTTGTAAACCACATAGGAGATGATTACATGGCAAAAGAAACAGAATGAGGGAAGAGAAGATTGAAAGAAAAGTGGTAATGGACAATAAGAGCCTCGGGCTAAGCTCTTTCTCTCTTTCTCTCCCTCATGTAAGACAGCACTGTGCTGCTTTATGGATTTATCTTTTAAGCCCAGTCATTAATTAGCAGTGAGAGCTGCTTGACAGGTATTACATTGTTACAAATTGGTTAATTACTGTGGTTTGTGACATGAAGCAAGGCAGTAAAGGCAGCCTTAGGATGTTTAGAGAGAGAGGAAACCACTTATTGATCCAAAGCTGAACTTTCAGTAGGCGAGGTAAAAAGCCTTCGGTTGTGATTGATGAGGCTGGTGTGTTTTCTTATGTGTGTGTATCAACACCTTCTGTCAACTCTAGACTAAGGGCATCTAGAGTATATTGTGTCAGAGGTCCATTCACATTTTAATGAGTGAATCTCACTGACTGCGCTTGGGTTGTGCAAAGTTACAAACGCTTCAATAATAATCTAGTTGGTAAGTAGTCTGAATGACTAGTTGGTTAACCCTATGTAATAATGGTGGTTGACCAGCAATGATCAGATACATTCACTGGAAATGAGGGGGCGGGTTTTTTTGTGGGTCAAATACAGCTGGACAGAGTGGAGGCATCTCAAGACACATTTTTAAACAATTTGACATTTTTCTATATGATGTGTTCTAACCAGGCACAACAACAATAAAGTTTTTTTTTCAGCTGACCCAGATGGGAATGTTACGGTTTATTTACAAAGATATATACGTATATTTATTAAGTTTTATTTGCAATGGTAGCTGGAAATTATACTTTATCTCCATGAATGCAGTGTCAAATAATACATTATTAGTTGCTTAATTGATATTAAATATAAATTAAGTTTCTAATATTTAAATAAATATTTAACATTTGAATGTTCAAAATACTTAAATTTAAATATACAAAAAAAAAAAAAGAAAAAAAAATATCCATTCTAACCCATCCCCTGTATGGGCAATAGGGTCTCGGAAAGAAAGCGGGAAAGAAAGATAGCTTTGATCCCTCTTTTCTCTGGAAGACTCGTCACTTTTCACACAAGGCCCTCTCTTGTCCCGGGCCGGCTGAGATACACACCCTCTTGTGAAAGCTCAGTCTGGGAGCTGTTAAGGGGAGCTGCAGGTTTATTTTTTCAACTGGCCGCCTGTGACAGTTGCCTTTATTGTGCATTGTTGTGTGTGTGTGTGTGTGTGTGTGTGTGTGTGAGAAGGGGTTACAAATGGAACCTACTTTCACCTTCCTGCCAGGGCAAAGGGTCAGGTCAGCTGCTAAGACTCCCTTCTTTCTCTTGCTTTCTTCATCATCTGTTTTTCCCTGGTGAGGAATGTGGCCCCTCAGAAGGTAGAGACCAAGAACAATGGGGGATTGTGGGACTGCGCAGACTTGTGTCTGTGTGTGCGTGTTTTAACACAGATATATGACCTCAGAAGCACAATTGCACACACATGAACTCATTAACAGACATGTGCTCATTTGGACATTCAAACGCTTTAGGGGTTTAGCACACACACAAACACACACATTGTTTGATTGGTGGTAGTCTGGGGTAATACCGCAGTGCAACGACATCCTGTCGAGTGATTTAGTCTTCCCCTCCTGCCGTCTGCTCAGAGGTTGCTCGTATGTCAGAGCGTTCTCAGCTTCAGCCCAGGTCAGAGGTCAGCTCATGCTAAATGTGTAGCGACGGCAAGGTAAACACCAGGGCGATAGCACATCTCAGGAGGAGCACATCTGGGTACAAGGCTTCCTTGACTAGTTCTTTGACCTTTGGCTTGTGCCCTTTAACCCCTGCAGGCACCCCGGACAGCCTGGCGGAGAAAGAGCGCCAGCTGATGGGGATGATCACACAGCTCAGCAGTCTCAGAGAGCAGCTACTTGCCGCCCATGAGGAGCAGAAGAAACTGGCCGCTTCGCAGATCGAAAAACAGCGCCAGCAAATGGAGTTAGCGAAACAGCAACAGGACCAGGTCAGCACTTAATCACCGTGTTTTGCCGTGCATGTGCCCTGTGTTTCTTTATCTTTAGTTATGCACATTTCATCAGTTATTTCACATCTGATCCTAACTAGTGTTTTTTTTTTCAATTGCTGAAGCCAATAAAGACATCTGGAGGGCAGGATAGGCTAATATAATGTTGATATATGAAGAAAGTTTTTTGATAACAAATGAAGTTTACACACAAATCTAGATATTAAATAAACCTGTAAGTTCTAACCGGGTACAATGCGACACGCTTGGTGTTACACGCAGTGAAATCTCATCGGGCAAAAAGCCTTCTCCACTTAGCTGTGTATTAATCAATAAATGTGTTCTGATAGGCTGTAATTTAGTCACTTTGCAAAGCATTTTACTGTTAGAAAGAACAGAAAATAATCAATCTGATATTTGAAACAAAATGTACTATTCTGAATGGGTTAAGGAAGCCCTGTATATTAGGCTTGTTCTGGGATCTCTCGACCCTGATAGCACTTGTTTCTATAAGGGGGAATTTACAGTTCGATTTTTTTTTGTTTTCATAAACTGGTCTCTTTTTAAACGTTGTACTGCTTTTTAATTGCTGATTTTACTTTAAAGGGGATACATTTAAAGACAAAACTTTTCTGACAGGGCTTTTCCGACACTGTCATCATGTTAATTAGAGCACCCCTGCTAAAGTATTCAAACAAAACCAAATTAGCAAATCATAAACTAGCCAGCCTCACTAATAATATAGTTTGCAGTTGTATGACCAGTAAATTAATCAACCGGTGTGACCCATTCCTTCCTATCATGTCTGATTAGGACACAGTGGTATTGTGATGAACATTTAAATAGAGCAGAACACAGAACAGTGAGTGTTATCAGTATGAGTGAAGGAGAGGTATGGGTGTGTAACATACGAACGTTCTCCACTTTGAACCACATTCACAAAGAAACCTTCTGTTCTATCCATCCCCCTATAAGTGTGTGTGTGTATGTGTGTGTAACATTCAGGTCCCCTCCAGCATGTAGGCAGGAGTCTAAAGGTGTTTGCATACAGAAGAGTGTGCTTTAGCTTTGTTGTGTGTATAGTTGCTTCTGGGGAGCTCAGTTTTACAAAAGAAAACAGATCAGTATTAACACATATACTAACACACCCCTGTACACACACACACACACAACGCTCCAGGACTGGGTGCCACTCCTTGGTAAATATGTATGAAATACAAAAGCACACCCAAGAGCTTCAAACACACAGTTTACCGTCACCATACAGGCATGTGAACCCATCTGCACAAATAATCTCCTCTCTTCTTGAAAAAACAGTTTGACATATCTGACAGTTTGACATGTTCTGTCCACAGATTGCACGACAACAGCAGCAACTTCTGCAGCAACAACACAAAATCAACCTCCTGCAGCAACAGATCCAGGTGAGTCTTCATATAGATGTGCATGTCCACTTGTAGATTGTATACATGTTTTGCGTTTATGCTTTTGAAGAGGCATGTTTGTGAGATGTCACAATGTGAGTGATTAGTCACAGTGACCGTGGGGTTTCATCAAACGTTGTTGTCCACCAATCAGCAATCAGCCCCCCTCAACCAATCATTAACCAGCATCAGCGCTGGTATCCAGAGTCCACACTCGTAGTCCTTTTGTAGAACTGTCAAAATGTAGCAACAGAAGCAAAGACAAAGCAACATTAGAAAAAGTAGAAAACAGTAGAAAAAGATAAATGGCAGATTCAAGAAACTTTGATTAAAATATAGACACATCTTAAGCAAAAAGTATAAATAATAATAATAAAAAAATCTAATTAAGAATAGCCTACCCCACCCCCTACCCATTTGTACATGGTTTTAGGAAACCGTTCTTCAATGCACTTGGAATATCATAGATGTGATTTTTAACTAATTTATATAAATTCATACAATTTTCTAAAAGTGAATATTCTAAATGGCATTTCAAAGGTCATAGCTACCTTTATTATAATTCTAAAATAATTTAACTGTTTAAAATAGCTTTACATGGAGTATAGCATTGAGTATAATACTTGAATTGACCTTCCCTTTGAAGAGCAAATCACATTTTAAATCACTTATGAGATTCCATTTCGGTTCATATGCAGCCTAAAAAGATAACTTCCTATAGACAAGCAGCTTAATAAGTTTTTTTTAAATAGTGTGTACTTACCCATGGCAATAATGCTAACTATGATTTAAATTAATCTTTAAAAAAAAAATGTGTAGGGAATGCCCTAATGGCTGGTAAAGGAACTTGTAGAAAACTAAAAACAGACACTTTTTTTATGGGTTTGTCCCAGCTGATTTATACATGTGGCAGAGAGACACTGGCCTGCTTTGTGTGTGCAGGTGTGAAGCGAATAAAGGCTTTGTGTGCAAGAGGAGATGAGATGAGTCTAATTTGGTTGATAAAATGAGACTTAGCCTTGAGAGGGTCTCCGGCAGTTTTGGCCAGGAAGCCACATCACACTGAGACTATTCACACACACACACACACACACACAGTCACACACAGATCACTCCTGTCCGTTGGACCCATGCCATTCTCATTTAGCGCCTGACTGTGTGTGTGTTTGTGTGTGTGTGTGTTGCAGCTGTTTTCGTTTGTGTGTGCATGTTCATACTACACAGCTTAGCCTTAGTGAGACTTATCTGTGTCTATTTCAAAATCCACATCAGCTCATATCTATATGTGTGTCAGTAGCAGCTGTGTGTGCGTCAGTCCCCAAAACACGTCCGCTTGGGTTTCTCCAGCCCCGCTCGTCGCTCACAGAAACAAAGCTTCTTTTTCCCATGACTTTGCAACCTTTTCCCAAACAAGCACTTCTCCATTCAGCCCAGTGGAACAATAGTTTCTCACAGTCAACACGGAGGCGGTGAAGGGGGGCGAGAGGAGGAGCCCCTTCTTATGGACCAATCATATATTAGCCCTAAATCACCTCCTTAAAAAAACACATTTGACTTGTGTGTAACACACAGGCCGCTAACATACTGTGAGCAAACACTTGTGTCAGAGACAAATATAGCAGGCCTGAACTTTTAGAGTATGTTTAGAGTTTAATACAAGATGTTACTGAGGTCAAAAGCCAGATTCCACTGCCAAAAGAAGGAAAATAAGCTTTAAAGTCAACATGAAATAAAAAGTGACCCTATTTACCTTTTAATAAATATTCCTGGTCTTATTTTTAACAGTACTTCAGTACATGTAATTCAAAACAACAATTTTTCTTTTTGGCTTTTTTTTTTCTTTTTTTATGCAGTCCAACCCTTGTCCTCATCAAATAATCTGTTTTACTGGGTCACACTGAAGAAGTCAAATAGATAGTGCTATTTCATGTTGACTGTGAATTGTAGGGCCAGTAGCACATTTAAAACTCCTTGAAGAGTTACTTCTCTCCTGAAATACACACACAGTTAACACATGTATCCCTCCCAGTGTGGGCCCACTTCTTTTGGCTCTTGGCGGTAACGTGCATACACACTCTTTCATTCTTATTAAAGCTGTGTCTCCACTCAGGACCCTTCACAAGTCCCTCGCAGGACCCCTGACGGTTATCCAATCAGGAACACAGGCTCTTAGATGAAAGAATACACCTGCCGAGAAGCTTGAGGCACACATGCATGAAATGCAGGATACATATAATGCATTTCCATGCTTAACGAGAGGCGTAATGTCGAGAAAGACCTGTGGGCGCTGTGGCTGGGAGCTACCCACTGGTACAGCCACCTCCTGAGCGCCGCTGTACTGTAACACTTTCCCGCTGTCTGTTCGCTTTTCTCTCATTAGCAGCCTCCTTTCAGCACACCTCCTCCGACTCTGCAGGGTATCGCGCTGGTGTTAGAAAATTTGTGCTACTCAGCGCAGGGGCTGAGGTGAGGCTCCTCAGCTGTCAATGTGGCAGTCAACACAAGTAGCCAGACCTCCCATGAGGAGCTGTTTACGCTGGCTAATTTGACGTCGAACGTCAGCCATTTAGCACGACGGCATTAGCCACGGCTATAGAAACAAGCACTGTTGTCGCATATTTTTGCTAACTAAATAGTTTAAGTCTTCAGACACGGTGGCGACAGAAACTGGTGGCTGCTTATAAAACACATATTAGAGTCAACCTACATTTCGGGAAAACTAACCTAATAAAGAGCTTCCATGGCAGTAGCTTATACATGTCAAACACAGCATGATCGCTTCCTAACTCAATCAGACTCATTTGCTGAGCGTCAGTGCCTCCTTGAGATTGTAAATCCATTTTCCCACGGAATGAGAGTTAAAAAAGAAGGTTGAAGAGAAAAAAAGACAACAGGAGTGTTAGCGCATCAGAGTTAGACCAGGTCCTGTGCACAGGAGCGGCTAACCCAATTGGCTGTGTAATTGTTTAATTTGTCTCATTACACCTAAATGAATGTAATTGGTGTTTTTCCTGCATGAAGTGGCCGCACTGGTTGTGTGAGCTGGGCTTTGTGCAGCACTGCGGATATGACGCTGGAGGAGTCTCTCATTACATGATCCCAATTTATATGAGCACTCACTTAATATTATTAAGAATATTTCAGGCTGCATTTAAGAGTTTCTAAAGATGAAGTATGTAATTTCTGCACTATTAGCATTATCAGTTATTTATTATGAACATTTTATTACCTTATTATGTACAATTTTCAGGATAAACAACTTATCAGCATATTTAAATAACAAAATTGCATGTTCAACCTATTTCTTTGTGGTGTCTCTAAGTTGACCTTAAAAGATTGACTTTTGGACAGAAAATAAGGAATATTTGTGTGTCTTTGTGCATGTTCTGACTGTGGGTATGTTCAGTTTCCGTGGAAAGAAAACAGCAAGGTGGAGAGTGTGCTAGACAGACATGTCTAACATACTCATTCAACTCATATTTGTAAGTAAAGATTCGGACCACAGGATCAACAAGACATTGAGTGAGAGAGAGAATGATGAGGGAAATTCAATCTTAAAAGAAAGATGCACAAAAAATTCTCCAGAGTGCTATATGTTCAACAAGGAAGCCGAAGAGGAGGGAAATTAGCAGATACAAAGTGTTGTGTGTGTCCATGTCCACCTCTACTTCCTCTCTAAGTGCAGAACAACTGTGTGTTACCTAAGCGACTGGCCCTGAGCAGCATATAACAGCCTGGTGTGTGCCCGTGTATGCATGTCTTGGTGTGTTTGAGTGTGTGGGGAAGGCTTCTCTCAGCCCGGTGGTTGGCAGTTAATGGGAGCTATTTGAGGAAGGACACACAGGCAGAGGACCAGATGGGCGCTGCGTTATGCCCACCTACAGCGGGCGGCTGACGCACCTCCTGCACTCACACCTAATGGGGGCCTAATAAAAGGCTGGCTGTGCAGACACAGGCTCGCCACTCAATTTCATTAGCCGCTAATCAGCCAAAGGTGCCCTTGGCTCACGGAAAAGGACCGTTTGCTGGGAAAAAAATGAGAGGCATACTTGGAAAAAAAGAAAGAATGGCATGAGTGAGAAAATGGACATGCGTTTGCAATTGGAAAGAGCAGGGTGGTTGTTTTGGTGGGGTTCGAAAATGCCACATTTGTCTGGAAGCCGCGATCAGGCATGGAAAAGGGAGATCAAGCATCAGTCATGTGACCTCAATGCAACTCTTTAATGGTCTAGACTTTGATCAGGTTCCAACTGTGTTTTTTTCTCCATAGAATATCTGACTTTTAAAGGTTATATATAAAAACAAACTGAGAAAAGAGCTGAGAAAAATTTTGGTTTAAAACTACAGTACACATAATCCTGAGTGAGCTAAGTAACTTCTGCCTTGAATCCAACATTAAGATGAATAGTTTTTACTGTGGAGAACTGTGAAAAGAATTGGTCCCACTTTATATTAGGTGGTCTTAACTACTATGAACTTACATTTAAATTAATAATTTAATACAGTGCATTTATTGCATACATACGTTTTTACACTGTACTTATGTTTAAAAATACCCTTACCCGTGAGTCCACCTCAATAGCAGCAAAAGTGTTTTGAAATACAATATGAACACAAGTACATTGTTCTTATTTTTGATGTAAGTACATAGTTTAAGGGGAAGTTGTGGCCTAATGGTTAGAGGGTTGGACTCCCAATCGAAGGGTTGTGGGTTCTAGTCTCGGGCCGGACGGAATTGTGGGTGGGGGGAGTGCATGTACAGTTCTCTCTCCACCTTCAATACCACGACTTAGGTGCCCTTGAGCAAGGCATCGAACCCCCAACTGCTCCCCGGGCGCCGCAGCATAAATGGCTGCCCACTGCTCCGGGTGTGTGCTCACAGTGTGTGTGTGTGTGTGTGCTCACTGCTCTGTGTGTGTGTGTGCTCACTGCTCTGTGTGTGTGCATTTCGGATGGGTTAAATGCAGAGCACAAATTCTGAGTATGGGTCACCATACTTGGCTGAATGTCACTTCACTTAAGGGCACCTAATATAAAGTGGGACCAAACTATTTGGCAGCAAACTTCTGTAAAGCTTTCTGATGTAGACAAGTAAATATTCCTAAATGCTCAGGTAACTTTACTGCAAAAAATACTTTCTACATACAATCAGTCATTTTAACACAAAGTAATGATTATAGTTTTTAAATAATTGTAATACTTTTATATTTTGGTTGAAATCCCACTGGAGGACATGTAAAAATACGTACAGACCCAAAGCTGCTGAAAGAATTGGCGACAGTACCTGTTGTGCTCTATTAGGGCCATGATAACTTACCCTAAAATGACATCCCACAGTTGTCATGAAGTAAAACTCTCATGAACATGAGGACATTGACAGCTTCCTTTTTCAGCTTTTAATGTTTAACCAGGTATATAATAAGCCGAGAAACTTAATAAAGAGACTCAGGAAGGAGATCCATGTATGCAAAAGCAGATTGTCTGCACGTGTTTGTTTGAGCGTGTGCGCAATTTCGATTGTACTCACCAGGGACAGTCCTTTCGTACTGATGCCTGCACCAGACTGGCAATCATCGCAAGCTCTCTGTAAAAGTTAATGGCCTATGCCCACGTCCACAGGGCTAATATTAAGTGCCAGTCTGCAAGTACAGTGCGTGTGTTCTAACGCTGCTATCCAGGCGCAAATTAATTATTAGTTATATGGCTATGTGTCCCCTCTTCAGCGCGAGGTCACTGAGGCCCGCCTTTAATTGCCGGAGCATATGGCTGGAAACAGATTTTAGCGGTGTGACTCGTTCTTAACCACCGTTTTTTCGCGCATTCTCAGATGTGAGCCATATTGTCAATGCTGGCAGCTATTGTTTCACTCATTTACTTCTTAGAGCAAATTACTCCCTAATAATAGCTCTACCTTAGAGTTTTTCTCTCCTCTGTGCCAGCAAACCTGTTCACACTGCATATGTTAATTATCTGCACATCTTCATTATGTTCAAAAAGCTTTAGGTTCAAGCTGTGCCGCCTGGCGAGAGGCTCTGACTCAGTTTGGTGCCAACTTTCCACTTTTTCCCTTTCTGTTTGTTACTTTCAGCATTTTTTTTTCTTTCTTGCTCTCCTTCACTCTCTATCTTTTCATATAAACCGTGAAAGTTGGAAAGTTAGCCACTCTCTTCTTATCCTTGACAGGTTTTTTCCCTTTTTCTCTTTTGCGATAAATTTTTCTCAAGGCTGTTTAGGCAGGTTTTTTAAGGTTCTAGTTGTACTTTTTGTATAAATAGTTATGTATGTTTTTTTTATTTTTATTTTCTATCATGGAGTTAGTCTATTGGACCAGTCTACAGACAGCATTTTTTTCTCATTTGATATTTATTGGTGAAACCTGTTCAGACCCAATTAACAGGACAGATTCCTCTGCTTTTCAAGTAAGCAATTCTTCCGACCAGAGTTCAAGGAGCCAGTATGGAATTCCACAGCCAGCTGTTGGCTGATTAAAAGAGCTTTACAGAGCTTGCAGCTGGAGCTTTCTGGAATATTCCACAGTTGTCATGTACATTAGACAAGAAGGGATTCCTTCTCCTCCTGTGCAACTGAGTGTTTCTCTAAACCATTACTAGTTTAACGGCAACTCATCTGCCAATCCCTACAGTTGAGTTACTTTGTTCCAGTCTAAGATTATTCTTCTTAAGGCTTCTTTGTTTCGGCCCTCTACTTCATGTGTTTCTGGTCCCAGTCAAAGTGAGAAATGCTTTACAGGTGATGTTAACCATTCAAGTCCTTCAATTTAAATCTCCTTTGGTAGCAACTATAAAGTTTAGTCCTGTTGTTCTCTAATTCCTGATGCATGTCAACTGGATGCATTAAACTGCATTAACTGGCCTGAAAATGTCAATATCAGCCTCACCTACTCTGCGTGGGTAATGCTATTTGCTACATTGATTGAATAGAGAACAGCATGACGGTGTGTTCGAATGCTTTGAGGAGATCCACGAGCCTCTAATTCCATATGCACCCACACACACTTGCTTACATGTCTGTGCATTTAAGAGAAGAGCGTGTGCTTGTAATTTGCCACAAAACACTCCTTGCTTAAAACCACCGGAGAACACAACACACACGTGCGCATTGGCTAGCAAACACTACTGTGGCCACAGAGCTGTAGCTCGCGGTGAGGAGACACAGGCAGAACCAGAGGAGCATATGTCCAATTAGGACTGGAAGTTAGAGCCGCACCAGCCCGTAGGGGGTCCTATCAAAATGCAACAATAAAAGCCACTGCCTCCTGATCTGGGAACAGGAGGCCTGCCGTTTGTGGTTAACCAAAATGGAGGGATGATTGCTCTGTGGTAGGAATTTAAAAACCACCAGCCTCTGTTCATCTTAGCACACGACTGCTGTGATAAAGCGCCTCCTCTGCTCTCGGAGCATGTCACTTTCATATATACAAAGTATTGTCACTTTTGGAGCTTTTGTGCTTTTCTCCTCAGTAGAACCATCTGTCCTCTTCTTCTTTGGGCTTGTGTGTCTCAAGACTCTCCCTTTGCCAAAGTTTCTGGCTTGTGTTTTTTTCTTCTTCCTCCTTTTTTAATCCTGGAAACCTTGTGAAGTGGTGTGGCGAGTTGCCGAGCATGGTTCTCTGCAGAAATTGAGTCCAGCTGTTGCCAGAGCGTGAAGAAGCTCCTTCACATGACAATAATCAAGGGGAACAACTATCCCAAGAGCCACTCGTCCACACCTCACTTGTCCTCAGGTGACAGTTGCTGGACAAGCACAGTGTTTAAACTGTTTCTAGAAGTAAAGTCCCCTTGCTAATTATTCTAGCCAAAAAACATCCATTACGTATGAAGTCTAACTGACATGTAAATCAGCCAACTACAAGTCATTCTGCAAGAAAATATGAAACAGATAATGCCAATTCATGTCCAATTTAGCATTAGTCGGTCAGTGATCAAACTGCGGGTGGTCTGAAGGATTTTCTTCGTAGTTGACATGTTTTTGCTAAACTCTTTGTTTGTGACCAACATCTTAATTGTTTTCATTCTATCTCTTCAGCAGGTCCAGGGTCAGTTGCCTCCACTGATGATTCCCGTGTTCCCTCCAGATCAGAGAACTCTAGCGGCCGCTGCAGCACAACAAGGATTTCTACTTCCTCCAGGGTTCAATTACAAACCAGGCTGCAGTGAGTATTAAAGTAGCATTTCAGTGATGGGTTGTAAAATGAAAAACGTCAGTCCAGTTTATTGTTCACACTAGAGATTTCAAACCAGATTGCTGAAAGCGAAGTCTTCAACCCAATGTTGGGCAGCATCTCCCTCCTGTCTGGTGTGTTATTAAGATCAGCCAACACCACTGATGCCCGTCATCTCCCGCACATGACAGACTCTCAGACTAGACAAACTCACTTGCTTTTGTGTCTCTGTATTTCTTGTTCAAAAGTAGGAACAGGAAAAAAAGAAAACTTCCTCTGGGGTTTGTGTTTTTGGCCGTAGCAGTCCAACTGTGAAGCAATGTGTTGTTTACCGCGAGAAACGAGGCGGCAAGTGCCAGCAGCGCAGCAGCAGAACGCTCGCGCTCTCACGGGGGGGTAGAGTGACCTGCCCCAGGTTTCTTCATATTAACACGGGCGGCCGCCAGAACACGCGTCCAATACGCCTCGCACACGCCTCCGACTCCTCTCCAACTGTACGCGTGCACACACACATCGCATTCATTGCACACTCATACACACTCATGAATGTACATCTCCCTTGTGAGAAGGACCGGTCCGCATCTCCAGCTCCGCCCACTGTGCTTCACAGTTTCCCAAACAAGTCCCCCCTCCCTCTTCCTCTTCCCGAAGGCCCCCTCTATCCCAACCATACAGCCTCTATTTCAATTACAGCCAGCAGCACCATCAAACCCTGCCCAAAATTTCAATTACGCATGTCATTTAGTTACCATTACAGTGCCCACTCACAAGGGAAGAAGCCGTTGTTTGAACCCCTTAAAACCAGAGCGGAAAAAGGGGGATGAAATCCCTCTGGTCGCAGGGTCCGGACTAAGGGGATGCTGGTTCCCACCCATTGCTCCCCAGAGCCAGGCCACGGAGCTCTTCCAGTCAGTCTGAAGATACTGCCTCCTCGCCAACAGCAACATGTTTACTTTCCTTAGTTTTGCTCTTTTGTTACAGCTGTACCCGGGAGAGACATAAAATAGCTGGAATATTTGTGTTTGTTTAGGGACTGAGAGAAAGACAAGAAAAAAAGACAAAACACACACATCTAACCAGAATACATCCTTGAACCGGGTCCAGGGCAATCTCTAACCTAGCGGATAAGTATTTTGGTGGGAGGGAAGGAGTGTATGGGAAAAAAGTTTTGGACCCACTGATAGAGCGTCTGGTTTATTGCTTACTGAGACAAGCTCTGACTTCCTCTACAAACCCCCTTGTACAGATACTCTGGAGCATCCAAAAGTGAAGTCTTCTGCCTTGATGCCCAATCAACAAGTGCATGTAACTGCACTGTAAAAGTTACATTTCAATTGGAATAAATCAGAAATTGAGTAATTAAATGTATTAATTAATTTACTTTCATCAGATTCTATTTTAATTCTTTCCACCAATTTAAAAACGGCATGCACAGAATGGTGGGATATCATAGATGAAGGGCACGTCAATGCTGGCTTCAAAACACACACATCAAAAATCATTGATACTTCAAGAATAACAGTATTATGCTCTCACTTATCTGATATATTTAAAGACCATCTATCTGGATATTGAGCAGATGCATCTTCTGACCCTTTTTCTCAGAGCGCCTCTTCCAACCTCTCCTCCCAGCATCATTCCATTGTTCATCACACTTTGAACTCAAAAATCTGCAGAACAGATTTAGGGCACACTCGTGGTTTCTCATGCCACAGCGGCATTTTCAGCGTGATCCTGATAACCACTCCCCCCCCACCCCCACTTCCTCTATGCGAACTGGACTGACCTTTACCTCTCGGTCGTATAATTATAAAGCCCATATCTGCAGGTGGACGCTAATAACTCTCGCTATTCACTCCTCAAGTTCTGATTCATCTCTTCAACGCAGAGACTCTTGTGCAGGGCCTGAGGAGACGGGGCACTGACGTTAGCTCGTTAATTACCGTCCTCTCCTTATCATGCCTTAGCCTTCAACTGCTATTGTGCTCGGGGTATTAAAGCTGCAGCTACACAATCAGCCTTTCATTAGAATGGAGGGGGGGGGACTTCACAATGGAGGTCTTTACTGACAGAAGAGAAAGCAGTGAATCTGTCGCTCCATCGAAGGAGAGCAGAGGGGGATGGGGCCCAGAGCCTGGGCAGAAGTGTGGGGAGATGAAAGGGAGATTCTGACATGCCTGTAATGCTCTCTTCCTCAGGTGACCCTTACCCTTTACAGTTAATACCTACAACTATGGCAGCAGCTGCTGCGGCGACGCCTGGCCTCGGCCCTCTTCAACTGCAGGTAACGTCCATCTTGTGGTTTTATTTGTCTCTGTGTGTTCCTGTATGTGTGTGTCCATCCTTTTCTCAGAATTTTTCCCAACCTTCCAAACAAAATCTCTTTTACTCCCCTCGTTTTTTTCCCCCTTTTTTGTTTTGTGATCCCGATAGAGAACAACAATGCCCACTGTTCTCCTCAACTCTTTTCCTCATGCCAACTGCAAGTTGCCATAGAAATGGGCCTTTGTGAGGGGCCGGAGCCCAGAGAGAGAATGCCGCACTGCTGGCTCTGGGGTGCTGATATTGTTCACTGTGGAGCGAAGGGTACCATAGAAACTGTTTTTAAGGGGGACAGAGCACAGAGGGACACTGAACAGAGAGCAAACACAAAAAGATATTATGGGTTGTCTGAATAGAGTCAAACCCTAATGCAGCCTCACTGTGCTGCTCTCAAATGGAAAACGCAGTAAACATGCATCTCCACGTCTGTCCTTTTTCGTCTTCCTCCCTAGTTTGCTCTCTGGCAGGAGGAGAAGAGAGGGGTGAAGAGAATAAATCACACAGATGAGGGGGAATAGAGGTGCACATCTGCTACATCACTGTGTTTGTGTAAGAATATTGTATTCCGACTCACTCTAGCCCAGTATGGATGGGCTGCATTGAACCCCTTGTCACCAAGAGCCTGGCTATTTGAGATGCATTAACCTGGGGCTCCACAGGGTCCGTGACCGGCCCTTCCTCTCTGTTACCTCCCTCAGGCATTAAAGAGTCTGACTAAGAAGCCAAATTCACTGTTAGCAAAAATAGATGAACATAAGAGTGAATTTTATTAGGGCTTTGCACATGCAAAGATATATACACACCTGCATATCTGAATCACAGATAAAGCATATGTAAGAGGTATAAATGGCTCTCACACATACGTGCTCGCATCGAAACAGGTGGTATTTCCCAGGTGCCCTCTGGATAACAAGTAATAAAACAGGATATTCTTTCGGGTATTTTTTTTTAAACCCTTGCTGTCTGTGCACTCACCCCGCTGTGCTCCGTATGACTGGCTTATTGCGAGAATCTTGTCCCGTCTGATTTTATCTGCTTCAGAGCTTGTCTCCATATGTTCCTTTGTGTTAAGATTCAAAAAATCCCAGATTGAACAGCTTTGTCAGGCACAATTGGATTTCATCAGAAAAACAACTGGGAAAAAAAGAAACAACAACATCCAATGCCACTGTTCTCTCATTCCAGCCTTAAATCTCCCTTGCAATACACACACACACTTACAGAGAGAGAGATTACGGCTTTGTCACAAAGAAAATGATTTACTAAAGCTAAGCTAAATACAGATGTCTCAGACAGAAGCACGTTGGATTTCCTCAGGGACAATCAGCACGTCTGTGCATCTTATCTTTAGACCCCCCAACACAGGAGAGGCCCAAAATATTTGCTTTGGTCACTCCACAAGCTGTTGTTCAGTGGTTCACACACTCAACCCAATGAACTTACATTTTCAATGTGCATATGAATCTGGCTTGCAAGACCAGAATTACAACAATACTATTTACATTTGCTTTTATGTATTTGACAGTCATTGCGTTTAAGATTCTATCAGTTTGCATTTCCTAAGAATCAAACCCAAAGCCTTTCTAGCATCATACTCATACATCATAGCTAGGGGAATGCTTAAATATATATGTGACCCTCTTTGTGAAATACAGGCTAAAGTCACAGAATCTAATTATGAGATAACAAAATTTAACCACTGTTTGACCCTTAAAGCCCGGTTCCATTGACTAGTTTGATCACTCTGTGCGTTTCGCCATCCCTGGCACGGTTGGAAGAGGTGGGTTAGAGTATGGTTCAGGCCTAGATCAGTGAGTGTGAGTGCTAACCACGCCAGAACTTACGATACATCCAGCATGATTGCGTGTACATTTGTGAGCGGCAAAGCGATAGATCTTTATAGCAATTTATTGTGAGAGAGGGTTGTGTGTTAACACATCAGACTCAAATGCACAGGCTCAAAATAATAAAACACAAAGTTAACAAAACAATGCACTTTACTGTGTTGAGCGGGAGCGCTTCTCTGCTGTCTTCACGTGCATTTCGGAAACTTCCTGTTCCCCACTTATGAAGTCATGATTTATGAGCATGTTGCATTCTTTTCTGTTAAAAATAACACTAAACAGTGGTTTGTGAATGTCTGCTTAGCCTAAATAATTTTATTATTTAGAGTGCTTCATGTGAGTGCTGCTGCAGTCTAGGCCCACCCAAAATGTTCTCATTGGTTGAGATGTGTGATGACACCCATCCCAAGCCAGTACTGATCAACATCCCACCCCTCCTGTGATCCATGGTTTGTCTGTATGTGTATTCAAAGCCAGTGAACAACGGACTTTCATAATAATAAAAAAACTGCATTAATGGGCCATAAAATAATTGTTGGCATTAATCAATTAATGCAGTTATGCAATTATAACATGCCAACTTGCCCAGTCCTAATATTATATATATTAGGTTATATGTTTAAAGACACCTGCAATCGCCAGATGAACAAAGTCACATCTTTGTGAGATTGCTCACCTACAAATGGTCATTAAACAAGACCTTTAAGTGTGTATGTGTGTCCGAGTGAGAGGGAGTCATTGCACCGGGGTCACCATCTTCAAGGTGTTTGCCATTATTCACTGCAGAGGTCTTTAAACCTGGCCACAAAACCACTTTTCACAACTGCGGCCACAGTTCACATTGGCCTAATATTCTATAACCAGCTAAATTAACCTGTGTAACCCACCAAACCACACACAAATACACTGAGGGATTGTCTTGAAAAGCAGGGACAGTGACTATGACTGTGTTAACAATGTGGGAATAAAGAAAGAGGGACAGATGAGAAAAGGAGGAGTAGAAAGGTATGAGCTGTGAGCAGCAGTACTGAAGAGGTATAAAGTGGGTCAATGGAGGAGGTCAGCCATCGTATGTAGAGGCAGATGTTGGACCATATTGCACTGGATTACTGCAGCACACAGCAGAATAAGCAGAGAAAGCGAGAGGGAGACTGTATTAAATGCCTTTTATCAGCTGTAAGAAACAGTACATGTATTTTTATTTGTAGTTCAAACCATCAGCGATTAATTTTTTTGACAGGCATTTGTGTGCTCACAATGATAAGCACCATGAATTCCTTTCAGATAGCGATCTGGTGGCATTGTCCGAGCTCGATGAGGTCAGTGACACTGTTAATAGATAGCATGGCTGGATTGATCCTGTCCAGCTTGCCCTGTCTGCACCACAACATAATAAGCTTACATAACGTTCCCAGTGTATCACACAATGGGAATGTTATTTTGAAGCTTCCCAACAGGCAGACCCAAAACGGAGTCTCTTCCCTGACAATCTGAAATAATAATTAAGCAGAAAAGAGAAAAAATTATCCTACCTCACAATAGATTTTAATTTGGCTTTTGTATTTTTGTAAGCACAAGCTTTAGTGCTAATTGACACTTAGGGAGGGAGATTTCTTGGCAGTGGCTTCAGTCAGACGCAACTCATGTCGAAGTTCATCCCGCCTGGCACACTAATCAAAACGGGACAGAACTCAACAGCCAGTGTTTAGTTTAGCAAAAAAAATAAAAATAAAATACAATAAGAATAGGACTAATTGACGATGACAAAGAAAAAAAGCATGAGGCGCACAATTGCCAGCGGTGACCAAAACGACAATAGCGTAGAGGATCACTCCAAACTGCTTCCATTTTGACAACAAAGCAAGATGGGAAAAGAAGCTCATAATCTGAGTAAAGCAGGGGATTACTGGAGAGCGAGAGATGTCTGCTCAGCCACATAAAGACACGCAGATCCACTCCGACGGATAGCGGTGACAGCAGCCCGTCTTCCTGCGCTCAGAGAGGGGATGGGGACTTAGCGAGGATGGGGGGGAGGCTTTGTTAAAACATGTGTCACCAACACTAATACTCTCCAATCGGCCTTATGAGTTAAAGCGCAAATGCCAATCTATCTCCTCCCGTCACCCTGCATATACACACGCACAAACACACACACACTACTTAATGCAGTCACATCTGACCTGCTAGATCGGACAGGCCTGAAATCAGGTGCAGCATCACAGACTGGCATTGCCATTGGGATCTTTCTTTTCCTTCCTTCCTCTGTGTAGATGGTGTGTTTTCTTACCTTTGTCGCCTTTAAAAACACACACAGAGTTCTAGTTAGAGAATTAGAGCTGGCCTAAGACTCCTCTGTGGGGATTAGCAAAGAGAGAGAGTGAGAGAAGCAAGGGGAGAAGCTTTAAGAGTTCAAAAGGACGGAGCTTGACTGAAGGAGACAAGAGTCCTATCAAATCCTTCACAGATACACCCTCCCCCATCCAGCACCTCTGTGTGTGTGTTTTTGCGTAAGGCTGACATTTAAATTCCTCTGTTACATCCCCACTTTTGAGATCAGCCACCCATTCATCCCCCATTCTCGCTGCGTGTGCATACGTGAGCCCATGGGCACTCGAGGGGCACTGTGCTGTCACTTCCTGTTTGCTCATGCTGACGACGGGGTGGCAGTGCTTTGAGGGTGTTCAGTGGCAGCCCCTGTTGAAAGTGCAGTGTATGTGTGTGTCGGTCTAGCGGTTGTGACTGACGAGAGCTGGCCCTGTAATAGAACTCAATTCAGAAAGCAAATAAAGCAGTCTGATGCAGTGGACCAGACACGGAGCATCTCGCCCTCACGCACACACACAGGCAGGGCATGCACCGACAGGAACCGTATGTCACGCTCAGGCACACACACAACCAGGGGCCATGGTGGGAGTAATTGAACAGAAATGACCAACAAGAGCTTTATTTCATGTCCTGCTCCCCTGCACAGACTACAGCTCACAACTGAGGTCACCTCCTGATCAGAAAGCCCAGAAAAATGTGTGTGTGTGTGTGTGTGTGTTGAGGTAGTGTTTGACTGTGCACAACCAGAATGAGGAATACAAATAGAAGAAATGCTTAGAAGGTTTATTTTAAAGATAATGACTGACTGACTGTACAATGGCACGCTCATTACTTTACATAAAGATGTATAGCTTTGAGCTGAGATTATTTTGTGATGTTAAACAAGAGATAAATGAAATAAATTTTGTAGGGCAAAAGTCACCTATACTGTACTGTTTAGTGTTGGAATAATTCTAATATTTCAGCAGTTTAAAAATTCCATTCAAACAGCATACTGTTTCTACACAAGGTCTCTAAAATGTCTAATTTTACTTACTGTAGACATTAAAAAACTAAAGGCGAAACAGTGTTAATTAATATTGTCCATCGTATAGTACATAAATATAATTATACATATATATACATACATATATATTGATGTACCTCTTCTTTTAGGCATAGGGTTAATATAGCAGTGTCCTGTAATTGAAGGAAAAATCAGTACTTATTAACTTTATTAGCTCTCTGAGGTGCAAATTTAGGCAGATAAAAGCCAGTGTGAGTGGATAGAGATGTTCCGTGTGGAGATATGTCTCCCAGCATGATGGTGTGTTAATCTCTGTGTGTTCTCATCTGATAGAAATATTTAATTCTAGCAGATACAGCCGACAGAAGATTGTGGAGAATGTGCTGTTGAGGTTGAGAGAGAGAAAGAACTGCCATGGACATTTGCATAAACCAGTCTTTGTTTCCTGCTGGTGGCTGGCAGCCAGAGACGAACAGAAGGACGGAAGTTTTACTCACAAACAGCCACTTGCTTCCAAACCTTAAAGAGAAAAATACAATTTAAAAAACAGCCCGTCTCTCCTGCTACTGTAAACACAGATTTTGTTCCTCATCTTTTCCCACAAATACAATAAAAGCCCCCCCTCTCTCTCTCTCTTCATTCTTAGCTTTCCTCAAAGACCACAAAATTGCACATGAAAACCTCACAAACACACTTATTGCAGGAATTGTACAAACAGCTTCGGGAATATGTTTTATTTGATGTCCAGCCGCTGTACTGTCTGCTTGTTACCGTAGAAACATGTGCTGTGGTCCATAAACACATTGTTGAGGAGCACATCAACAAGCTCTGCATTTAACAGTTGGAATATGTTTTCGTTTGAGATTGACACATACTTATTTGACGGGTAATGCAGATATCTATATTTAAAGACCTAAATAGAATATTGATATATACGTATAAATACATTTTGTCAAAATTCTAATTTTGTAATTTTTAAGATTATCCAGTATATTGGCCATTAATGAAAACATTTTAAACAACAGAGAAAGAAACAAGCTAAATGTTTCATGGGTCCTCCTGTCCTGGTGTGCGTTCTTAAAAGAATCAACGGGGATGGGGTGTTTGTTTCCTCTCCCAGTGGCAAAGAGATTCACAACTTCTCCCTTTACATAAACACATTCACCAGTTTTTTCGCCTTGAGAGGCATTTTTTTTTCAGTCTTTCCTTAGTGAATATGACCCTTATGGTGAGTGTTTTTTCCCAGGATGCACCTTGGCTGGGACATGTCTCACTCAGGCGTCTGCTAGCTGTTAGCGTAACCCCTTGAGGCCGGATGGTGGAACATAAAGTGACAGCTCTGTCCCTTCACACATAAACAACCATCAGCCTTCTCCACTAATGGCCAAACCAGCTTTTTAGCTTGTTTTCTTTTTTTTCTTTTTGTTTGTTTATGTGTTCTGTGTATTCATTTATTCATGGACCTTTCTCTCTTCTTCATCCACTCTTCTGTACCTTCTGCCTCTGTCTGTCCTCTCTTTCTTTTTCTGTCTCTCTCTGTCTCTGAGCAGCAGTTTTATGCAGCTCAGCTAGCTGCCATGCAGGTGTCTCCGGGGGCCAAACACAGCACAGTGCCTCAGGCCAACCTGGCAACCGGAACACACTCGCCCACCAGCGGCCAGAGCGAGAAAAACAGAAGCACCCCACCACCAAAGCCCAAGGTATGCATTTGTGGATGTGTATTAGGCTGGAAAAACTGCGTTAATTTACCATCCAGAGCTAATAGTCTTTGTATGTACTGGTTTTGATGTTTTTTTTTCTTTGGTTGATTACCCATAACTCGCGCAAGCTGGCACTATGCCCTCAATTCTCCATGCCTCATTGCATTGTTCCATTTCAAGTGCTTGGTTATGGAAGCTTCTGAAGGTCCTTGGTCCTCAAACCCGAAGTCTAGCTACCACCACTGTGTTGTGCTTTTTCCGATAGTGTATAAGGCTCTGAGCAGGTATCTTTCCCTTTGGCCATCATGGCAGCAGGAGGCCAGAGCTATCTGAGCGGAATAAAGCTCCATGAATATCAGGCAGGGCAGAAATAAAAGCAGCCTGTCTGGCCTCTCTTCCCTCCTGCTGGGCTGGTCATTCTAGACGCCCGGACACCCCTGCAAGCCCATTCTGTTCCGCTCAGCAGTACAATAGCTGGACCGTGGGGCGGCCAGGACTGGATAAACATGTGTGAAGGCCTGTTGCCTGCTCTCTCTCCGGCCTTGAGCCACAGCTAAGCCTGATGCTTGTTTGGACAGGGAAGAGAACAGACCTGGAGCTCAACCACATGCCTGTTGCATAGAGGAAGAGTTCAGTATGTTTCCGTCTGTCAATCTCAGTGCAAAGCTTTGGCGGTCCCCATCGTTTGGGCCTGGCCCCATGCAGCTCGATGTGTCAAAGGCTAATGAAGACTGGTTTCCTCAAACATTTGGTCCTTTGTCACATGCCCAAATAAATGGAGAGAAAAAAGAGGGAAAGGGATAATACAGATAATTGGCAGTGCCGTCTGCACCTGCTAGGCCTCCGCAGCTACTGAGCCATGAGAAAATGACCTTTTCCTTAAATATATTTTTCTGTCTCTCTCATATAACCTGTCAAGTATTTCAAAGTGGATACTTGGTATCTCAAACCTTCGGTTTCCCTCTCCAGATTTTTCCTCAATCAGGACCCTCTTGTTTGTTCTATCTGTGTCTGCAAGCTTTTGCCATCATGAAGGGGCAGGCATGTATATTTCAAGGTTGCTGCCCTGGGGTAGTTGCCACTCTCTCATTTTAAGACGTGCGCCATGTGTCAGACAGCTGGTTGGACTGAGGCGTACAAAGCTTAAGTGCATTACCCCGGGGGAAGCCTCAGAACTCAGGTGCATCACAGAGTCACTATATCACGGTTTTCACTATGTGACCTACTCAGATTCACACATGCAGACCCTCACACCCACATTCCTTCACCTAGGCCCAGTGCTGCCACAGTTGGTTCTAGAATCTTTCTTAAAATTGCTATATTTACACTTACAACTAGATTGTATGGTTGGTCAGCAACTTTGATGCTTCCAGTGTAAACAACCTCAAGCAGTCGCGACACACTAATCGCTTCCAGTATTGACACAATGTTATTGTTAACTTATTTTTTAAAGTTACTTCTTTGGGCTTTTTATACTTTTATGTGGAGTTGCGCTGTGTGTTGATGCACTAACCATAAAGCTATCGGCACCGACAGGTTACTGTTAATTTCTAAGGTTTTTTTTAGGTTTTGGATTTCTACATGACTTATATCTAATTTTATATGAGATTTAAGCTTATTCATTTTCTATTTGAGTTGTCTCCTCCTGTAAAATGTATGACGGATCTTAAAGCTAGCCTTCCTCCTCTCACATGGCTTTGCCAGTCTTCATTAGTTCTCCTCTCACCCGCTACATTCTCTTTGGCTAACATCCCACCCAAGGATTTGCTTCTCGAAGAACAATCCACCATTGGGGCGGGAGGCAGGCATTATCTGTCATAAATATTCAGTTTTCCTCTTCAATGCAGCCTCACTACACACCCGACACAATATGGGTCATGATACAGTATTCTCCTCAATCGCGTCTTAGTGTTCTCATTGAGCAGGGTCTTTTGTGTGTCTCCCTTATGATGGAGTCCACATCCCACTGGTTCTCTTTCCATTGAGCAGCACTAATGAGGACAATCCTGTTACGGCCCATCACAGCACAAGCAGTGAGGGAAAGGTCTTAATCAAGCTCTCCAGACCTTAGAAGCTCAGTTCCAAAAACCTAGCATGCCGCCTTGCTGCCTACAGCCTCTAAAAGAGAGCAAATGTCTGCTCCTTCTACTGCAGATGCAAGACGAAGAGAGACACTGTAATTCTGTGAGATGTGGTTGTCCTCTATGGCTGCTGCAAATGCCTTTGTGTTTCTGGCCATTAATGATACAGAGAAAAGCTCAAGAAACAGGTGTCGGTACAGATGCTGCGCTCCCCATATAAGCACATATAAGATCCCACCGCAGTGGGAGCATGCTAGTGACCTGAGACTCACTCGGCCAGGCAAAAATGATTGACATCTGTGGCTTGAACGAGGGCTTGTGAGGTCTTTAGACCCTAGAGGTCTGAGGTCTGTTGTGGTTTTGATATGGAACTGTAAAGCTGTTGAGAACAATAGTAATGACAGAAAGCTCTTAATGGCAATTAAGACAGGTTTAGGCCTTCACTGCAATGTTCTAATGATGTGCACAGGGCAGTATCTGCCATTCTGAGACCTAATTGGCTCTATGGTGCCTTCTCTGATGTGATTACAATGTCAGCAGGGTTGATATCCGGGTACTAGTCATTTGCATGTATGGATAGAGTCCACCACTGGTAACCTGGAGGCGGTGTTGTTTGTTTATTATGTAATTTAGTCCAATTGATATCTGCGCACATCTGAAACTGGAATGTGTGCATCAAATAATCATTTGCACTTATATTTATGGAATACTTGGTTATTCTGTGTTTGTGTCTATGCTTGTGTTTTTTCTTCTCAATGCGCAACATGTTTGGTAAATGTGTGTGAATCTTCTCATTTAAGCATGTTTCTTTACATGGTATGCTCGCTTTGTCCCATTTGTTCTATTGTTTGATTGAGCATGGGTGTGCTGCATGTCTATTGCGCCATGGCATTGCACAAAGTCAATCCAACATTGGCAAGTTTATCAACTGGCCTGCGCAACCGCAATTAATCTTACATTTCCTTGTGTTCTGGCCGCATCTGCTGAAAACCTACATTTCGGCGTGCGGTCAGCTGATTTGACCCCTGCTGGGAGATTTGATTGGGTCCCAAGTCTCTGAGGAGAAAAATCACACCAGGCCAAACGTGTTGCTGTTTTGCAGGACGAGGGCGCTCAGCCCTTGAATCTGTCGTCCAAGCCTAAGGCATCCGAGAGCAAGTCACCCAACTCCCCCGCTTCCCCACAGGTCCCTGCCCTGAAGCTGGGCCCCGGGTCCCTGAAGCACAGCGCCCCCTCCAGCATCGGAGGACCACCGTCCAGACTCAGCTCCATAGGTACCCACACCTCCACAGTTCATTGCAATTCAGTAAACACACACAAATCGCAGCATAACCTGCTTAATGTTATTAAATATTGCCCTGGATGTATCTCTCAAGAGCATTTCCTACTCCCTGGATATGTTTTTCTGCTGGCACACACTCTTGTATGAGACGGTAATTGATGTTACATTTTTAGGTTTGTAGAATTTAATTTTGCCTGAAGGGCACATTGTCAAACATTTATTAGTCTAAATGGTGGGGGAGAGCTTGTTAAGCAGCTGTGTTTGGAAGCGAAAGAGAGCGAGACAGCGGATGGGAAGGTTTAACGGCGTTTATTTCTGTTGTTTAGAGGTGCTGAATAGAGCAACACAAGCCTTCCTGACAGGCGCTGAGATTAGACAAGCCTCTTATACAACTCTGTTACCACCCACAGCACAAACAACATACATTAATAGCACAATAAAGCAATATTCTCCCCTCCTCACAACAGTTAGCCATTTCAGACTTCTTCCCTGTAATCGCAGTGTTTTTCTACAAATCCTGGGATTTAATGGCAGATTAGTGGATTTGGCGCCCAGATGTTTTTTGTTCTGAAAAAATGGATTAGAAAGTAAAGTTTTCACTGGAATCCTTTAGAACATGACGCGACGAGCGGTTCTTTTAGATCATTAAATTTGAAAGTGCCGTATGTCCCATGATTACTCCATCTGGAGCACATCGTTAAGGGGTCAGGAAGTATTGTGATATCAAAGACGTATTCAGAACCCCACATAAAATGTTGTTTGTGGGTGTATGTGTTTATCTGGATGCATATTTATATTTCAACTCGACAGATGCCTTTGAATGCCCTTTTTGTGCAATTTCTTCATCTTTCCATCCTTGTTCTCCACCTCTCTTATCTGTTTGACCTTGCTAAGTGACATCTGTCCTTAGACTTTCCAGCATGCCCGACCCCATGCATCCCTTACTTTTTGTGTCACTGTCACCACAGAAACACAACATGGGCTGTCAAGGACTGTGTCCTCTAAGGCCATCACTCTTCCTTGCCTTTCCTCAGAAGCCAAAAAGAAAGTTTCACTCTTCGGGTCACTGTAATGTTAAAAGTGTAATGCTGTTTATATTTTGCGTTATTAGTCTGATAGTCATCTCTTCTTTAAACAAGTCATTCTAAATGTAAGAACAACAATCTCTCTTTAGTGGGGTCATTGCTCTCAATTAACACTCCAGACATTTTTTTTTGTACCCTCTATTAAATCAACTGTCAGGAAGTGTGCTGGCTCTCACACCCTGTGACCTGTGGCCACTTCAGCAGATATGACTTTTAAAAGAGTTCCCTACTCTGTCATTTCAAATGAAAGCATTTAATCCATCATATCCAGCATTAGCGACCGGATTAGGGAAGATAAAGACTCATAATCTAGCATAGGTCTTTGTTAGATCTATCCTGGCAAGATAATGCTCCACCACACATACACTAGCTAACAGATGCGGCTAACGGCTTGGGCGGTTAAGCTGCTGAGAATAATACAAATAATAGCCATGAAAAGATGGTTGGAAACATCTTTGATATGCTCGGAGGCAGATGTTGCAGAATGGGCCAAATTAGGCCGCTTATGGCTTTAATATCAGTAATCTCCTCTCTTTTTTTTTTTTCTTTAAAGATTTCCCTGAGCTTTGGTCTGAATAAAAGCTTTCAGAATGGCAGACAGAGAGAAAGAGAGAGAGAGACTGCTTTTATATATGTGGGATATAAGACAAATTGCACATTTTAGCAAATCTCTCAATGTAAAAAATGCAGATTTGGGAGATTTTCTTCAGGCGTCAGCATCTGTTTTTAACTGGATCTCTTATCGTTTGTGTGTGAAAGTAATGCTCCATTCCAAAACCTAGTGAGCTGCCTACAGAGGCAACATTTTAAGGCAAAAGCTATCCCAAAAGGTAGGAATATATAGTTATACAGCCTCCTTCACTGAGAAGGCAATCACAGAATGCATTGCGACAAGTGCAATAAATTGCAAAATGCATTGCAACAACATGCAAAATTGCTAACAGGGAATGGAAGTTGGCGATTTGGAAAATGCAGGAACCATTTGAAAATGACTGCTTTACAAAAAGACACATTTATATGCTTTACCCGTCTGCTGTCTTACAGTCTCTTGTTTTATGCTTGTGCTCTTTCTCACTCATACCTTTCACGTTTTCAGACCTGCTGTCATCCATCACCTCCGGCGGCTACCTGAACGACCATGAGGCAGTGACCAAAGCTTTCCAGGAGGCCCGACAGATGAAGGAGCAGCTAAAGAGAGAACAGCAGGTTCTCGACGCCAAAGTAGCGGCAGTCAACAGCCTGAGCCTCAACAATGGTCGCTCAGAGAAGGTTCGATTAACTCCGGTCTTGCATTTACAGACTTGCTCATTCTTTCAATTTGTGAAGGGATTCATCACCAATGAAGTGAGAATTAAAACAGCCAAAACAACACAAACAGAAGCGTTAATTAGAACAGAACGTGTTTATCTCTGAACAAAACGATTTCCCAAAGCTGTTCTTGTGAAGAGGAGCAGTGGAGGTGAATAAGATCTGAAAGCTCTTTTGTTGTGCACAATGGCGATGTCTGGGAGGCAGGCTGAGGGCAAGCAGGGCGCAGTGAACAGGATGCTAATTTTAATGGCGTAGCTGATGCTAATGTGAAGTGACTGGGGTGACTCCTTGGCTGTGCGGCTAAATTGGGCTTGTTTGCTAAACACACTGGAGTCAACTGGTCCACGAGCCACAGGACAGGAAACGCCTTTGACCACAGATAATAAAACACACTCGCTTTTCTGAGGAATTTGCATAAAAATGCTTTAAAAAGCAGAGTGCGTCAGTAAACAAGCATTAAATTATGGACAATTTTGCCTCATCCATCTCTAATGGCGTGATTGTGCACATCGGCAGAGGAAGGCGCTTGTGTATACACAGGTGTCCTTGCTTCCTGATCTTCTCTGCCACACAGAGATTTGGTTTATTTCATAAACCTTTATGTGTAAACTCATATCAACATCTGCAAATACACAGTAGGTAAATGCTTAACAAAAGCATGTTTATGGGTGTGCTGATCTCCGCTTCAGTTTAACACACGCACACGTTGGTAGGGTTTTTCTTCTCTCGGCCAGGCTTAGTGGCTGTGCTGATTGCTACTAGGTTAATGAAGGTGCATTAGGAATAATCCACATCTCCCAAGCACTCTATCCTTATTATGATTTACAACAGATCAGCTGCACTTTACCCTGACCACAGCTTTATGCCCTTACACACACCGCCCTCCCTGCTGCACTTTTGCACGTTTAGAGTACAGAGGGGTTATTTTTGATTAAGGCCACACATCCGAATGCTGAAAAAAGGGCAGATTAGCTGCAGTACATAGGCAACAAACACCTGAAGAGAGTTTTCAATTACTCTGTTTTACAGTATGTGGATGAATTATTATTTATTTACGATTATTAGGGGTGTGCCGGTTTCAGAATTGGTTATGACGGTTATGACGTGAGTCAAATGTGACGGTTCATAACATAACCGTCGGGGGGGTTATGTTATGAACCGTCATCCGCTGATTGTTTTGCGGTCTATGGCCATGCAATGCTTTGCTGGTGCGAGCCGCAAAAAAATGCCATTGTCTGTTCTAGAAAGGATGCAGCAAAGATATTTAATGCTAATGTATGAGGCATAGGCCTACGCTGAGTTTCATTTACGATGAGATGCTCTCTAGTTCACAGTGCAGTGAAAGTGAACGCGGCGCGCTGGTGCTTCCATGTCGGTTATCATTGTCTGCTATATTTGCTTTTTATTTATTAAAATACATGCAATTGGTTGATGAAACATTTATTAAAATTAAGACAAAATTTGTACAAAACGAAATTCGTTTTTAAGAAAGGTTTTCTACAAAGCAAAATTTTATGAAGTGGTAAATATCATGTCTGACGATTTACAAAACTTCATTAAGTGGTAAAAACCATGTCTCCCGATATATTGCGCATCTTATGATCCTATCTAAAAAATGTTTGTAAAAAATATTTTAATGACACGGTTTTGGCGGTTATAGAGTTCTAATGACGGTGTTCAACTATAACCGCCGGTCTCACGGTTATATACGAACCGTCACATCCCTAACGATTATTTTCCTGTATTTGCCATATTTCAGATTGAAGCATTAAGTTTTAATAAAATAAAAATAAAAAGACTTTAGCCTTTTGTTACATATCAGCTATGACCCATGTTTTGCTACTTAGTAGTCTTAGCAAGGGGGGTTGGGGTGATACAAAATAACTCTAGAGAGCATCTGACTGGACAAAAATCTGTAGTACAGGATGAGTCGTGTAGTTTTGTCCATTTTCTTAGAGAAGGCTAATTTTTAAATGTGCATTTCTATTTAAAATGACTTTTTTTCCCAACTTTTAGGAGTACTGTAGCATATAGATGATTTCAAAGTTAATAGACATAGACTAAAATCCAGTCTGGATTGCAGTGATTTGTGCTGAAATGCCACATGACAAAGTTGTTCTTTCACTATTCTTTCCCCATTCATATTTGTACTTTCATATTGTTACTTGACTTTACCTCCTACGTGACTGAGGTCCACATCTGCCAGCCCATCTAATGTTTGTTTTTCCTCTTCAGTCCATTATCTCCTGATTTTAGACAATTACTGTCCCTCTCCATTTTAGCCTCAACTCTCTGAGTGAGAGTGTGCTGCGTGCTTTTAACTTGTTCTCCAGGAACACATTGTGCGGGCAAATCAAGCCTTGTTCCTAAACCCTTTTGTGTCACACTAAGCTAAATGGATTGTGGAAGATGAACAAGGCCAATTGTCTATGTGATGAAGTTTTAGTGTCAATCCAAACAAGGTTTAGCTGGTTAGCATGGCCCGGTTAGCCTCTGCTGGTACATGTTGTAACTACACCAGCTTAAAACCGACTTTCTTTCAAAATTAGCTGATATTTTGCAAGTAAATGTTGTGGAAATCTTTCATGAGGGCTCTTAAAAGTAGTAAATACACTTGTAGTTGAGATGAACAGGAGTATTAACGAATAGCTTTCGCCAGATAATAAAGACCTTCTACTGTATAAAGCCTAAGTTTTCATGTTGTCACATTATCAAACCTGATCATCTCTCCATTTGTCTCTCTCTTTCTCTTTGTCTCTCCGGGGAGAGATTCTCTCTCCATTACACATTCATTTAAACCCCACTCACTTACTCAGTCTGAACAATTAAATCTCGATGGCTGCGAAATGGTGTAATGCATTTCATTACAGAGTCGCAGAAGGCCCGGGTCACTCTCTAATGGTGAGGACTTTGTCTGTGAGTGTGTTTTAAACGTAGCGTGGATTCAGGATGGAGTCTAATTGACTAATTAAGCCCCAGATGCAGCTTCGGGGGGGTGATGGGGGGTGTGCATGTTTAGAGAGAGCAGAGGGTGTTGTGTTGAAATATGTGGCCCAGCTACATTAGCCATGTAAATGCATAGTAAATCTCTTTTTATTGGGTGTAATAAATACCCAGGAGGCTGTGCGGTCCAGCCCCACTCTCATCTCTGGAGCACTTGCGCTCTCTAATGCATTGACCTTAGGGCTAAGCGAGAGAGACAGAGATCGAGTGAGTAAGAGAGGGAAAGAATAAATGTAAATAGATTGCAGGTGGCAACCAGGCTACTCGTTTTTGATGGATAAACATTAACTCACATTTTCATTCATTTTCGTTTTCTTCTGAGTCTTTTTGTATGCACTTGAATTGTCAGTTCATCGGTGCTTATGCTAATGAATCTGTTGATTTGTTGAATATAAATCTAACTGGATTGGCTGTATGTTATGTGTGTACAGGATAAAGCCGCTCTTGAAAGCCTGAGCCAACAGTTAAAACATTCTGAAGAGAGCAAGTTCACTCATGCAATGATGGACTTCGGCATCAGTGGCGATTCAGATGGTAAGATGCTCTTTTTTAAATGAATCTCTCTATTGATTTTATTGTGTCATAAAAGAAATAAAATAAAAAATACATATATATTTTCATTTTATTGTGAACAACTCATCCATCCATATTAAATCATACATTTGTTTTGATCTTATTACTTTTAACTTAAAAATACTTCTCCAATAATTTCACCTTCTTACAGTCACTTGCATAACCAGTGGATGAAACCAGGACCCAATCCTACATTTTTTATTTTTTAGTTCTGCTATTTTTTTTCCTTTGATAATCTGTTTTTCTCAGATGTGTCTCATAACATTTTAAAAACTTCAAAGATACATTAAGGTTAATGTGCAATAACCATGGACCCTATTTACTTTTTGACTGCCAACTCGCTTTTAATCTTTATCCATTCCATTCTTCATGGTTCTCAGTGGATAAAATTACATCCAACCCTACATTTCTGTCTCAATTGATGTGTACTGTACTTGTGAGTATGTGTATCCCCACACTAACAGTGACTCCCTGTTTTCCTTCTCCAGGAAGCCCGAGTGTGTCAGACTCACGGATCTTCAGGGAGGCTCGAGGACGTGGCAGCAGCGAACCGCACATCAAGCGGCCCATGAACGCCTTTATGGTCTGGGCTAAAGACGAGAGGAGGAAGATCCTTCAGGCGTTCCCTGACATGCATAACTCAAACATCAGCAAGATCCTCGGTGAGAGAGAGAGAATAGCCAGAGACAGCACTAGTAAATCTCTCCAACCACTTATCTAGCCACTTCAGGTTTACTAGCGTCCTCTCTTGTTTCCAGCTGTGCAGTTTTTGACTCAAGGCTTTTGATCGATTTATATTCCATCCGGCTTTGATTCACCACATACTGTATCCCCTAATTGGCTGAGATTTGTGGGTACATTAAATATGGGTGGGGCTTAAAGGCTGGCTCCTTCGGGAAGAACTATGCAGCCAGCCACAGAGAATTCCCTCTGTTCCTTCTCCCCAACACACACACACACACACATCCCTTTCCCGCACTGCATTGTGTAACCACAGCCTAATGAATCGCTCTAGAGGGCCGACTCCAACAATGATGATATAATTCATTATGCATTAAACCAGCTCTCCAGTCTGTCTGACATTTTCTCCAGACCTCTGGGATTGTGTTTGACATTTTAAAGAGCTCCTAAGCGTTTTATAACGCTGGAAAATCTGGTTTTAATAAGGCCCCGCTCTCTCAATTGTTAACAGAAGGAGTTTCCCCTTTCCAGTGCTGGGTGCATGTCAGGGCCAGTGGTGACAGCTTTTTCCCATTAAACATACAGTAGGACTGTGTAAATTCAACACAGACTCACATATACACACACGTAACACCCTGAACACACGTTTGCTGGAGTTCCTGGGACTGTGGCATGTGTACACTGTTGTGTATGTGTTCACACTTCTCTGTTAATGAGAAATAAGAGACACCGGCCACAGGTACACCTGTTGAGCTCTGATAATTAGATGGAGTGTGTTAGTGGCCCACTTAACCCGCTGTCACCTGGAATAATGACGCACGTCACCAGTGTGTGTTTTGGAGGGCAGAGAGCACACTCTATTCTTCTCTGTTTGACATCAGCTCCACTCAAAGGTACTCATTAGACCAAACAAAAACCCTCTCTTAGTGCAAATTGCCAGTTCTGAAGCTAACGATAGGCAGTTAAAAGCTGTACTGAGCATTGAGAGTGTGCAAAATTGCATATTTTAAAAATCGAATTGCCTGAATGATTTAGTCGTCTAATCTGTCTTAAAGAAGCAGTGTATTAGTCAGGGTTTGAGTTCATCTGAGCCTGATCTGCCCTATTTTTTTCCTAAATGTTTATGGCTGTAACGGCCATCCGTTATCCGTCTGAATCGCAAGTGTGTTTGTTCTCTCTAACACCTTGTTGTTCTTGCAGGTTCTCGTTGGAAATCCATGACCAACCTGGAAAAGCAGCCATATTATGAAGAACAGGCCCGTCTTAGTAAGCAGCACCTAGAGAAATACCCAGACTACAAATACAAACCACGGCCCAAACGCACCTGCCTAGTGGACGGAAAGAAATTGCGCATTGGAGAATATAAGGCCATCATGCGCAACCGCAGACAGGAAATGCGCCAGTACTTCACCGTAGGGTACGTTTCATTACATTACACCTTCCAGTAATGTATTCATTTTAAAATCTACATCTTGTAGACAATCAAGAACCCACCCCACATTTTTTCTTAAATATACAGTTTCACTCAGTTTTTTAAGTGAAATGGGTTATGTATGCCATTTCTGGTTGACTTTTAACATGTATAGTACCAATCATTTGACTAGCATCCCATGTTGCCTGTTTGTAAAGTGTAAACTTTTAGGAAACAACAATCTGATGAGTGTTTTCACCCAGGCTCTGCTAACAGATTGCATGTTTGTTGTACAACAGGCAGCAAGCCCAGTTGCCCTTGTCCTCAGCGGGCGTTGTGTACCCAGGCGCGCTCTCTATGGCAGGAATGCCCTCTCCACAGATGCCCTCTGAGCACTCGAGCATGTCTAGTAGCCCTGAACCAGTCCCACCCAGCAGCCAGCCCTCTTACCTCAGACACAAGGGGGAGGTGCCTCGCGTTAAAGAGGAGGAGCTCCGAATGGACGAAGGCAACGGCGACGCCTACGATGACTTCGACTACGAAGATGATGACGGGGACTATGGCAGTGACAGTGAGAATCACATTACTCAGTAAAGCTGCCGATCACGGCCATCTCACCAGTCACCTGGCATCTCACGCGAGCAAACTTCATTCCACCCCCATACACCGTCCAATCAGGACTCCTCCAGAGCCAAGCCCGATATTCACAGCAAAGCACAGGACCTGTCAATCAAAGTGACTGTTACATGGAAAGGAGGGTCTTGTAAAGGAAGTATAACACTTGCCTTGACTCCCGCTGAACGAACGAACCGCGGCAAGTTCACATTGAATCACGAGTAAGCTACGACGACAAAGGAAAAATGACCCTTAACCGGTTTGTTGTCGAGACATTTATTACTAAGGACCTGTCAGTCGACCCGTCATAGACACTTTAAAAACGGTGGACCTGTATGTTTCTAAAGAGACACTTTTAAACAGCTTTTTTTCTTGGTTCTATAATCTTCTCACTCAGGTACACAGTGCCAACAAGTGGCTTTGTGAATGTGTTTTTGTTGTTTTTGTGCAACAGTTTTAATAGAGAAAAAAGACTTATTTTCCTCTTCACCGTAAAGCACCTGAGAGGAGTAAAATGACAGACATTTCCTTTTTTTTTCTCTCTTCGGTGTGCTATTAGCTGAATCTTTCTATCATCCTCACACCCATGTCCTATCACTCAAAGATGTCATTTCTGTTGGACGAAAGGATGGAAGGGAGGATTCGCGTCCCTTCACTCAGGAGTTCGGACATCGCTGGATGACAGACAATCCCTTCTCCCTCACATCTTTTCCTCTTGACACGCTTTTACTCTTCCTTTCTCCTCTTCTGTGGGAGCTTTGGTTGTTGACGTCTCTCTCAGGTGTGGAGACAAACTTTAAGAGATAGCACAAACTTTGTGTTTGATGGACAGCCGACATGGCGATGGTTATCATGGAGAGTGAAGCCTCGAGCAGAATTATTGTATGCGTGCACATTTCTTTATGTCTGTGTGTGTGGATGAATGCGCATTTCGCTAGGTTTTAAGTTAATTTTTATTACGTGTAGACGGTTGATGTGCTGGTCATGTGAACATTTGCAAAAGGAAAAACATTAATATTCAATACGTACGATTCATGCTAGCAGCCAGATCAGTGCGGAAGGAAGCCAAATGTTTAATAATAACGCTGTATTTATCATTCTTTTTGTTTTCATTTTTTTCGTCCGGTCATTCATTTGATGTTAATTTTTTTTCCCCGTCATTCTCATTGTCCCCCCGAACAACTTGTTTCTGTCATCGCTGGGTGACAGACATCGCTGCACCTCATTCTGAAAGGAAAGGAGGAGACACAGAGAGAAAAGCTCTCTTGAGGAGAGGCTGTGCTTGAATGGCGTATTGAAGGAGGAGAATAGAGTTCCCACAAGCCCCGGTGCTCAGCACTCTGTTTTCAAAGGACAGCTCTGAGAGAAACCAGGGAGATCTCTGTTCAAGACGAGCACGAGTGTGCGTTTCAATCAGCGCCCCTTAATATATCTCACATCTCTACTCCTCCGCAGGGCAGGGGCTTGTGTTCTGTCTCTCTCTCTCTCTCTCGCTCCTCTTTATTTCCCATCTATCACTGGTTTTATCAGTGCAGAGGAGTCTCCGAGCCGTGCCATCAGTCATCCGCTCTCTGTGTGGCTCTGACTGACCCACTCCATCTTACTGCACCTGTGTGGCTGCTGTTGGCACAGCGGTGGCGTTTGATTGACGTCTGCCCCAACCGTAACTACTCTGCCAGCCTCTCTCTGGCCTGGTGTGGGCATAAGCGGGCAGCTGGATGACAGAGACACAAGCTGTTAGGTGAACAGCAGCCAGACTCCAGACATTAATATCTGTTTTTTCCCCTACACATCTACCCAAAGGCCGTCCACTCACAACACATATCAAATTATATATTTAGAATGCACACGTATAACTAAAACCATATTTGAATTTTCTGGCCTACTTGAGATTTTTTTTTCTAACCATAAATGTTAAAGGTACTCTTGACGCCTGTAGCGCTAGCAAAGTGATGACCAATCGCATTTAGCGTGTTCGTCTTTGTCTAGTTTATTCGGTTCGATGAGCTCCAGTCCCGTCTGTTGTTTGTATTTGTGTTTTGCCTCCATGTCAACGTCTCTCTGCTGTCGAGGTTGGGAGGAGCCATTTCAGACTCTGCATGTTAATGTTTTAGTTTGTATTTGCAAATACTGTATTTTATTTTAACTGCCTCTAGTGTAATAATATTATTAACAATAATTATAAGAATAGGCAGCATTTCCTAAGTTTAGTAAGTTATGTACAGTATAATTTATTATTTTCCTCCATTTGGATTTTTTTTTATGATCTTATGGAAACTGCGCTTGATAAAGCATTATATTTAGCTGGGTAGGTATTTAGATCTAATCATTATGTTTAATATTCAGTTTTTTCGTTCTCTTATTTTATTTTATTTGTTCTTGGGTTTTTTTGTTGTTGAATTAATCCTGTTCTGATGCTGATATATCTCTGAGAAAGTGGTCACGGTGAACTGCTGATATGAAGGAAAAGAGACATTTCTCTTTATTTCCATTTTCTTTTTCTCCTCCGTGCATCGTTCATGAACTCCAAACACGTTTCTTAAAGCACTAGGACTCCGGACACTTGGAGACAAACATAAGAAGAACATGATATTTTTATTTGTAATGGTTTATGTATAATGTGAAGTTTCCTATCTGTTAATTCTCTTTTTCTTTTACTGAAGATAAAGAAAACCGCTATATTATACCCCAATTGTTATTGAACAGAAAGAGCGTGGATCTTGTTTACTGATTTTTGTCATCCTCTCTCTTACATTTCATTGGAACATCACTGGTTTAGACAAATGCATTTGTTTACCTATTTTGTCAAATTGGGGTACAGTTACAGTACACAGCACCTAACCCTTAAAAGGATAGTTCACCCCAAAAATGAAATTGACAAAGCCTATATGTCTTACTTTCTTCTGTAGAACACCAATGGAGACATTTAGCAGATTGTCCAAGCTGCCCTATCAGCACAATAACAGTAGATAGAGACCAGGGGCTCTGGAAAGAAAAACAATGCATCATAAAAGAGCTCCAAACAGCTGTATTATATTCTTAAGTCCTCTGAAGCCATATAACAGCTTTGTGAGAGAAACAGACTGAAATGTAAGCAAGTCACCATTCACTTTCATTATGTGCAAAACAGCAGCTTGGACATTCTGTTAAACATCTTTAGTGTTTGCCAGGAGATTAAAAGTGAAACGGGTTTTGAGAGATGGTGGCAGGTAAACTGTCAATTTTAATCAAAAGACATGACTTTCCTGAATTGATCAAACTGTCTGATTCCAGTGAAGCTCCACTGAATGGCCATATTAGATGTTTTTATCTCCAGAATTGTTTTAGCTCCACACACTGCCTCCGTCTGTCAATCAAGCTCACACTAGTGACATCACAGTCAGAGAATAGCCAGCATCTGATGTGACCATGCCTTCACATTTAGTAATTCCCACAATCATATCAATCGATAGGGACACGTATGCTGGCTGGTTTAACACACTAGGTCACGTTCTGTCAACCAATGATCCGTCAGCATGGTCTTTAGAACTCATACTCTGCTAATGATGGCCTGTATTATGAACAATAACTAAAAAGACAATCAAAGTCATGTGTGGAGCTCAAAACGACGTTAAATGACATCAAACTAAAAGTACTTAGAAACGTATCTTACCATCTCAACTTGAAAATCGAGAAAGATAATTATGTAAATATAGCATAGAGTTATAGATTTATATTTTGTTCATAACACAGTGTAATATAAGTTGTATATTTCTTTCTCTCTTTTATTGATGTTATTCATGCCACAATAAAAGCAAGAGTTACTGTACTCTTACGAAAAAAAAAAAATGAAAAAAAAAAGCAAGCCGTGGGTTACCACCATCTGTTCTAAGTTGACGTTTTTCAGTATTACTGCCAGTCAAGGCTCAAATAAAAACAGCAACGTGTTCTGTATCTCTACTGTGTGTCTGTGGCTCCTTTTTCTGCCCTACTGCAACTCACCAACTCCATAATTAAACTGCCAAAAAGCACCACACTGCACACTCAATACTATCTGTCTACCGTTACGTGCCAACACATGAAGCAATCGCAACATTTTTAGGCCAAACAAAGGGAATTCCCAGTGCTGAACGTCATTGTGTGTGTCTGGAATTACATACGTCACGCCGGATAGTAGGACACCTGCCGAGGTTACAAATATTTGTAGAAGAATGTTCATGAATTACACCGTATTCTTAACAAATCTTAAAGGTTTGTCTCGATCGCTCCCCCTCACGTAGGTGGTCGGAGATGTTTTAACTTTCATACCAGACTTTCTTAACCACACATTTCAATTAGAAATAATATTTGTGCCACAAATCAAAAAAATTGCCTAGTGTTATCATACAATTAAAGAACGCAAAGCAATAAAAATACCACTTTTATGTGCACACAGAGTATGTCTGGATTAGATTTCAGTCAAAATAATGAGGCTCCGGTGCTGCCCTCAAAGGAGCGTAACAGTAGGATTTATGCATCGGAGCATTTATGCATTTTTCCTGCATCATTTATGCAGGAAAAATTGCAGTCATTTTCTAAGAAATACATACTTTTTTGCAAAAATCTTAAACGTTAAGCAAGTGTATCTGCTTTTGTTCATTAAAAAGTGATGTACTACATTACCCACAAACTTGATATATATTTGTATATTGTATTTTATGTTGTTTATATAGTTGACTCCCTTATAAAAAGGACATAGTCATGTGCTTTTGTCTTTTGTCCAATTTTCAAATACTTGTTGTGACTGTTTGACTTAGTTTCAAGGCTTGCAACTCTCGGCTGAAATGTCTGAAATGCCTCTGGAGGAAAATAAATAAAATACTCCCAAAACCAAGGCTGCTTAAAAAGACACCTAACTCTGTAGCAGAGCACCCAATTTTTCCACCAATCAGAAGGCCAGAGCACAATGGTTCACATCCAATCAAGCAGTTGGTCTAATCAACCTAAAACAAGCATGGCGGGAATAGAGACAACATAAAGGACAATGGATAAAGGTGAGGTTCTCTTTTAAAAATCACAAGCTTTATGTAATGAAATATGATGGTTGTGTTAATGTCAATGCTTTTGTAAAAGCTGCAGGGTTCAGTGCTCTTGTCTTTTCTGGCCCTGTAATGTTTCCTCTCTGGTGGGTCTGTGCTAGTCTTGAGTGTTTGTCTGAGAGGGAGTTAAGTACTCAAAATTTTCATTTAAACGCAGAGGAAAGTGGACTGGAAAATTGAGTCTTTAAGTCTTTAAGTGAAGTAGCGTAGCTCGGGGCACTGTAAATATTTGATTTTTTCCCTGTAGCTAATACTGAATAGAGTGTTTTGTAAGAGTGTGTGTGTGCATTTCTGCTCAGTATGAGGTTAAGTTCAGAAAAGAAACATCTGATTCCTCGAGTTATCTTTCCTGCTGTCTTTTCGCCATCTCTGCTGAGTGCCGAACGGAAAAAGGGGGGCAAGATGTTTTCATGAGGCAACAGCATCATCTGAGGGAAGCAATTAGCATAATTCAGAGTGTGTATTTACTGTTTTTACATGTTTGTAAGCTCATGCTAGCTTATGTATTTTTACAGTTACCATGTCTGTGCGCGTGATGCATATGTCTGTGTGTGTGTGTGAGTTCCAGAGAGCTTCTGCGACAGCTCAGTGAAATGTGCAGATTTGAAGCGTGGGTGTTTGGAGATTGAGTGAAAACGATGTCACATTAATGATTTAAAGTAGGTAATAGGATGTGATGTGCCTCCAGAGCCGCCAGCTAAGCTGAGTTTAAGACACTCCACTAATGTATTCATGAAGAGGGGGGGATTAGAGACAGTACTCAGAACTCCAACACACAAGCAATCACACACACATTACCAATGACAGACAAACGTGTACACACACGACACCTTAGTGCGACCGAAGCCAAACGCACTTGCACTACAAAGGCAAAACGTTAACACGCATGTCATTCAACATCACAGAGGCCAAATACATATGGCTGCCACCAGAGCGAATGTCAGACAACAGGTTACGCACTAAATATAAACCAAACCAAATAAAATCACCAAACTCCCAACATTCGCACTTCATACATCCACCGAAATGTGACATAAACCTAAACAAATAAACTAAATGACAACTGACAGTTTTGATGCATAATATTTTTGGGGAAATGCATCCTTTCTGAATAAAAGTATTATTTTTTTTTTTTATATATTTCAAATCAAGGTATAAGAGTCTTGTCTATTTTTTCACTGCATCATTTTATTGGCTATGACATACATTTTGTAAAGTACAAATATTGTATAATTTCTCTATTAATAATAGTGCATGATTATAAAAGCTTAAGCAAAGTGCGGTTTAATTTTTTTTTGGCCATGTCTTCCCAAAATTAATTAATGTCAAATAAACCATCAGATTTTAAACCTCAATGTGAGCTACCCTTTTTTTAGTTTCCCCTTTAAAAGTGCAGAGTCTTTTCTGACACAAGGACAAATCAACTTTCAGTTAATAATGCCATTGTAGAAATGGCCTATTCACAGTAAACATCGATTCATGTATTCTGTGAGCAAACGCGTTTCAACTGACAGTGCACTAAAATATTCTCTCATCATTTGCTCACCCTCATGCCATTCCAGACCTGGGTGGCTTTCTTTCTTCTTCATAAAACGAGAGAAGATATTTTGAGGTGGACTTTTTTTTTCTTTTTCTTTTTTTTACAATAAATCATGAAAACCTTTTTTCTTTTAGGTGAACGGCATGTTAATTAGGCTTAGGCTGTGAGGCTTTAATTAGGCTTTCAATATGACTGAATAAAAAATAAATATTTTTTTTTTATAATAATATAAAAAATATATAGAATGCATCTTTGTATCAACAATGTATGACAATGTTTTGCATCTTGTGGCCCTTCAAAGTGAATTCAGTGCGTGTGGTCTGGGGATGTGCTAGACCTGCAAACACAGCTGTAGATGGTTTATTCTGCTATTTAGCTACAGTTTAGCAGTAGGTGAGAGACAGGCATGGCATTGAGAGGAACAGCACAGCCTAAGGCTACTGTCCAATCAGCTCTGACACATATTTCCCCTTACAGACGACACATTACGTTTGTTCTCATTCAGTGACTTCATCAACAGCTGGTCTACTCCATCCCCCCATCAATCTTCATTCACATGAAATCATATTATTTTGTCTTTGAGAGGCGTCTGCCTCTTGTGCATTTGACAGTTCTTATCTCAGGTCTTATTTCAGATAGTCTCAGTCTGTAAAGTTACCATGTTTCCTAAATATCTGCAAACATATTATGGTATTTTTATGCTTTAGTAGTACGGTCAAAAACTTACATACAGTACCTTTAACCTTTGTATATAGCTAGTAAGAATTATTGTACATTTAATTCACATATTGATGACTGAGCATTTTATTTTACAATTGATTTTTTGGATTCTGTTATACTAGTAGACCTTATACTTGAAAATGTATATAGATATTTAAAAAAAATTATATGAACTTGTCCCATTGTTCGGAATTTGCTTCTTTGTTCTTGTTTTCCTAATTGTTTGTGTCCTTAATAAACTTGAGAACTTCTTATATTAGTTAGATTAGTTTTAGTATTTGCTGTGATATTAAAATTGTTATAGATTATTGTTAAATTTCAATGGTACATACGGGACCAGACTTTATGTTGAAAGTCAAATATTTGGCTACATAAACCTGTAAGCTCAGAGTTACAAAAAACTCTTTTGTGTTGTTGATTCGGTTTATTCGTGCATCATTGTTAGCACAAATATGATCAAAACACCACTGCAATTTCGGCACTTTTAAAAGTTTTGGATACAGCGTTTAACATTTTATACCACCAGTTTGACTGTGTTTGTGCTTCATCCGGTTAACAGCTTGACTAAGCGGTATGTGAGGAGACCGCTTTCACCCACTGGCCTCCATTTGTAATTTATCAAATTGATTTTTGAAGCATTTTTCTCCAGCCATTAACACCCGAATCCACACATGCTAATATTATGCTAATAGTATGTTAATTGAGAGGGGAGCTGCTAAGCAGGCCTGCTGTCAGGAGCTCTTGTGAAAACTGGGTGGGGTCACTCGCAAGCTGCAAAACGAGCCGCAACACAAATAAACAAATCTCTAAAAGCTTACGGGAGCAGCGCTGCATGTTAACGCACAAAGGAGGGGGGGGGGGCAGTCGGCCACTCATCAGAATAAACAAATGTGTGATTAAAAATGATGCTGTACTCCTGAATGTCATTCGTCCATGTCACTGGATAAGAGGTGATTCACACAGTGTTTTGCATTTAAAATACAGGGCATGCATAGCAGTGCAATGAAAAACACTAGGTATAGAGATGCATTTTTAAAGTTAAACTTCTTTTAACTTGAGTGCATCATTTTCAGAATGGTGTTTTAAGTGTGAGACATGAATGCGACAGTCTGTTGTCCATCTACCAAATGCCTTAATAAAATCAACAGAAAAGCAGAGAAATTAAAAATGTGAGGCTACGTCTACATTAATCCGGATAAAAAAAACACTTTCCGTACACACTAGTGTTCTCAAGCATATTCCAAAAGTTTCTTATTCACGCTGAAACATAAGAAAACGTTAAATTTGTCTTAGTGTGCATGTTCAAACCTCATAAAAAGCTTATTGTGATGATACAGGCGTAACATATTCCATGCAATTCTTCTGGCAGGACCATTTTATTTATGAAAATATCCCACCATTCACTGGCGTCCAGGTCGCAGTCGCTCACTATTATACATGTTTGAACTAAAACACAACTGCGCTCATGCAGGACAACAATTGTGAGTACATTTCCTGTCATCTTTGTAAAACTGTAATATGAAGAGTGTACAAAGTAGGCACAATACAGTCAATATCTATTGATACAATATGCGTCACATGACTAAACATGCATCATCATTTTCAAAAGTGTATTAAGTTCAAATTTATCCACTTTGGAGAGCGTATTCAAAACGTTGTGTTTTCCTTGACAGATACACACTCTCAGACTGAATGGAAAGCGAAAACGGAGAGAAAAAGATGTTTTTAAAACGAATACATATTAGTGTGGACAAAGAGGCAGTATAATGGAATGAAAAAAAAGAGTGTTTTGAAAAAGTTAAATGCTGTGTAATGCTCAAGACAATGCAAAAAGACGTATGCGCAATGGTCAAACTGTTTAGCACGTATGTACACAGAAAAACATTCGAAAACAGCATAGTGGAATGCAAAAACATGTTCTGTGTAAAACTTAACCTGCATGGACTATATCGACACAAGATATCGACCAATTCACGTTAATGTAGAATTAGAATTTGCATGTTCAGTATCCCAAAGAAACCCGGATGGTCTGTTATTTCCAGTGGAAACACTTTAACAGTGTTATAATATTATTCACAATGCATTGCCCATTGGAGGAGGATTCTGTTCAGCTCTACAAACACCAAAATAAAATGTGTTAAAAAACTACAGACATGGCAAACTTGCAAGACCCACATTACATGAGAGAGGTTAAGATAAAGAGGTTTGAGTGATTAATAATATCTTAACCTAACTTAACTTAAATATTTATTTAATCTGTAACAGCACTGTGAACTTTTAAAGACATACTTGAACATTACCTTTTATTTATGCATTATGCAAAAACATGAAGAGAGTGTTTCTCATGAAGGACCCCCTAAAGGTATATGAGTCTGACACTTCTTTTCAACATGGAAGGAATATTTTTTTGTGTGTAAATTAAATTAACTTAAATGTAAATATGAGGACGTTGACCGGAGTGGTCACAAAACCTGTCCACAATTCTGCTATACATTCAAAATTATTTGCATTACAAAAAGAGTAAATAAATTTAGGGCATAATATAAGAACCTGTGATTGTTTTACAGACATAGTCAATTCTGTTTTAGTTCTTCGTGTGCTTTCTCTGCACCAATGTTTGTTTGATTTTTGTTGTTATTAAGGACTTGGGAAAAAAGGGCATAAGTAATGACTAATATCTGTTTCTTACACTAGTTCTGAAGCGCATTACTTACTCATTCTGTACAGCGTGTCTCTCATAATGTCCATCTCCAGCAAGAAAGCCACACCTGCAGCTTACTGAGGTCTAGAATACACGGGGAAATATATGAGTTAGCATTCCCATGACTTTAACTGGCAGGACTGCACTGTTTTCGATATAATTAACCAATTTCACACGAGCAAACGTGTTTTCTGAATATTGGCACAGCTTGGGTTTGGCCGATGCCCCCACCATGTTAGACTAACAGCACTTTTTACGTGTAAAATTGCTTTTAAATTTCATTAAACAAGAAGCTTATATTGAGTAACTTACGATTGCCGTTGCGAAATTAACTACAAACAGGAGAATCAACCGGTCACGCGCCTCCGGGCAACATGCAGCAGTAGCGCATCTTTCCTGAATCATGAATGAACTAGTGCTTCGAACGAATCGTTTAAGGGAATGATTCAGTGACTCGCTCATAAAGACAGTCACTTATCGCCGTCTACAGGCAAAATAATTAAATCTACAGAAAGCTAAAGTGCCAAATAATAATAATTATTTCTGACCTGATTTGTATAAATTCTTATGTTTTATTTAGTCAGAATACACAGCTAATTTTGAAAGGCCATCAATTAAAAAATACATTTTTAGTTACAGTGTAGCTCTGACCTGTACCTCTATGCCCCCTCGTCTCCAAAAGCCCACAGCTAACCTCTTCAAGAAGTGGAATTTTCACTCTAGAAAAGCACCTCCTTTCCCCTCTCAGACTTGTTTTTGCCCTTTCACTGGCAGTGCACTGGAGCGAGTCTTTAATTTGCCCCGGTCGCCATTTGCTCTGTGCTCGAAGACTTTTGAGTTTGTTTTTTGTTTTTTTTCTGGCAAATATTTGTTTTTGATTTGCCAGAATGAGAGAGGCCCCACTGGCATGTTCTGGGGCAGCATTGCTCATGCCCTCAGTGCGGTGACCGCTATTGCCAGCTGTTGACTTTGTAGCTGAAATTTGTTTAAATATTCACTTTTCTTCATACACTGTGGCTCTGTGCAAAAGCTAAGGGTTACAGCCTCAAAGCCTTATTATTGAATAAAGGCATCCGGATTCATGTGCTTTATAATAATATTATTAATAATGATGCATTTTCTGAACACAGATCTGAAACCTCTCTGAAATTTTAATTTTTAGGATGCCATGACCATCTCTCTACCCCTAAATATGATAAACCCTCTCTCTATTTTAAATTCCATCAGTATTGTGTCAAAAACAGCATGTTGTTTCTGAAGTTGTATAATTCACTTTTATATTGTCTTTGCACTGAAGCCGAATATTAAGTAATTAAATCTTAAACCAGCAAAGATCATTTTTTATTCAAAATTATTTATAACGAAGCTATATGCAGGTTTTTATTTCTCAGTATACAAACAATTTATTTTATTTAAAATAAAATAAATCTAAAAATTTCTTTAAAAAGCAGAAAAAAGAATACAATCAAATTAAAGTGTGCTAAACTTAGACCAAAATACGTTTTTTATTTTTTTGTAAAGTCAATGTGAATTGCAGTTCAAAACCCATTTTATACCTATAGTGTATACTTAAATGTGAAACAGAACATTGAATAAGGGAAAAAAATAAATAAGGGCAAGACTTTTTTATCTACCTGTACTGATTTAGATTATTTTGAAAAGGGTGCTAGAATATAACCAGACCAAATGCAAAATGATTCTTAATGAATCCTATTTGGCAACTGATTAACATTATCCAATAGCCTATGTGGACTAAGTTAAGTCAGCTGAAAGAGATGAACATTTCTACATTTTAATTAAAGATTACAAAGTTACTTTTTTTTCTCCAGAACAACATGTGCCAATGAACTATTCCTAATAAATCCGGGACCATGCATTAAGAAATTAAATAAGATCAATTTTGATGTTGGCTTGAACATCTAAAACCATTGCATGTCTCTGCTTCCGTTATGACTGATTCTTTCAAAATTGGAGCATCTGGCGTGGAGAATAAGTCCATCAGGGATGAAAGGGTAGGTGTTTTTACGGCCCAGCTAATGTTATTTGCATGAGGGACACATTAGTGGCCTTTGCCATGAATAGTAGGATAGAGTGAGATGAGAAGGGTCAGATGAGACATCACAGACCACGAGATCGACAGGATTTGCGCCAGCGTCCGGGGATTACAGTGCATTGAGCACACACAGTATTCTGAGTGACGGGGATTTAACCGTGGCCAGATAAATCTCAGGCTTGTGTAATTGTCGAGCGTTGAGTGTTGTTCGCGCAGAGCGAGCCTGTCGAACAGATGCGGGGTCATCCTGCGGTGTCTTTAGTCCTGTGGTTAGTCCTTTAATAAGAGCAAGGGGACACTGCTCACCACAAACTACAGGCCTGTAAACTGCGCTGGGAGTTCACCACAGTACACACAGACTTAGTTTTGTCATAGTATTCAATATCTCAAGAGAATTTGGTAAATAAAGCATGAAAAGAAGAAGTCTGTTTTGTTTTTAAGCTGATGGACAGAGAGAGCAGATCCTCGCATGGATGGAGTATTTCTGCATGTTTCCTCGGCTTATGGATTATGATGTTTTCAAAGAAATCTCTTTGAAGCCAAAATCACAAGTCAAACCTGCTATTTTTCTCTCAGTTTTGACAAGAATTGGGATTCCGATGAGAACATCCTGAGCATTCGTGTGATTTAAGAGATGCGTCCGAGGAGCCGAGCCAGACTCCAGCTCTGATGAAAAACCACAGGTCTCAACTTGAAGAATTTGGAAGGGAGAAATATGTTGAACGGTCTTATTTGCAAGAAAGGATGGTGTGCAGACATCATGTCATGTTTGTCTTTGAAGACACCAGACACTTGAAGTTGAGAAATTTCAGTTTTTATTGATTTCAGTCCCATCAACCCATAAGATACCATGGATATATATAAAAGGACATTACATTTTGATGTGTATTAGAGGTGGTCGACATGAAATATCAAGGAGTGACAGTCCTGTAATTTATAATAAATAAATAAATTATATGTTAACTTTTAGATTAAATCTGATGTCATCTAACACTCACTTAATTTTCACCTTTAAAAACACCAATTATTTAATAAGATAAATCGACTCTTTAGCTAATCGTAAAATGAACCTAAATTTTGTTAACTGTACTTTATAATGTTCTAATGCCTAAATTCACTTTTACGATTTAAATATGAATAATTATATATTTTAGTTTGAATGTTTTTTTCTTTTTAATACAAAATAGTCTATAATTTTTACATATCAGCCCTAACATTAAAATATTTCTTAGCTTAAGCCATATTTCTCAAGTCAAGAAACCTATACTTCATCCTAAACCTTTTCTAAACCTAATAAGCTGTACTATTAAAACTTTTGCACAAAAAAAAGCAAAAAAATGCTTTTTCCTTTACGTATGTGAATAAATTGTAATCTAAAATGGTGATGTTGCAAATAAAGTCAAGTAAGAAATTAAAATGAGGAGAATAGCTCTTAGCATTACTTTAATTCTAAAAATACTCTTTTCTGTCTCGCATGCACACTGTCCACATACCCCAACTCTTCTGAGAGTAGAAATACATTAAAATTCTCCAGACAAGCATAATTGGTGTGTCTGAAATATTGCAAATAACAGTAATTATCAGATATTACTCGTTCCGTGGAAACCGCCGTGTCATTTTCTGTTTTGATTGCCGTGGTCAGATGTCTGCAAAAAGTTTCCGCCACTCAATTTACAATGCAACATTAGAACATCTTTGTTTTGAGGATGTGTTTATGTTGGAGTTGAACTCGTTCACATTCTAATGGGATTTTCTTTCTTTCTTTCTTTTTCAAAGAAACGAAAGAAAACAAACAGGAGTCAGTGGTCTTTTGTTTCGGAATCTTAGTTTTGTTGATTTTCGACCCTTTAAAGTCCTCTGATATCCGGAAGTGTTTACAGTCTAATTACTGTCTGTGTTCAGCTCCCCTCTAGAGCTCCCAGCTGTGGAGCGGCTCGAGATGAAAAACATACGCGGGGGAAAGAGAGAATGAGAGAATTAATGGAGAGAAAGGGGGGAGAGGATGGATGTGTGTTGACAGTTGGAATGTCTCCGGTTCCGCAGGTCATGCGGAGATTCTGTCCCCTGAAAGTGATCCAGATGCTCTGGGCTTTGACTTGGGACCAAGAGGCGTCTCTCTCTCTCTCTTTCTCTCTCTCACACACACACACACACTCACATACAACCTGTGTGCCACAGCTTGCGGGGCTGAGTACACACGAGGGAGGGGTGGCAGAAGCCCTTGTGCAGCGGGGATCCCCTTTTGCCAAAGACACAGGGATAAGCAAAGGAACGCCCCTGCTCTGTCAGGATAACCTTATTTCTATGTTGCTGACAACCTGTTTCAAATGGAAAGCAGTTTGAGACTGTTTCTGACAAGGGCAGAGATTCATCCTTGCCCTTGTCTTCATAATTAAAGTGTCTGAATCTTAATAATGCAGGCAAAATCATTCATCCTCAAACTGAAACCAGCAAATCAAACATGCAGCAACTGCGGGGAAGGTTAGAAAAGCAGGAAATTACTGAATTAAGTTACTCTTTTTTTTTTTTTTTTTCTATTTCCTTCAAATATTTAAGATGCACAGTTGGGTCCAAAAGTCTAACATTTTTAAGTAAAGTGCATGCACGATGCATATGAAACCGGATTGTTTTGCTTTTTTTTGTGTGGACGGACCGTCTTCTTTGTGTTCCCTCCATCTGCATTTCTCCCACTGCAAATCTGCATCGCTGACATTTGCGAGAGATTTGAAGTGCGTCGCAAAGGTTGTCAAGGGATTAATCTCGTATCATGCTGTGGTGCAGAGAAACGGCCACTTCCAAGAATTAAACACAATTTACCCATCAAGCCTCCTTATTCACCACCGCAGACAAGCATAAATAATATCTCTGCGGTCCAGATTCGCTAATTTACCAGCTTAAGCATCTCCTAAATGTTATTAGGGAAGCCAAGGAGCTTCACAGACCTCCTTCCGGCAGTGATTTGTTATCCGTGTGTGCTGTGTGTATGAGTGTGAGAGAGAGAGAGGAGCGTACCTGACACCTTCTCCAAGCAGCCTGTAACCTCAGGGGCATGTACCCTGTGCTTGGCATCCACTCCCCTCTTCATCGTCCAACACATGATTGTCTCCGTCTCTGGCTGCTGAAATATCTGTATTCATTACATGCCTCTCGCATTAGTGTAATTTCATGTGCAGAGCTGAGTTCATTTGTTTAAAGTTTGTCTGACGCATTAAACTTGTACACTTTTGTAGTGTTTGCACACAACTGTGTACACTAAGATTAATTGAGTGAGTCAATATGGACATGTTCCTGAAGGCAGTTCCAAAAGTTTACTTACAGGTTGCTTTTAGGAACAGCTTACATTGCATTCATGCTATACATTTATCCAAATCCTTTCCATTGCTAGCAGCATGCTTTACTGTTTGAGGAATGTGTACCTCAGACAGCCTACACTAAATTTGAAGATGATATACACCAAATTCTAAAGCAGCAGAAGTGAACCAAAATAGTGGAAGAAGTGAGAAAAACCCTGGTTGTAAATTTAAATGTCATTTTTGAAAAACCTCAAAAGGTTCAGTATTGTGTAAATAAATGTAGATTTGTTTACTTAATCTTTGAGTATTTTTAAGCTAGGTTTTAGAAACATGTTAAAATCTGATTCACCAATAAGAGGCAATAACATTTTTATTCTCTTATTTTATTATTTTATTCTCGGAGTATTGAGTTGTTAGCTTAGCAACATGCTAACATCAAACTTTACTGAAATCAACAAATGTATTAAATTAAAGAAAAAAATTAAAACACATTTATATAGTTATTAATATAGATATGTGTAGAAATTGACAATTTTAGCCAATATTTGTTTGTACAATTGTATTAATTTATTATTTTTATTGTACCAACAGTTATCTTCGCAAGACACTAAAAGCAAACTCTACTGAAATCAATTGAGGGTCAAAGTAATTTTTCAAAATGTCAGTACAATTAAAAAAATATGATTTTACCCAACTTTTTATTTTTGAATGTAACTATTGAAAGCCGTTGCAAGTCCAGATGATTTTGTCACTGAAATGGTTCACTGTAAAAATTTACTATTTTATTTATATATATATTTTTTAAATTCTATTAGCTTAGCAACATGTTAACATCTAATTCTAATAACTTATAGCTAATAATTGGTATATATGATCTGTTGTCATTAAAAAATGTCCAGTGTAATTAAAAATAGATTATTGCTTATTAGAGTATCAAGCTGTTACTTAGCAACATGCTAAGTCAAGTCGAGTCTACAATGCAGAGCGCTATACGTATATGTGTTGCGTAGATGTTTCTCTCTATTTAGAGCATTTCTTATAGTAATCAGTAACGATGAGCTTTCATTTAAAGGTAGAGGTTACTAGGTAAAGTAGGCACGTTTCGGAGAAAAGAAATTAGGTTTTTGTAACAGAGCCCTATTCTCCCTCTCAGACGCATGTCCATCTTTGCATGTGTACAGAGACTGTCTAGATCTCACAGTGTATGTTTATCAGGGTGCAGCAGAGAGCATCCCTTGAGCAACCAACCTGTTATTATTCTGACAGTCCTCTGGAGGCCATGCTGGCAGGCTGGCTTCTCTAGCAGGTTAGCAGTAGAGAGCTTAGCTTCACCTGCCAGCCTGTGTTAAAGAGGTGAAGACGTTTCCAGTGACTGGCTTAGTGTCATACACACAGGGCCTGTGTGTGTGTGTGTGTGTGTGTTCACTGGAGCCCTGTGGGGGTTTCCCACACCGTCCGTCCCTGTGTGAGAGAGGTGGAGCCGGGTGTCAAGCGCTGTCAGAGGACCTCACTGCAGGGAGTGAGAGACGTGTGTAACACATTTTTTCATTTCTTATCCAATCACAGTGCTTAGATGAGCAAGAATGGGTGGAGCATATCTTGAGTGACAGAAGCCACATTCTTCACCTGAGCCAAGGAATCTGTTTTGATGATTTTATTAGTGGTGCTTGGTAAGATTGGTCAGCAGTCTCATAAACTGAGCATTGAAGATTCAAACAAAAACATGGAATGTTTTGTCATAAAATGAATTTATAAGGTGCACTTTTACTGTTTGAGCCCACCTGTGTTCCAAATAAATCCAGAAAGAAAATCTTATTGAACCGTTCTTAAAATATTTTTTTTAAAGAATATTTTAAATATAAAAATCTTTTTTTTTTCAGCTATAGAGAACATTTTTATCAATGAAAAGTTTCCATAGATTTAAAATATTTTTCATGGACCAATGTAAAGAAACTTTTTTTTTTCAAGCGTAGATTAATATACTCTATTTCAATTTTTTCCACACATCGAAATTATAGAAGTGGAAATGTTCTCTGAACAAAATTAATTTGTTGAGGCTTTTTAATATGAGGTTTACTGTGTAAAAATAGGGATCAATAAGACGATCGTAATAAGCTCACTCAACAAAAATGTAATATTTCTGGATTAGAATGTGTTCTGTGTAGCCCATACAGCTCCTCTTATATGTGAGACTAAAAACATTATGCATAAGCAAGCGTTCAAGGTCAGGCAACATGGCTAGTCAACTTCAATCTACTCAGGGTTGAGATCACACATACCTGCGATCTCTTCGGGTCTCTGTTTCGTCCTGCAGACCGATCATCGACTGACTCCAGCTGTAAGGTTAAATTACACTTGTTAACATCTTTCATCTCGACTTCTGGACAAACTTCATTTTTGACAGGCAAATGATCGGTAAATTGCTCTGTATCAAACAGACAGGGTTCCTGCAGTATGAGATCATCCCCCACCGTGTCTTTTCTTGATTCTGCTCAGTGTTGATGTGCCTGACGTTAATACAGTGAATTGGTACTCAAAATAGGATTCCGGGCAAAGGCTCAATCCTTAGATAAAATGTGTTGTTTTTAGATCCCCCCCCCCCTTTTTGGGACAAATTGCACGCAGGAGACAGGTGAAAAGTAACTTTGACACTCGCTCACGCGTGCACACACGCAAACAGAGTGGATCATTGCGTCTCGTGCCCACGCAGGCCTGGTTTTTCCCCTCGCCAAGTCACAGGGTGCCGGCGGGGTTCGAGGTGACAGCGCGGCATCAATATCACGCGCCGCCGACGCCTCCTTGCTCTCTCTGGCAATGTGCACCTCGCCAACCTTTCTCTCTCTCTCTATCTCTCTCTGAAACACACACATAGAGACATACACACTTTCACTCCTCTCACCTTCAGTGCTGAGCGCTCACCATCTGCAGCGCTGCTAACACCCAGCCACTGCCAAAGCACAGGCCCCCGCACGGCCTAGTCACACACACACACACAACATACGTGCAGTGCACACACACGAACTGTCATATCCTCACACACTTCAGCACAGAACACAAGGGCTTTTTCTCTACTAGTCTGAGACCATGGTAGGTCAACTGACCGACTGATGGACACTGCACGTCACGAAGATGAAATCGCCAGTTATGTTCAAATTGGCTGGTCTTGTGTTACTTCAAGGAGTAGAAGCACACAAGGGGTATTAGTCCACCTGAAGCGAAATATTATAAAGATTCAGGTAGATACAATGAATAGATTTGCGGAAGAATTGACAAAGTATGCAAGGTTAGTGCCATCCACATTTATTCATTAAACATAAGTCTTTATACAAGACTTTATTTTATTATGTTTGTATTTGATATATTTAAAACAGGCCATATTCTAATAGCAGAATTTCAGTGAAATATATAAAAAATGTATACAATTCTGTAAAAATGAAATAGATTTATTTAGATAATGTCAGGATTCCACCATCATCACTCCCTCCACCCACTCGCTCGTCATCCCCTGAATATTAATTGTCATCACCTGCATCTCTTCATCCTCATCACCGTCACCTGCTATCCTTCATCACTGCTCACCCTTATATACCCGCCTCAACCTTCAGTCTCCGTCTGATCTCGTCATTACATGGCTTACAGACTCTGTCTCAACACTCACCTGAGAATCCGCGAATCTTCTGAGAACCCTCAAAGATTGGTCCGTCTTCTTCTGCCTTCAGTCCTCCTTCGGTTATCCCACTTCCACTTCCTGTGATTAGAGATCGTTCAGTAAATTGATATTGGTCCATACTCGCTCTCATTCTGATATTCCCGTCTGGTTCGGAGCATTCTGCAAATAAAACTCTCAAACTGACCATCCTGTCTGCCTCCTGTCTCGTCCGTGACAGAAGATCAGAACGAAGATGCAGAATCCTACGGAGCCTGGAGGGAATCCATCTCAAGACCCGTTTGCCGAACTAGTGCGAGCAGTGTGCCAGTCAATCCGCTCATCTTTACTCCTCCAAAAACTGAATGTCCGCAAGCACCGCAGCCTTCAAGAGCTCAGAGTTCAAACCATCCAAGGAAAGCCGCTAGGTCGAGGTCGAATCAGTCATGTCTCTCCCACATTAATGCTCCGCATTGGCTGTTTACACGCAGAAGAGATCTCATTCTTGGTGCTGGAGGAGTCTACTGCTGAGCTCATCCTGGGACGCCCCTGGTTGATCCAACATCAGCCCACCATTGACTGGAAATCCGGGGAGGTTCTTCGTTGGGGAGAAAACTGTACACATACCTGTCTAGCTCCAGTCAAGAGGAACCCGAAAACCCTATCTTCCCCCTCTTCTTCGTCTTCCGTGCTCAAACCCAAACTTCCAGTTTGTTCGACTTCAGTTGAGAGTCCAGAGGTCCAGCATCAAGTAGAGATTCCTGCTGAATACAGGGGGTTCCAGGATGTGTTCAGCAAGCAGTTGGCGACCAAGTTACCACCTCATCGGCCATGGGACTGCGCCATCGACCTGCTACCTGGAGCCACTCTACCTAAAGGCCGTATCTACCCTCTCTCCATCCCGGAACAGAAGGCCATGGAGGAGTATGTGAAAGAAGCCCTTCAGCAGCAGTTCATCCGTCCATCGGTTTCACCCGCCGCTTCCAGCTTCTTTTTCGTGGCTAAGAAGGATGGAGGCTTGAGACCATGTATTGATTACCGCCATCTGAACTCCCAAACGGTCAAATTTCGTTACCCCCTTCCTCTGGTCCCAGCAGCCCTGGAACAACTACGTGGGGCCCGTATATTCTCCAAGTTGGATCTGCGCAGTGCATACAACTTAATCCGTATCCGTCGGGGTGACGAGTGGAAGACTGCTTTCGTCACCCCTTCCGGCCACTATGAATACAGGGTAATGCCTTTCGGCCTATCCAACGCCCCTGCAATCTTTCAAAATTACATGAATGAAGTGTTCCGAGAGTACCTCAATAGATTTGTTGTAGTTTACTTGGATGATATCCTCATCTACTCATCATCACTTCCTGAACACAGACGCCATGTCACTCTGGTCCTGCAGAAATTGAGAGCCCATCAGTTGTTCCTGAAATTGGAGAAATGTGAATTTCACACCACGTCGGTACAGTTTTTGGGCTATATCATAAATCGGCATGGAGTGCAAATGGACCAGAGGAAGGTGGATACCATCCGGAACTGGCCGCAGCCCACTACTGTGAAAGAGCTTCAAAGATTCCTCGGATTTGCCAACTTTTATAGAAGATTCATCCATAACTACAGCATTATCAGTGCTCCTCTGACCTCCTCTTTGAAGGGCCAGACCAAGTCTCTATCCTTCTCCTCCGAAGCCATCCAAGCCTTCCAACAACTAAAAGACGCCTTTTCAACCGCTCCCGTCCTCGCCCATCCTAACCCAGATCTGCCATTCGTCGTCGAGGTTGATGCGTCTTCTACTGGAGTAGGAGCAGTCCTCTCCCAGCGGCAGGGTGAACCTTCCAGACTCCATCCATGTGCCTTCTTCTCCAAGAAGCTGTCCCCGGCGGAGCGAAACTATGACATCGGAAATCGGGAACTGCTTGCAATCAAGCTTGCCTTGGAAGAGTGGAGGCATTGGCTGGAGGGAGCCAATCACCAATTTCAAGTAATCACCGATCATCGTAATCTGGAATACCTCAAAGAAGCCAAGAGGCTCAATCCTCGTCAGGCCCGCTGGGCTCTCTTCTTCACCCGTTTTGATTTCGTTGTTACCTACCGACCCGGCTGTAAGAATGGAAAAGCTGACGCTCTCTCACGCCTCCATCATTCCTCGTCTGAGGAGTACCGCCCCGAACCCATTCTCCCTCCAGCCGTGTTCGCCTGTCCAATCCTCTGGGACATAGACGATCAAATATCCCAGGAAAACCGTCTCCATCCCGCTCCGCCGGGAGGTCCAGAGGGGCTCACCTTTGTACCTCAACAATTCCGCACCGCCCTTCTGGACTCTGCTCATACAGCTCCGGGCTCTGGACATCCAGGTAGCAGGCGTACCCTCTCGCTCCTCAGTCAACGGTACTGGTGGCCATCTATCTCCAAAGATGTCTCCCGGTTTGTCCAAGGGTGCTCAGTCTGCGCCATCTCTAACACGCCCAGAAAACTCCCGGAGGGTAAACTCGTACCTCTTCCTATTCCCCGTCGTCCATGGTCTCACCTTGGTGTAGACTTCATGACTGACCTTCCTAAATCTAACAACTTCACCTGTATTCTAGTTGCAGTGGATCGGTTCTCGAAGGCTTGCAAGCTGATCCCCTTACCTGGACTCCCTACCGCCTTTGAGACCGCGGAGGCTTTGTTCCATCATGTTTTCAGAAATTTTGGAATTCCCGAAGATATAGTATCGGATAGGGGTCCGCAGTTCATATCTCGAGTATGGCAAGCCTTCTTCCGACTACTTGGGGTGACTGTTAGTCTCTCCTCAGGATACCACCCTCAGACGAACGGCCAGACTGAGCGGAAGATCCAGGAGATAGGACGGTACCTCAGGTCATATTGCCACCAGTACCAGGACAGCTGGAGTCGCTACCTCCCCTGGGCTGAATACGCCCAGAATTCTCTCAGGCAATCCACCACCGGGCTCACTCCTTTTCAATGTATCCTGGGTTTTCAACCTCCTCTATTCCCTTGGTCTGGGGAGCCCTCGGAGGTTCCAGCCGTTGACTATTGGTTCCATCAGAGCGAGAGGGTATGGGACTCAGCTCACGTTCACCTCCAACAGGCAGTGCGAAGGCACAAAACCCAAGCCGATCGTCGACGGACAGACCCTCCCCAGTACCAACCGGGTCAGAAGGTGTGGCTTTCAACCCGTGACATCCGCCTTCGCCTGCCCTGCCGTAAGCTGAGTCCCCGATACATCGGACCATTTACCGTGCAGAGGCAGCTGAATGAAGTCACTTACAGGCTCAACCTTCCACCTCATTACAAGTTTTCACCTTCATTCCACGTCTCCTTGTTAAAGCCTTTCATTGACCCTGTCACTTCTCCTCCCTCAGATCCAGGACCTAGGGACTTACCTCCTCCTCCCGTTCCAGTAGAAGAGGAGCCTATCTACCGTGTCCGCAACATCATGGATTCGCGGCGACGAGGCCCCCGGCTAGAATACCTAGTAGACTGGGAGGATTATGGCCCCGAGGAACGCTCATGGGTACCCCGCGAAGATATCCTGGACCCAACCCTCCTCACCCAGTTTCATGCAGACCATCCTGATCGTCCTGCACCCAGAGGTCGTGGTAGGCCTCGCCGTCGCCAATACCCCTCTTCTCAAGCGTCAAGAGCCGCCTCGGGAGGGGGGGGTACTGTCAGGATTCCACCATCATCATCACTCCCTCCACCCACTCGCTCGTCATCCCCTGAATATTAATTGTCATCACCTGCATCTCTTCATCCTCATCACCGTCACCTGCTATCCTTCATCACTGCTCACCCTTATATACCCGCCTCAACCTTCAGTCTCCGTCTGATCTCGTCATTACATGGCTTACAGACTCTGTCTCAACACTCACCTGAGAATCCGCGAATCTTCTGAGAACCCTCAAAGATTGGTCCGTCTTCTTCTGCCTTCAGTCCTCCTTCGGTGATCCCACTTCCACTTCCTGTGATTAGAGATCGTTCAGTAAATTGATATTGGTCCATACTCGCTCTCATTCTGATATTCCCGTCTGGTTCGGAGCATTCTGCAAATAAAACTCTCAAACTGACCATCCTGTCTGCCTCCTGTCTCGTCCGTGACAGATAATTTATAAAATATTATATTATATTTATTATATTATTTATTATTATTATATTTATTTATTTATATAATTCAATGTATTTAAATTATATTTATCCTTAAATAGCAATATGAAATATAATATATTATTTACTAATTATTAAATGTTTACCAGTATTTTAATTTTTATTCTGTTCAATTGCTAGCAAAGATTGCTGTGCCATTATTGAAAAAAACTCATCAGTTTATTTTAGTTTTATATATTTTATATTGTTTTATAATGTTATTAATACTAATGTTATTAACAGTGTGTGCTTGTATGTGTGTTCAATATTAAGTCTATATATAAGACTGCTGCACCATTATTTGAATTCATTTTCCTCACTATGTTTACCTTAGTTATTATGTATGTATGTATGTATGTGTGTGTAGATAGATAGTTAGACCTTTTCAAATAAACCCGCTTTAAAATGGCATGTAAAAACAAAACAAACTGTGGTTGGTTGCTTTATATATCAGTCAGATGATCTTTTGCTGTCTGAGTGAGCAATTCTTGACCTCAGACTTAATGCTGGTAGTCAAATGTCTGGCTATGCAAACTAATTCCCTACAAACTCTAATCCAGAGAGAGTGAAAAAAAAAGCAGAGCACATACCAGAGAAGAAGATTCTTCCGGTGGAGAGACAGAAAGCGCACGTATGACCAAAGCGGAATGTTTTAGCTCTTACAACAGAAAAAAGCCCCACAGGTTTATTTAATTATCTCTCAGTAATCGAGGTCCCAGGTGATCGTTCCCGAGAGGAGAGCATGAGGGCTTGATGATATTACACACTGAATTACGCTCTGAGTGTGATATTACTGTGAGAAATTTCACGTCTTCCAGGCTAAACGTCTTGTTGTGGAGTGTCTTAATTCATTTACCGCTGTTTGCTGCCTCGGTGCCCCTGAGCAGAGGTGAATTAATGGTGGTCATTTCTCGCCCTTCCTCATTCCATTAAACGGACACGGGCGCTCGCAGGCACCCGTCGAAAGAAGAAAAAACTCCTTCTCGCACAGGCCTCGAAGAGACGAGCCCATGAAATGTGTAGTGGAGTTTAATGACTTATAATGAGATTCATAAAACATGGCTGAAATTGCGTGAAAAAAGCGGCGGGAGAAAAAACGGTAACGAAACGCGTTGACAGCAAGCAGGCTTGACATTTGGCCTTGTGTAATTAGGAATGTGCCAGCTTCCCTTCCCTCTAAATCTGGGCTCTAAATCATTATTCTCCACGGTGTTGACTTTGTCATGTTTCTGCGCTTAAGCTTTACCATTTCTGTAAATATTGCAGCCAAAATTACATTACAGTTTTTTTCTACCCCTTAATTGCTTGCCCTCCAAACACAATCTGCTTTGGCAGTACATAAGATGGTATAGGAGTTAACGGAGGCTGGAAGCTGGCACGCAAGCTGCACGCGCTCAGAAGAGGCCCGCTAAGAAGAGGAGATGAAGAGTTGAGAAGCTGGAGACAGCTGATCACACACACAAGCTGTAGAGCAGCAGGCAGATGCCATCGGAACACGGCTGTCTGTCAGCAAAACTGGCAGTACAGAGCAGTCGAGAGAGGAAAAAAAAACTGAAACGTCGAGGGAAAGATGGAGTGAGGGTGACGGGAAGACTCGAGCTGAGACTGTAGGACCGAGCGGAGAGATAAAAATACCAATGTACAGGAAAACAAGGGAAGATGTGGCAATGGAGGGCACAGAGTGACTTTGGAGTGTGTGACAAAACTGTGCATGAAGGGAAAACAGATCAAGATCTACCGTTTTATTCCGTAATTGATTTGACAGTGGCCTCAACATATTTAGACACTCAATATATAAAAAAGTTAATTGTAAGTAAAGAAAGTCCATTTAAAGAAAGTAAAACATTATGTTATGTTTCAGTTTATAAAACTAAACTGTTATCCGTGAGATTATTTTAACATTGGGGGTCAAACTTGCAAAAATCTGCAATTGAGCGAATAAAGCTCATTTATTTGCAGATTCCACTTGTTTTTTTGTTTTTGGATTTGTAATGTTTTCATTCAATGACACTTCACGCATGTTAAGTGTCCAAATCTCCAAACTAAGGTCAGCGCTGTCAAAACAATTAACATAGCGATTGAAATTGACTCTTAATTTCCCTAAACAGTTGCGTTTCACTTTATAATGAAGTACATTCTTTTCACATAACAGATTTCTTTTGATGTGGGTCAGATTCAGGTGTGTTTTGCTTTTTGAGAGCACTGGCGTTAATTTAGAAGTGCGTAAAAGCACCTGAGAAAATCGGTATGAGTGGAAGACTGCAGAAATAGCTTAAAATCCTGAAACAAAACAGAAAAGAGAGCGATATTAACTGGAGGGCCCCCATAGACACTGAAAAAGGACGATATTCAGATCTGAGCAAATCATTAGTTTCTCAGTGAACTGAATCTTTGTTTAGGCTGCATTTCTGAACAGTTGTAAACATAGAAATTGAGCAGGCAAAAAGAAAACAAAATCTGAATTGATTATTATTAGCTTGCTTGTTTGACGGTTTATTTATTCAATAATTCTGATCCAAATCAAAGATTTTATATTGCATGGTCCAAATATTTGAGAAAATCTGCATTTTGATTAATTATCATTTATTATTATTAGTAGTAGTAGTAGTTGTAGTAGTATTAAAAGCATTTTTTACTTTTTAAAACCATTATTTTCACCAAAACTGCTTTCCTACATGGATAATGTCTTTCCATTAATGTCATGAAACTGTTCTCAGCTTCTCTTTGGTTTCCTCATTATATTCATCTCCCCTTCGTCTTCATTTGATGCACGCTCTGAACCGCACATTCCCCAACTTTCTTTCCCTAAGAGGCTGTTGAAAGGGATGTCATCAGGGGTGGAGAATCTCTGTGATTGTATTTGCGAGGGGTGGACGGGTTCTTCCGCATCGGTTTTTGGGAAGGTTCTTCTCGGCGTCCCGCTAAGCCGCTAGCTCTCGGACTCTAATCCCTTCAGCCAGTGGGGAGCGATGCCACTCCGTAAATACCAATAACAAATAATGAAGCATTGCTTTATCTGTGTGATGGGACCAGAGTTAATCTGTGGACCGCTCTTGACACTCAATTAAAAGTGAAGAATGTGTCCTTCTCCGAGTTTCGGAGGAGTTCAAGGGTGGACCGTGCTCTCAGACACGCTTGCTAAATACATGGAGATGAGAAGTTCGGTGACATGTTGGGACCTCAAGAGCCTTTGGCTGCCTTGCTTAGCTTAGTACCACTGACTTGATATGAACAGAGAGGAGTCAAGATAGGAACATTAAATTGAGACTAGCTGAAGTAAAAACAGGACAGCTAAAAACTGAATGTAATATGAATGTGTCAGGGGAACACTGTAATGGAATATGAAATAAATTTAGTCAAGTCAGAACATAAATTGAATAAGGGAATATTTCTCAGTCAGTTTCTACACAGGCATTAGGCAATAGTGGAGTATGTTGACACAGAGTCCGCCATGAAACAACCTATTATAAGCACAAATGCAAACTATAGAGAATTGTGAAACTATATAATTGTGATATATATATATATATATATATATATATAAACTAAATGTTGAAAGTAACATTTCAAAATAGTTTTTAGCCAACAAATGTTGTAATTAATAAAACTTACAAGTTTACAATAACATTCAAAATGCATGAAAAGTTAAATACATCATGAAGATAAATTAAATGAGTGGTTCTTTACTGTCACGGTTTTACGCTGCCTGAAGGAATACGGAGTCGAGGGTAAACGGAATAAGGTTTTTAATATATCCAACACAGGGGATATCCAACATGGAGCACAGAGGTAGACACACGTAAGTAGCAAGTGGTCACAAGTGAGCACAAGTGAGCTGCAAGTGAGCTGCAAGTGAGAAGACCCGACAAAACAGAACTGAAGGACAAGGCTTATGTACAACAGATAATTGGGGAAACACAGGTGGATGGAATCATTAAATTAACAGGGACATGGAACACATGAGGAAGATAATGGACACACCTGGGAACTAATCAAACACGGAAAGACAGAAACTGGGTCACGGGCAAAAACACATTAAATGAGTCCAGGTGTGTGACAGTACTCCCCCCTCCCGGTAGGTGCGTCCTCGCACCGTAGAAACAACAGGGGGAGGCGTGGGTGGGAACTTGGGAGGAGGTTCCGGTGGAGGACGGACTCCCAGGAGGGAGCCAGCAGACAGGGACCACAGAAGGAGGAGCCAGGGAGGAGACGACGGAGGGAGGAGCCAGGGAGGAGACAGGAGCAGGAGGAGCCAGATGGTCCACCAGAGACCAGCCAGGACGGAGATCCAAGGTGGGGTCGACGGCGGGAGGAGCCATGGTGAAGGAAGGGTCGACGACACCAGGGGGCCGACAGGCGGAGACTGCACCGGTGGGTGAGGAGCCAAAGATGGAGCAGCACAGCCGCAGAGCCAGGGTGACGTCGAGGATCCGGAGGGCCTAGGTGGAGCTGAAGGCTCAGGCGACCAAGGTGGAGGCGGGGTCCCGGCAGACCGCTGTGGAGCCGGAGTGACCAAGGATGGAGGTGGAACCGGAGGGAAGGAGGAGCCTGACAGAGCCGGAGGGATGGAGTGACGAGGTGGAACCAGAGGAGTGGAGTCCCGAGGCGGCGGATGGTCGACGACTGACCAAGGTGGAGCCGGAGGGACGAGGGAGCCCGGTGGAGCAGGTGGGATGACAGGCCACGGTGGAGACGAGGGAGCTAAGAGCCAAGGCGGAGCCGCTGGGTCGAAGGACCGAGGAGGAGTCCAGGGCTCGGAGGCTGGAGGCGGAGACAGGGCCTTAACACGCCAAGGCGGAGCTGGAGACTGGCAGTCCAGCGGCGAACCACCGCGCCCCGATGGCGCGGAATGAGGGTGAGCTGCGGGACTGACTGGCACCAGCAGGGATGACGAGGAACTGGCTGGTCTAGGAGGAGGAGAGAGGAGAAGGGTGGGAGGAAGGACAGGAGGATCAGGACTGGACGGAACCAGCGAAAGAGGAGTAGAGGGACCAGCAGGTTTGGGAGGAGGCGGGAGAGGGAGGCTGGGAGGGAATACAGGAGACACAGAAGATTCAGGGCTGGGCGGAACCAGCGGTGAAACAGAAAAATCATGGCTGGGCGGAACCAGCGGAGACACAGAAAATTCAGAGCTGGGCGGAACCAGCGGAGACACAGAAGATTCAGAGCTGGGTGGAACCAGCGGAGACACAGAAGATTCAGAGCTGGGCGGAACCAGCGGAGACACAGAAGATTCAGAGCTGGGCGGAACCAGCGGAGACACAGAAGATTCAGAGCTGGGCGGAACCAGCGGAGAAACAGAAAACTCAGGGCTGGGCGTAACCAGCGGAGAAACAGAAAACTCAGGGCTGGGCGTAACCAGCGGAGAAACAGAAAACTCAGGGCTGGGCGGAACCAGCGGAGAAACAGAAGATTCAGAGCTGGGCGGAGCCAGCGGAGATACAGGAAACTCAGGGCCGGGCGGAACCAGCGGAAATGGAGCAGAGGAAATGACTGGAGGAGGTAGGAGTGGGAGACTGAGAGGGTATACAGGGGAATCAGGGCTGGACGGAACCAGCGGGGAAACAGGAATATTAGGGATTACCTCCGTAGACCAGTCCATCAGATCCAGAACTTGCTCCATATAACTTTCAGAGACTGTATACAGCTCACCCTCAGTTGCAGGAGTGTGGGCAGGGCTTTCCTCCATGCCCTCGATCTCCACGAGGACTCCCACGATGCACAGTGTTGCCGGCTCACACACCTGGTCAGTCGCGCTCTCGAGATCCGGCTCCCTGTCAGTGGATGGCTCGGACTCTGCGGCTGCGGTGGGCTCTGGCTCCGTGCGGCGTGATGGTGGCTGGCTGGTCTCTGGGTCGGGAGTGGGGCTGGCGAGGTCCTCTATGGGGCAGATGGTGAGAGATGACCCATTTCTCGCCAGAGTCCACTCCACAAATGCGGCGAAATCCTCTCGAGGACCATCTTCGGACGACAACGCTCTGCATTTGGAGTTCAGGCTGGTGTTGTAGAAGGTGCAGAGCGCGCCGTCCGGGTAGCTGGTGGCATTAGCTAATAGGAAAAACTGTCTGGTATGGTCCTCGAGAGAACGTCCTTCCTGCTTCAGCAGGAGGATGAGGAATTCGGGACGATAGAGGGGATCCATAGACACTATGAAACAAAAATACTTTGAAAACACAAAAACAAAACAGAGGGAAAAAACACGCAGTTTTCTATTTTCTTTTTCTGGTCGGGTCTTCTGTCACGGTTTTACGCTGCCTGAAGGAATACGGAGTCGAGGGTAAACGGAATAAGGTTTTTAATATATCCAACACAGGGGATATCCAACATGGAGCACAGAGGTAGACACACGTAAGTAGCAAGTGGTCACAAGTGAGCACAAGTGAGCTGCAAGTGAGAAGACCCGACAAAACAGAACTGAAGGACAAGGCTTATGTACAACAGATAATTGGGGAAACACAGGTGGATGGAATCATTAAATTAACAGGGACATGGAACACATGAGGAAGATAATGGACACACCTGGGAACTAATCAAACACGGAAAGACAGAAACTGGGTCACGGGCAAAAACACATTAAATGAGTCCAGGTGTGTGACATTTACTAGGGGGCCTCAGGCAAACTTTCAAATAATATTTTATTTTTCTTTGAACCATCTGGATGAGGAATTGTGATTTCAAGACTTGGTAAAGTCATGTAAATTATTACTTGGCATTCTTGGCATTTTTATATATATTTTTTATTCATATACATTTTTCTAGTTATTCCAATCTCTAAAATATTTTATCATGCATCCAGTAAATCATTAAAAAAAAATGGACAGATTTTGGACAAATTTTGTTGTGGACAGTGAGGGGCCTTGGAGTCAGAAAGGTTAAGAAGCACTGTTTTTTTTGAACCCAAAGAGTCATGTGTCCCATTTTGAAATTGCAGGATGAGGTCAGAGGGGACTATGTGCCATACTGCATGATCATCTGGACGCAATACTGCAAGGATGGGATTCTACAACACAACAGGCCCAGGTAAGCACTTAGACCCACAAATTCATAATGTCAAATGAGCAAGAAATATTTCACATTATATATATAAAAAAAACAATTGTAGGTCACCAATGAAATAAGCACCCTTGTGACATTGATCATGTGACTCGGACAGTCAGATGTTTTTCTTTAGATTGTTTCAAGTCATGCTGGAGAACATTATCATCAGGTTTCACACAAACACGTAGAGTTCATGCAGCTCAAATACTGCTTGAAAGAAAAAGGGGGACAATGTCTTCAATTCAGCTCTTCTCTCAAAATCTTTAGTGATAGAGAAAGTGCAATTTATAATTTAAAAACATTGCGTTAATAGTTTCTTTCCCACTTCTGAGCATAACTTGCCCGGAACAGCATGCTGACATCAGTGTAGACAGCTTAACGTTCATAAAGTGGCTCACATGATGCCAGTAACTGATTCTTTCTCTCGAATCCATTGATCTGGAAGAGATGGGGTGGCAGTTTGTGTGTGACAGTCTGTCTGTGGCCCTGACCCGCGTGTGTCGTGTGGGCACAGGGGTAAACACTGTAGTGCGGTCCATCAGCACGGGGGCCACACGGAGCCAGCCTCCTGCAGTCCGTTTCCCTCCACCCACAGAGGAAATACACTGGGCTCTGTTTATGCTTCAGGGGCCTCCACTGTTCAGAAATCTGAGAACGGCAGAGAAGAGGAGGGAGAAAGAACTTATCTTCTACTTTCCACGACGATTTAAAGGTTTTTACGAATTTAAAAAAGAAGACACCTCAGTCCCAGCAGATGGTTGTTGGAAGCCGCGTGTTCTTAACAATCTGTAATTCCCCCCGTTTAAAGATGTTCTGTGGTCACCCACTCTGCCCTCAGGACTGTATCTGCCCTCACATTATTAAAGTCTGCATAGAGAACAGTCTGGCATTGCTGGCCCGATAGAAATGTTTTGACACCGGCACCGCGCCGCCCTCTCACCAGACGCAATCACGCCGGTTTACCTTCCAAAACACAACGCCATCTAATTATTTATTTTTTTATTTATCCTGCAAAATGGATTTTTCTTTTTTTTTTTGTCTCCCGCTCTTAAACCCTCCATTCTTCTCCCCCAAAGAGGTGCCTCTGTTCGCAGCAGATAAATAGGAATTCCAAACTCCAACGCTTCATTTGTCATGGTATGAAATCCAAGAGTGGAATCTAGAAATAGCTCCAGCAATGTTAATGTGCAGTGCCTGAGGCCTGATAACATGTAGGAGGTTTTTAGTGATATTTGCCTCTTGCATATTTTGTTCCGGGATTTTTTTTCTTTTTCTTTTCTGTTTCTTTTTTTTTTTTTTTTGAAAGAGAAGAAAAATAAAAAAAAACAAGATCTGCACTTTTTTGCTGTGAATATTGCGAAATGATATTCCTTTTTCCTCCACACTGGCTGAGCCCATTATTTGGCTATGACATTACAGTTTTAATTGAATTGAATGCAATTTACTCTTTAAGAAAACTTTTAATTAAACACCATATGGACAGATCGTGGGGAGAAGTGGCCTCCACCAAGTTCCCTGAGGGAGATTTGTGATATAATTAAGAATATGAACTGTAATGACACTCGGGATTTAATGAAACTTGCAATGCAAATAGGGCTATGTATAACCAGCATTCATCTGACAAAATGACTGAAGTTTAGAGATGCGTCTAGAGAAACCTCGTTCCCCTGAGCTTAGACTGTGTAAAATTTGAGTGTATTGTGGGGGTGGGGACCCCAAAGACGGGCCACATGAGAGCTTACGTGACCTTACCGAGACTAATGGCGAACCTGGATCACGGAAACACTTTGTAAATGATTTGCAGCACGTCCCAGACTCCGCGTGATGATGCCTCGGATTCAATTGAAATGTTGACCACAAAACAACCTCACTTATTTTTCAAATGAAATGTGCCAGTCGCTCGTGGAAGGTTATCAAGCAGTCACCTGTTTTCTTTTGACCGCCTGGCCATCTTTTAACACCGCATTACTGCTGCGAGCACTTATTTTCAGCTCCGCAGAAATGCAAACTGTGTTATATTTCAAAAAAGGGCTTGTTAGTCTAATGGAGCTTTGTTACTCTTTATTTCATCTTTTATTGCAATGGCTGCAGACCCAATTCTCCACTCTCCACACGTTGAGTTTTGGACATTTATAGTAAATAAATAGTATTGTAATATAATATAGTAAGTATATCATAGTAAAATCAATGAAAATAAGAAACAAAAAAATGAAATGTGTAATTGTGTAATTAGAATGTGATAAAGATTCAAATTTTGTATAATAATTATTATTATTACTACCATCATTTGTGATCCACTGAAAGTGTGCACGTATGCTGGACACTTGCCTTTCCTTCTATTCTATAAATATGTTTTAACGTTACTAACAACAGCAGTTTTCCAAATAGATTCATAATACTTGAGCTAATTTATATTTCATGTTTATTTACAAACTAACCCCAACCATTTAAGCATAACAGATATGTGAAAAATGAATTTCATTATGTATAGTAAATATAATAATTATATATATATAAACATATTGGTCTTAATGAAAAAGCATTTGATAGGAAACCTTCCCTTTCGAGCAAACGTTACTAGAAAATTATTTCAGAATATTTGCACTGAGATATCAAAAGAAAGAAACACTGAGCACAAACCATCTCTGTGCGTGCGGCACGAGGCCCTTCTGTGCTTGTTTACTCTCTGATCCTGATGCATCTCACAGGGGTCACAGGGGTGAGGGAGGACATCGCCTAATTACCAATAAAAGCTGAGGTAAAATGTCTTCTGTTGCGCAGATTCAAAGTCTGGGGTGAAAGCAGAGAGGAGAAATAAATAGCCGGGCAAAGATGTTAAAAGCCCGGTGCACAAAAGAATTTGCAGCAGGAGCTCCATGAAAGCCAGAGAGACAGTAAATATGAGAGCTGGGATGACAAGAAACAAAGGCAAGGAGTAGAAAGAAAGAAAAAAAAACTGGGAGCTGTATAAAAGACAGGAAACACAGTGTTTTCAGCACAACAAACTCATTTACAGATAGCCTAGGACTTGAAAACAATTATCAGCCATCTTTCCCATCTCTATAGCTCCGTCTCTCGCTTTGTGAGGGCGCTTTGTTTTCTCAAGGACATATTAATTATTTTAGATCAGCCTGATTTTCTTTTTTAATGCACGTCTAAGATTGGTCAGCCTTTTATGTTTTCCTTGCGTGTGAAGGCTGGAGAGACACATTTCAAAGTTGCCGAAGAGTGTTTGTTCTAATGTAGGTTCATTAAAGCTTATATGTCCCTTGCGTTAAATATGCTTTTTTACGTTCAAACCATAACACTCTACTTCTGTAATACAGGAATAGGCTTTCCTGCTTTTTTAAAGTTAGCTCTAAACCGAAAAACAACAACAAAACTGATTTAAAGAGTGCTACAGAGTGGCTCCTGTGTGTTTGTGCCTATAGCAGGGAACACTTTGACATCCCTAAAGACTGTTAAAAGACTTCGGATTAGGTGATATCACTCTCGCTCACTCTACAAACCTCTCTGAAGGGAGCTTTATATTTGCCTATGAATAAAAAGAAAGGGCACATATACACACAGGCACCTAAAAAAAACTCTGCATTCCACATTTAATTGAGAACCAAATCCTACAAACAGAGTCGGTCCAAAGTAAACGATTCAAAACCCCAATTCAGCCAATCAGGTGAGAAGCTTTAGTGTCCTTGGCGATGGCGTCTCCGCCCTCTTGTGCGGGGCACAGATGACCTATTGTCCCACTGACTCGCAAAGCACACAAGCCGTACTGTAACACCTCCGAAAAACTCCGTCACTTTCACCTACAGAGACTGAACACACTGCTGTTATAATACAACTGTGTTTCATCACTGAAAGAATGACTTCATTCTTCATTTAATGTGTTAAAAACATGGAGGGAGGGAAATGTAAATGTGTCCCTTTAATATGGTCTAATTATATAATATTATGAACCAATATCTTACATTTATATTTTCCATGGAAAACATATTCTGAATTACAGATAAAATGTATGATAATGCATGATGGAAATACTATCACAACCATTTAATTAAATGCAGAAATTATATATATATAAAAACAGTTTGATTTACTATACCAATTATAAAATGTATTTGTTAATACAGATATTCAGCATGTGCTACACAATGTGTTAACCCCATGATTTAGTATTGTCTTTAACCAAATAATTATAAAAAGCTTGCATAATGTTGCCTCCAAAATAATAAATCAAATAAAAAAAGAATTGACAGATAAAATAGGATTGATATTTTATGTCATAATGAATGTTATTGTAAAATATATTCATGTTAAATTATATGTATAGATGGGCTGGTGGCATAACAAATTAATGTTTTAAATTACAAATATTGCATGTATTTTTTCCATTTTATTAGGTCTTAAAAACTACATACAAATCAGATATAATCTGGAATAAACACTGCAGAACTCCGTTGTCAACTGCTCATATAAATACAAATAATAAAAATGTTAAATACAAACATTACTTTTATTTTTGCTCTGACATGACATATATAGAAGAAACTCACCTCAGTTCTACTGCCATTCTGCTGCTCATTTTAACATAACTAATAGGACACAAGCAATTGCAGAACTTGCAGTAACTGTAGCTGAAAATCATATACCACAAAGCCTTTTCATCATTTTATGTATGCTTTGAGGCCCTTTTTAAGTCCATGGACAGCACACTGCTGCCATCTGTTGGCCAGTTTTTTGTGGCGCAGAGACACATGCGACATCAATTACATTATTAGATTTATAAGAATATAGTCAGCTTTTAAATAAAGACACGTTTATAGCATTCTTCATCATCCAGTTTTACCCTACCTATCTGAGTTGGAAAGATACACTGATCATAACTGAGACAGAAAGATAAATCAACAAATAAAAAACTTGCCCTTTACAGACAGCAATATAAATGACTTCAGGTTTCTCTGGAATTAAAACTACACAAACAGCAAAAAAATAAAACAAATATTTTTAAATCGATCCTGCACGACATTACCCACACCCCACAGACCTATCTCTGATGACCTCTGACCCCAAAGGTAATGTCATTAGGAATATGAGGAACTGAAGGTCAAACACATGATTCCTGGTGTGTAATCATGAGCGCAGAGCATTTGCGTGTGGAGTGTGGGGAGAAAATGGCATTTGTCTGATATTCTAGTGTGTTTGGGTCAGATTTTGCCATCTTAGTGTAAATCAAATGTCCCCTCGAGCACAGTTAAACCTGAAATCGCCTACATCAAGGAAAATTACTTAATTAGCATACAAAATGATGTTGTACTGAAGATATGATAATACAACAAGGTCAAGCTCAGTATAAAAATAACAGAAGTCAATGCATGGAAGTCTCCAAGATGATAGAAAAAAAGTGTTTGTGTGTGTGTGTTTGTGGGGGGGGGGGGGGGGGGGCATATATGTACATTAATAAAAAAAATGCTATTTCTGTTTCTCTAATTCAATTTCATTTTTTTAATGTAACTTAATTTGTTTACTTGCCATTTCTTCATAATTTAGAAATTTACTATCAATTTCTGAGTTCATAAAAGTAAATAACTGAACAAAAAATTCCTTTGAGATTTTTTTTTTCACCCAGAAACTGCAATTATGTTTTACAGGTAATTACAAAGAAACGGCAGGTATTCAATTAAATGTATTTTTTTATTTTTTTTATTATAATGTCTGAAATAGTATTTTCTTCTATAATGTAGCTACTCAATAATTATTGTTTTATTTACAACTTTGAAAAATCATTTTATAGCGAATAAGACAATTTAAAAAAACAAGCTAGTCTGATAATGGCATAAAAAATGAAAACACTAGGCCAAGACAGTCGGTCCACATATGTAGTGTTAATAATGTTTCAGATATACTGTAAGTACAACTTTATGAATTGACTGAACTATAACAACAGTAATTCTATCAAAGGAGATCTCACACACAGGCAGCTTCCTATTGTCAACAGTGCTTAACTGAACACTGATATTGTCAGAGATTGATTTGCTGCTTCTTTGAGTTGTGACAATGGCGTTCCATCATTTTTGTTCCACAGACAGCAGGCCTGTAACAAAACTGTCACAGTCAGGATTTGCTTAGTGAAAAGCAACGGCAGCAGCAGAAAGATTAGTTTTGGAGCCCTCTCTAAGAGTTAAGTGCCGCGCGGCGCGCTGATACAAAGCCCGTTTGATCCTCAGGGATTGTGGGATGTAAAGCGTTTGAGTCTGTCAGCCCCTTTGTCATGATAGCATGTTTTTTTCTCCATCTTCTTCTTCATTCGCTCGCCCGTCTATTGTTATTATCCTCTCTAGCAGCAGCTGCTGGCATTGTCATCGCTGTTAATCTGAGGGAATATCTTTAGCTCTCCGTGTTACGAACAGCTGTCGGTATTGTGCGAGAGTCGTTAATCTGATTCGCAATCTTTAGCTCCTCAATTTGGGGCTTTGATCCGGGCCATTACGCCGCATATTGCATGTAGTCTTTGTTGTAAATCTGAGCTGGAATTGTTCCACATCTGTAGACAAACATCCCGGCGGCCTGCTGTTGCCAGATGTTTCTCCGCTGCACTCTTTCATTGTACAATGGTTTATTTAGTTGAATCTGAATCTGTTTCAACAATGACTCCTCTATAAAGGGAACACAGCATGGGTAAGTCTAATACAGAGTGCTTTGATGAAAATAATTTGTCAAAATGCACCTGGATTGGATCAACCCACGTTCATTTAAAGGGATAGTTCAGCTAAAAAAGGAAATATCTGTCATTATTCACTATCATGCTGTTGCATACATGCATGAGTTATAGAAGTTATTTTGAAAATGTCTCAGTGTTTTTTTTTTCTCCATACAATGAAAGTAAATGGGATCCAAACATTTTTGTTTGACCACACTGACTTTCATTGTACACTGAACAAAATTATAAATGCAACACTTTTGTTTTTGCCCCCAATTTTCATGAGCTGAACTCTTTCTTTTTCTATGTATACAAAAGATCCATTTCACACGAATCTGTCTAAATCTGTGTTAGTGAGCACTTCTCCTTTAAGATAATCTATCCACCGCACAGGTGTGGCATATCAAGATGCTGATTAGACAGCACGATTATTGCACAGGTGTGCCTTAGGCTGACCACAATAAAAGGCCACTCTGAAATGTGCAGTTTTATCACACAGCACAGTGTCACAGATGTCGCGAGTTTTGAGGGAACGTGCCATTGGCATGCTGACTGCAGGTATGTCCAACAGTGCATGTGAATTGAATGTTCATTTCTTTACCATAAGCATCTCCAAAGGCATTTCAGAGAATTTGGCAGTACATCAAACCGGCCTCACAACCGCAGAACACATGTAACCACACCAGCGCAGGACCTCCACATCCAGCATCTTCACCTCCAAGATCGTCTGAGACCAGCCATCTGGACAGCTGCTGCAACAATCGGTTTGCATAACCACAGAATTTCTGCACAAACTATCTGAAACAGTCTCGGAAGCTCATCTGCATGCTCGTGGTCCTCATCGGGGTCTTAACCTGCCTGCAGTTTGTCGTCATAACTGACTTGAGTGGGCAAATGCTCACATTCAATGGAGTCTGGCACTTTGGAGAGGTGTTCTTGTCACGGATGAATCACAGTTTTCACTGTACAGGGCAGATGGCAGACAGCATGTATGGCGTCGTGTGGGAGAGTGGTTTGTTGATGTCACCATTGTGGATCGAGTGGCCTATGGTGGCGGTGGGGTTATAGTATGGGCACGAACACGGGTGCATTTTATTTATATCATTTAGAATGCACAGAGATACCGTGACGTGATCCTGAGGCCCATTGTTGTGCCATTCGTCCATGACCATTACTTAATGTTGCAGCAAGTTAATGCACGGCCCCATGTTACAAGGATCTGTACACAATTCCTGGAAGCTGAAAACATCCCAGTTCCTGCATGGCCAGTATATTCACTGGACATGTCACCCAATTTTGATCCTGTTCACACATGATCTCTTTACGGCAATTTACCAGTAATTTTCTGGAAAGGTCTGTATGTGTGAAAGGGCTTATTGGCATGTTTAGAATGTTCTGGATCGGCGTATACAACAGTGTGTTCCAGTTCCTGCCAATATCCAGCAACTTTACAAAGACATTCCACAGGCCACAATCAACAACCTGATCAACTCTATGTGAAGGAGATGTGTTGCACTACATGAGGCAAATGGTGGTCACACCAGGTACTGACTGGTTTTCAGACCCCCCAAAACTGTAAAACTGCACATTTCAGAGTGAGTCCTTTTATGCTGTTTTATCAGCATCTTGATATGCCACACCTGTGCGGTGGATGGATTATCTTGGCAAAGGAGAAGTGCTTACTAACACAGATTTAGACAGATTTGTGAACAACATTTGAGAGAAATAGGCCTTTTGTGTGCATAGAAGAAGTCGTAGATCTCTTGAGTTCAGCTCATGAAAAATTGGGGCAAAAAAAAAAAGTGTTGTGTTTATAGTTAACATTATATAACATTCTTAATGATTTTCAGTGGTCATGAATGCACACAACAGGATTTCGCATTGACACTCTTTTGATGTGTATACAAATGCTGTAGCCATAAACAAAAGTCTTCATTACTACCCTCGAAAACATCAGATCAGCCTTGCAGCCTATTCCAGTCATCTCATTCTGAAGATACACACATTAGCTATGACAAGAGCTTCCATTAAACAATGAAAACTAATGAGGTTACAGTGAAATAAAACTAGATCGAGCAAGCCGAGTACAATTACCCCAAATATAAATACCCCCCCACCATGTTTAAAGAGCCATTAATCAGATAAAAATAGACTGAAGAAGTCTTTTGTGATTAACGAGGTGAGACTTGTGCTAATTACTGTTTCCTCCGCTTGTAATTAGGTTGGCACATCTAATCAAGATGAATGAACACCCTGACCCGCTGCACATTGTTTGTGGCTCACAAACCCAGCGGCTTTTACATCTTTATTCCTCAAACCATATTATCATGACCTTGTCTCTATGAGACACGCTCCCATAACTGTGTATTGCTTTATTACACCCTCCTGCGGTGTGTTAAAAGAGATGCTGTGAATGCGAGCTTTGTCTGTTCCGTTCTGCCTTCAGCTGCTTTTAAGCTTTTTCAGTCATTTAGTCCATGTCTACCACCTGTTGTGGAAAAAAGCGGAGGCATGAATAGATGCGTGCAGCATGCATGGGCTTTTTGTACAATGCATCTTGCTTTTAATGATGAGAACGTGTAGGTAAGTTTGTAGGGAACAAACTTTTAGGTGTGTTATGTTTTGCTCACATTATTGTATGTAAATGAGGCACAAGGATTGTCCTAATATCTCAATATGTTTGCTTCTCAGCACTTGTAATTATTTCAGACAAGTGTTTGTAATTCGACCTTTGTAAAATGGAAATAAGTTGAGGCGTGAATACAGATATTGAATTTGGTAATTAATGCAGAGCTCTTGGTGGAAGTCGCTGGAGGGACTGGAACTAATTCAATTACAGTCTGAACTGGAGCGCTGTTATAATTATTTCTTTCTGAAACACTCCGTAGCATAAAATGCAGGCTTGCTTTTTTTTTTTTTTTACCCCCATTCACTGCCGTTAACTACTTTTGTGAACAAAAAATAGTGGCTTAATCCATTACTCATTGTAACACTGTGCTGTGCTAAAAAAAAATATTTACCTAATTTGGTGTTCCCAGTCCAAAATGACCGACCTTTTATAAACTGCTTGTAAATCTCTCATTATGGTATATTATAACCCAGTCTTGGACTGTATCTATTTGTGAACTTGTTTTCTTTCAGTTAGCACAGCTTTTATATGTCCTTTTGGAAGTGATTGATTGTAGGCCTGAGCTTATGCACCTTAGCTCTTGAGAAAATAAAATCTTAGATAATACTGCGGTGCATGGGCTCAGATCAATGAGGCCTACGATCAGTCAGTTCCAACCAGTCCTAACTGAAAGAAAACAAGCTGATTAAAAATTTAATCCAATATTTGGTAATAATATATATCATAATGAGACATTTAGAAGCAATTTTGGTCAAAGAATGTATGTATAATGCATTAAAATATGGTATTAAATGGTATTAATGCATTATAATTATTCAGAATGTGCCTTGTAATACATTATTAGAACATGAGAGTTAAACATATTGAGCTCTGTATGCACATATTACAGATCAAGTAGGCAAACTGCATAATGGGAAATCAAGACAAGAAAATGGGGCAAATATAATTGGTTACATTTTATTTCTATTCAAAGGATTTGATACATAATCTACAATGCAACACTTCAGGATTTCATCCCCAGGCTATTATTTAACCCTATTAACAGTTCTTAGAAAAAGAATATCTCTGTTTAGATATTAACAACAGACATTGTTTAATAATAAGCAAAGATTTTCTTTTAGTTTGTTTACAGTTGTACATATACCCCTGCACTAAAAACCGCCAGTAGATGCTTGCATGAGGCTGTCCTGTACATCTTCTGTTCACCAGAAGCACTTTACTGGCTGAAAGTTGGAACCACCATTCACTTTGAGGTTTATATATATGCTAAAAAGTGCAAAGAAATCAGTTAATCTTCACAGACTGTTAAAAGAGAGAAATTTTCCACTACTCTAGTTTGATGAACATTTCTGGCTAAAAAAAAAAAAAAGAAGAAAGGAAAAAGTAAAATGTAGCATTCTGTGTGGTCTTTGACAGTTCAAAATCGTGATCAAGGTGCAAGCCTGACAGCTACAAAAGAACTGGCATTGAAAAAGAAGCATATGTCAAAATACAATAAAACAACCAGAAATTCACAGTTTCTAGTATTTACAGAATTGTAGATGGTTGTTTGTAGCATAGGCAAACTGACACAGGAAACTGAGGTAAATGAGGGAAGCCAGGCGGTGCGAAGGCAAGTCTCAGAGCTGAGGTTTGCACCAGAAAACTTCTTAGGAGAAAGAAAAAATAAATAAATCTTGGTCACATTTTATAATACATTGTTCATCTGTACTGCGCAGCTTTAGAAACTAAGGGGAATTGATTTCAGTGGCATACTTTCTCTTGTTCTCTAAGAGATTTGATGTCGAAGATTTTTAATGAATCAGTCGATTTAACTGGGAACTATGGTGTCAAAAAACTAAATTAGATCAGCTTTAAATAAAAATAAGCGAGAAATGTTCAAAAGTTTGGGGTCAGGAAGATTTTCGAACATTTTTAAAAGAAGTCTTTTAATCTCACCAAGGCTGCATTCATTTGTTCAAAAATATGGTCACAGTTTATACAATACAAAAAGGACTGTTTTCAGTTTTGAAATATTTTAAAATTTTATTCATTCCTTTTATGGCATTTCTCCATTAATGTTAAACCCAGTTGTGATGCTAAATATTTTTTGGGACATTTTTCCGACACGTTTTCAGGATTCTTTGATGAATAAAAAGAAATGAACTGAATAAAAGTATTAATTTCTTTCAAAAATAAATAAATAAATACATAGATCCATACATAAAATAAAATCGAATTGACTCCAAACTTCTGAACAGTGGTATAACAGATATAAAAAAATATATTTATTTAATTTACACAAGGACATTATTTGCCCTTACATTTAACATCTCTAGGCCATTTTTGTCTCAGTTCAGATTCATTTCTGACCTTGGTTCTTCTAAGGAAGATATGGGATTAATAAACTACTACACCATTGCTGTGTAACTTGGTTACACAAAAATAGTTTTTACTATAGCAGTTAATTTATTAACAGGGACCCTGCAAAATAAAGCAGTGCCTAAAATCTCCCACTATGTGCACTTAAAATTAGGCTTAAGCTCAAAGAGCAAGGTGAACTGGGGACTGATTTGTTCTTAAAGCAATCAGAGTTTGTGCAAAAAGGCCTATGATTTAGCTATGTGGACAGGGGTTACGAATACAAAAGCTTTAGTGCGTCCAGCAGGCGATACCTTCGTTAAAGCTCCCAGGAAATACATCCATTACAAAAAGTTCACCGAAACCTCCCAGAAAAAGCACACGTCTCAAGAGCGACCTCTTTAACAGCGCCATTTAAATAAGTACAAAAACCACCGTTCAAAATGTAAATATTACCACATGTTATTTCTACCGTGAAAAAAATACACTGTGCATAATGTACAAGCGAGAAATATCAGCACTTTGGTGTGGGCTTCAGATTAGCTACCGGCTCGGTGTAGCCACGGCTACGGTGCGTCTACTTTCTCCAAGCACCACGCTGGGAAAACAATGAGAAACTTTATGAAGGCTCTATACAGTGGTTCACAGTGACAGGACGAGGGAGGAACCGTCTGCCAGAGACGAACAACGAAGCTTCTATTGGTCCCTGAATTACACATCTTAATGCAGCTGTGCCAGGAACAACCCTCGTAGGAACAGACAGGCCCAAAGTTCACCGTTTAGACAGAATCAGTGACTACCCATACAGTAAAGCCTACATTATCTTACAGTACACTGATTTCTCCCATTAAAAGTTGTGTAAACAAGCTGGAATGACCTTTAGGGTGATAGTTAGTCGCTGAAAACAGACCCAGCTGCCCTCCTCCTCGGTCTCCAGATAATAATTGTTGTCAGAGGTTCCCTGTCCTTGGAGGATGGGTATCTGGGGAGCTTTTCTTAATTTGAGATTCTCCAGGGCTTCTCTTAACATACATTGGCAAGTTGAGGCTCTAGAGTAAGCAATCTATAGGAGCGGTTTGCTTCCTCAATTGGCAATTTCACTTCACTGAAAACGGACTAGGGCACTGGGGTGGGTCTCTCTCTCGACCGCCACATAAAAGCGAGGAGGAGGGCTTAGGTGCTTGGTTCTCTATAACGCTAAACCAGCTTTGAGTTCAGAGATGATGTGGGGCTTATCTAAAATGATGTGTTCAGACAAGTAAGTGCAGTGTTCATTCTACAAACTGAAGAGGTCTCCAGCTAGTTCTTGTGTCCACCAGGGGGAGCCCTTCTCTGGAGAAGCTCAGGCCCAGGTCTGAGAGATTATTCTGGAAGGTGCAGTGACATCACCTCTGGTTTCATCTTGAAGTACTGGCTGAAACGGAGAACTGCATATCTGCAGAAGCAAATATGGTGGCCAGGAATAAGAATACGCTGTTGAAATCTAGATTATATGGATGTTGTTGTAGAAATGTGAAAACTTACCCCAAAAAGTCAAAGTCAATGGTGGAGTACTGAGCTTGGATCAATGCCCAGAGTCCCCAAAAGAAATGAGATGCCTGGGGAGGACAAAAAACAAAGAACATGAGGAAAAATGAGGATAGACCTTTTTTTGCCACAGAGGAAGATATCGTGGTACAGAGGAGTGAATATAAAAAAACAATTCATACTGTATCCCAAAATAATAATAAAAAAATAAACTTAACTATAATTATATTCATATATTCAAGACTTGTATTTTTCGAATTAATTTAAATTAAGATTAGATAATAAATTTTACAAAATAAATATAAAATATGATTATAAAAACAATTTAAAAATAAATACTAAAATTACTAAAACTGAAATAAAGATAAATAAAAAATAAATTAAAAAATAATAAAAATGACAATGCATAATTTTACTAAAATAAAAATGAAAACTGAAAATATAAAAATAAAAGCCATTTCAAAAGGTTAATAAATACTACAAAACATTAATACAAAGTCATATGAATATGACATTAATATTTTACTTTAAAACAGAAAAGCTTATTTTCAGTACCTGGAAGATATGTATAAATTAATAAATATATAATGTTTATTTTTATTTGATTCAGTGTAATTTAAATTCAGTACAACAAATACTAACTAACTGTATTAATATTTTAAATGCTCTATTAATATATCATTTGTTCCCAAACTTCCATTTCATTCATGAAAATTCGCCTTACACAACTGACAAGAGATGGCTGATGTTCAGCTGTTATAAAAACAATGTTTCGATACACAAACAGACTTCATTCAATAACCACAAATGTTCTTTATTTTCTATTTTGATTTGAGAGTAAAACGGGACTAAGCGTTGAGATTGACCCTGACACTGACGTTAACTGTGTGACAGATTGTATGTTGTACTGTTGCTTGGAAACATCTGACCCACGCCTTTCTAAGCAGAGATGGCTTCCTTTGAGTGGAGCCATTAAAAAAGGAAAAAGGATAACTGCATGGAAGTTATTAGTGTTGATTCTGGATCACTGACAGTGAAGTAAAAGCATATAAAATGTGGCATTTCTATAAAAGCCCTCTGATGAGACTAAATCACTCCTGCCATCATGTGAGTAAAGATCACGGGTTTGCTGGCCTACAATAAAGTCTCTATCCTCCATCCGTGTTTTTCACTCAACTGCACAGAATAAATGTTCGCCTCTGCCAGAGTCAAAGGTCCCGAACTCCCTCAGACACAATCTCGGAGTATATTCAGACCATCTTTTATACACTCTGTGTCTCCTGGCTTAGGCATGTGAGGATAGAGTGCAAACATCAGAGTGACATCATAAAGCAGAGCTTCAATGGGCATCTGAAATGACAAGTCTGTAGAATATATTTGGAATACTTTTATATTATACATTATAATGGAAACACACTACTGTTGTAGTGTGCAAAAATTGGGGTTTGGGAAGACTTTCTAATGTTTTTGAAAAAAGGCTGCATTTATTTTTAATAAAAAATATTGTTGTGTAATATTTCAAATGAAAAATGACTGTATTCTACTGCAATATAATATATATAACATTAAGTAATAATTATATAATGTGAATTCACTGCAGTCTTCAGTGTCATGTGATCCATGTGAAAACATATTTTTGTGAAAACACTTTGATAAGTAGGAAGTCTAAAATATCACTTTTGATCAATTTTATGCATGCATGCTCAATAAAATATTGTTTTTAATTTAAAAACATCTGACTGACCAAACTTTGGAAAGGTGGTGTACAAAGAATATAAATATATATTTATTTATTTTTTGCAATTTTCTATTGATTTCCTCTTTGTAAACTTTCCGCAGCTGTATCCAATATTTTTCAGAATTGCCTTTGTTTGATATAATATCATCAAAATTATATAATGCAGAAATAAATGAATAACCAGAATACAAAATTCTGCTTATTAAAAGCATAAGACATCTGCCTCAGATTTCTAGAAACCGTAATATCTGCTTAATCTGTTTATGGCAGGTTAGTGTATTAACATGACACTTACTTAATCAGAATATGAGCATATCGTGCCGTAAAAAAAAAAAAAAAATCAGCGCTTTTCAGTTTGATCTAGCTTTCAATTAAGGCCGCAGAAAAAGGAATCCAAAACGAAGGCAACAAATCACATTCATTAAGCCTCACGCTATGGCATTCCTCAGGCATTTGTTTTACGGTCTCTCAAGGACAGGAGAGAAAACGGACCCTCCCACAGTTTTGTTCACCATATCTGAAAGCCAGAGTTAGATTTTATTTTCTCCTTCTTCCCCTGTAAAAACTGAAAAATCAAAAAACGTCTGCCCTGCTTTTAACACATCGATTGATCACAAAAGACTAAACAGCGAGAGTAAAGAGGATATTAAATTAGTGTTCCTCTCTGAAATAAATATCATCATCAAGAAAGGGCAGGTGTGCTACTCGATCGTCAAAGAATGACCTGCGAACACACACAAACACCCAGAGGTCCTCTCATTAGACGCTTGCAAGGATGGGCAGGATGTCAAGGCTCCTTCTCTGGCAACTTGCAATCACTATTCATACCTTTGTCTCTAATGCAGACCATCTATCTGTTCCAGTTTACTTTGTAAAATGCTGCATGTCATTAAAGACAGTAATTACATGGAAAAAACAAAAGACTGATGTTTAATTTGGCAGGGTGCAGATGGAATCGAAATGAGTCACGATTCCAGACCATGGCGGATAAATCCAGTTTCGACTCACCAAGGCGAAGCGGTTGACTTGCACGTACAGCACCTCCACTTCAGTTCCGGAGACCTGTGTGCCCTGTGATTTGTACTCCTTGTAGGCCTCCAGATAGGCCCGGAGCCACTGCAACTGGAGCTCTCGCCCAGGATACAGCGTGTAGTCCACCTCATTCAGACCTGTCAATCACAAGAAGGCCACACCCACTTGGTTAAGCAGGTTCTTTTCTCTTCTATACAATAGCTTAATTTGTGTTCGTATTGCATTACCTGCAAATTCATTGAAGTGATTCCCAATGTCAAAGGCTTGGTAATTGTACCCAGCATATTCGTAGTCAATGAATTTGACATTTCCTGCAGGAGGGGAAACAAATAGCAATTTGTTTAGAGAAGCACACGGGCATTGTCTTTTTAATAACCCTTGTTCTTTTTTACTGTTACAATCTATTGCCTGTATTAGCAAACCAACACTACATGGGCATTATCTGCAATTTAAATGACTTGTCAAATCACATCTGGGAAAAGGAGTAAGGATTTGCATTCTGGTGCAAGACAAGAAAGCATAAACAAATGTCAAAGTGAACAAGACATGGGGACAGATTTCATGCACTTATAGCATGCATTGTGGGAAAAAAAAATGCATGTTATATTTAGGTGATTCTTCAATTAGGGTCACTTTGAAAAAAAATTTTTCAGATGGTTTCATTTTATTTAAAGTATTTTTCACATCCTGTAATAATAACATGATCATCTGTGTGCAATGGTAATGATTTTATTTCATGTTTTTGACAAACTGTGCTTCCAGATCATGATGCAACATCTTTATAATATTTTCGATGTTCATTTTATCCATGCTTCTATTCCATTATGTATCATTTCAATTACCAAATATTAACATTAATAATTGTATCATTAAAAAAAAAAAAAGAAGAAGCACAAAATACATTTTCAATATATTAAATATTTTTAATAAGTGTAGGGGTAAGTGAAATTGATTCTGTATTCTGGAAAGTGCTATATTTCAACACTCTTAAATTAGAAACAATTCAAAGTATAATAGATTTAAAAGTTTTTATAATAAATAAAAAATTATAATACCGGTAATAATAACAATAATAATAATATAAATATTATGAATATCTGTTATCAATTTAAAAAAAAAGAAAATTGAATAAAATCTAATTGATGAATCACTATTTACATGAGTCTGACAAGAAAAGTGGAAAACTTGCAACTTTGTTTTATGTTATTCTTAAAGGGACATTTATTATTATTATTATTATTTTGAATATTTCAAATTAAAACAAACAAGGTTTTCAGCTTGAATACAAATTATTTAGCGAGTGGGCAAATTTTTTTGCAAGTTTTCCTGGAAATCTCGTGACTGGTGAAAGAAAGAGTGCAACGCTTAAACAGTCTTCTGCTCTACAGGAGGAAACACAACAGTAAAAAGTACAGAGAGAGTAAAAGAAAAGCCAGAATTAAAAAAAAAATGGATAAACAAGTCAGGTTAGACAAGAGTTTACAGCTTTTTAAAAAGTAAATCAATAGAAATTTAGAAAAACTGTAAAACCACAGGGCTGGAAGGACGGAAGAGTTAAAGGAGAGAAAATGGCAGCGTTGCCATCTAGTGGCACATAGTCTGTATAGCAGTGGTTTCGCAAGCAATGACTTGATCGGTCAGGTGATGTAGACAGTGTTGACTTCAAAATACAAAGCCTTACTCCTCTCAGTCTACATATGTGTAATGCATTATTCATTAATCACTGCCTAGTTTGTAATATCTAACATTATTGCCCCTAAAGTGTGTTTGACTTTACGTTGCCTTGCATTCCCAGTGCTCTAGAGCTTATGGTGAGTTACAAAAAAAGAAAAAAAGAAATTATTTATTTGAAATTGGACAGAAGTGTTGGTCTACAGAAAGAGACACGTGAGGTGGTTACCGGACCCGGTGGCGTCCTAGCGGGACACACTGAACACCTCCAGTCAGTGGCTATAGCCCTGTGCAGCAGATGAAGAGATTTGGGCAAACTCACATCTGTCACAGAACACACACAGCTTCACTGCAGAGAGGCCATTGGGCGCCTCCCCCGTTAAAAACAAACACGGCTCATCTCATAAACGCACACCCCCACCACACAGCATCCCCATTGGTCCATTAGCCAGCCAATGAGGCCCCGAGTTACTGGCTCTATGCAAATGCCACAGCGGCTTCCTGTTCAGGTCAAGCTGGTGGGACTCTCAAACTTATTTGACTCCCTGATGTCAACAAAAGGCGAGTAAAACAAAAACAAGGCCTATTGCGCAACACTCCCGCTCTTGGTTACTATAGGTCTCGTCTGGAAGGGGAGCAGGGATGTCAAAAACAAACATTTTACTGTGAAAACTTCCTCCCGCCTCTTGGTCGGTGTTAAAAGCGAGTTGGAGGAAGTGGCTTAGCTTTTTTTTTCTTCTGAAAACAGAGCCTCCTTCCTCTCTCGAAGTTCAAATACAAACAAGTGGCCAAGGTCGCAGCTGCCTCCAAACCCTGTTCCCCAAGCAGATTTCCATGAGCCAATCTCTAATCGCTCGTGGGGAATTATTTACTGCTTCAAGAACAGTTTTTAGAGGCAAGTGATACCTTTAGGACAAACAATATGTGCTGACTGTTGCTGCCACAAAAAAAAAAAAAAAGACAGGAACTACACATTTTCACGCTACTGCTGTGGCAGAGCAGCCATTTTCTCATGCTCATAATCATAAGTGGGTCATTTGTGTTATGCTGATGATTTAAATTAAACACAAGGTGAATTTTAATTAATAATGTAAGCGTGCCTACGTGTATTTATTTATACATTTTAAAAAAACAACTACAATATAATATATACAACTAAAAAAAAATCCATATTACAAATATATAGTTCTTTATTTATGTTATTTATAAATATAATTTATTTTATTAAAATATTATACTTTATTGAGTTTTGGTACCTGAGAACATGACAAAAATGTCAACATCCACTCAAACCAAAGAGAGATGATTAAATGAAAAATTACAATTGAAAAATATTTACAATTAGAATATTTTATTAAAATGTGCACATTTATAAATTTTCTAAATTCATTTAGATTTTTTAAATATAAAAACTACAGTATAATCTATACATCTAAAAGATTAAAATGTATTATTATTTATAAATATAATTTGTTTTATAAAAAAAACTACAGTATAATATATAGCCTACCAACAATCTACACATCTAAATAATTAATATAACAAATATATAATTCTTTATTCATTATATTATTTAATAAAAAATAATGTACTTTATTGGGTTTAGTGACCTGAGAACATGACAAAAATGTTCAAAGAGAAATTGAGTAAATATGACAAATTTTAAATCTTTTATTAAAAATGTAAATATTTATACATTTTCAATTCTAATATAGGCCTATACATTTAATTCTTAGATTTATTTACATGTTTTAAAGTAAACACAGTATAACTAAAATTTCGATCATATCAAATGACTCATTTTTATTCAAATTAAGCTTTAAATTTCCTTCCTGTTATTTTCTTTTCTTTGTAGAACTTAAGCTGAAGTGCCCTAGTCTGTGCTAGGCATATTTATGAAAGTCTGACACTGTGTTTTATAGAAATACTTCCTCATTTCATAAATATATTTACAGAAAGGAAAGAACTGAAAAGGTAAGATAACAGGAATGACTCAAGTCACATTCTCCATCCTGTGGGACAGGTAGCAGCAGACAGTCACCCGTCTCTACATCATGAAGATAGCATTCAACAACATTCCCCAAAGCAAACACAAACACACATTTGCTTTTGATTTCAAGAACAGAAAACACATTTTATGGAAACCAGTGGATTCTCCTGATGCCTTGATGAAATTGGATGAAACTGTAATTTTACTACCCTTTAGGAAAGGGCATCCATGTTATATTTCAGAGGTGAAAACACTAAATTTAAGCCTACCTTAGGCAGGGGGGGTTGGGGAAACATACGCTGTGGCTGAAGGAAGCTGCTGGGGTTTGTTGGACTCACCTTCCAGTTGGTTGTAGATGATGTTCTTACAGAGCAGATCGTTGTGACACAGAACCACTGGGGAACCCAGTTTAGAAAGGTTCTGCTGAAGCCAGATCATCTCGTCTCGAAGACACTCAGTGCTGGGCACCTCACCGTTCAGCCTGGAAACAGACGACACATACACACATTCAGAAAACACAAACACACTTCTGTGTTCCAGCGTGATTCAAATAAGGCACGCTGTACATGAACCTGCCTCACTCAATAAGATAAAAATCTTATGAACAACTATCTATAAATAGTAAACTAACCACATAGACACTGTACGGGCATGTAATAGGTTGTCAGCACTCGTTGCGCAATAACTTTTGCCTCTAAGGTATAAAAAAATATACATTCACTTCGAATCCAACTGTAAATTCCAACATTCCTGAACTATTAGCTCAGGCTTCACATGACATGGACAAACGCTCTAGCAACCCACACAACAAAAGGAAAAGAAAAAAAAACTCCATGTCCCAGTTTTTCATGTACTGTACAAGCACTCACATTTCCTTCAGACAAATGTACAAATTCAGTTGTATCTGCAATGATTTGTCAACAGATATTTCATGGGTGTATATATATATATATATATATATATATATATATATATATATACACACATATACATAATCAACAAAAAATCGTCCTTTGAGGTTTTAACTTTTTTGTAAAGGGCATTTGACCTTCTTTGTATGTTCCCGCTGAAGTTGGAGGAGAAAATGAGATGGGAGATTTTCGACATACCCTAACTGTCATGAACCGGAATGAATCGGAATAGTTCACCCAGAGATCGACAAGACGAGCTTTTGAGGTTAAAAAATTTATAATTGTACATTACTTCAGAAAATATCAGATCGTTTCGCTAGAGAAGACCCTTCTTCCTCGGCTGGGATCGTTTAGAGCCCTTTGAAGCTGCATTTAAACTGCATTTTAGAAGTTCAAACTCCTAACAAGAAGTCCATTATATGGAGAGAAATCCTGAAACGTTTTCTCAAAAAACACTAATTTCTTTACAACTGAAGAATGAAAGACATTAACATCTCGGATGATGACAAGGGGTTGAGTACATCATCTGTAAATTGTTGTTCTAGAAGTGAACTTCTCCTTTAATTCTTCTACCTTACTTTTGATATTCGTATTCATATTATTCTATAAATAAGTCTTTGCTATATTTGAATATGGCTTACCGTCATCGGTACTGAATCTATTTTTAAAAGAGGTTACATTATAAAAGGATTATTAATTGTTATCTGCGAAACAAAACAAAACCGACATTGTTCTCAATGCATGCTGTTCTCAGCTTGCATCTGTACAAACATATTTGTCTGTGCCTCGATGAGTCATGTCATCTAACATTGGGAGGATTTTCAAACCACAAAGCAAGCAAAACATACTGGGAAAAAAAATAATATCGAAAGATCCCGAAATACTTGCTGTACGTCATAGCATGTGAACCTGAGTTCTGAACCTCCTTGTATTGACAGCTTCAATATCGCCCAGAGACATTATAACCGAAAGGGTGTGTTATCTGGCATGTTCTGCTTGGTTTAAAAACATCAAAACACAATTAAAGCTCACCTCTGGTCCTTCTCAGGGTCGTCAAAGTGTGTAGGAACAAGAGAGAAGTACTTGCTTATCCTCAGCCAGAGGTCTGACTGGGGCACCCAGCCGTTGTGGGCATGTATGGCATGGTATTTTGCCATCTGCCTCGCAATGTGCCTGTAAACATATAAAAATGGCTTATTTTAAGGTTTAGATTACATTTTTAGTGTGGCCCTACAGTATGTAATACAAACAGTTCAAAAGTTAGGGATCGGGAAGAAACTTTTAAAACATTTTTGAAACAAGTCCCCTAATCTCACCAAGGATGCATTTCTTAGATAAAAAATATACTAAAAACTGTTGTATTGTGAGATATAACTACAAACTGTTTTATATATTAGAAAATAATTACAATGTAATTTATTCATGTTATGGCACAGTTGAGTTTTCAGAATCATTACTCCAGTCTTCAGTGTCACATGATCCTTACAATTCTGGTTTGGTGCTCGAAGAAGCTTATCTTATTATATAAAGGATGAATTTTATTTGAAATATAAAATGTCTTTGCTGTCATTTTTGATCAATTTAATGAATCCTTGCTGAATAAAATGAATCTTTTTTCTTTTTTTTTACCCCAAACTTTTGAACGGTAATGCATTTAAACGCCAGCACTTTGGTCATCGCCCTGTTAACACAGTAGCCTTGTTCTTTCACAGCTGTCTGAGACCCGACAAACATTGGCAGGAGGACTGGGTCAGCGTGCGAGAGAGAGAGAGAGAAAGAGTGCAGTGTGTCATTGGTGTCTTAAGGGATTACTGGGTAAGGTTTGGGGTTATGTGACAAGTGTCTGGCTAGTTGGAGGTCAGCGTCCAGTATCTCCATCTCCGTCACGCCATCCTGAATCAATTAGCTCCGTATTATTAAGGATGATTGGATTCGAACACGCGGTTTCTCACCTGAAGATGGCAGGGCTGCGGATGTGCTCGGGCTCCAGGGCCACCCCCTGCAGGAACTCATAGCACAGGCCGTTGTTGAAGGTGCAGTAGAGGCGTGGAGCACACCGGTGCGCCTGCAGGACACGGAAGCTCTTCACTTCGTTCTCACGGTCCACAAACAGTTCCGTCTTGTTCCCGTAGACCCGAACCAGGACCACGTCCTGCAAGGACCCGCCGACATAACAGCCAATCAGCTTGTTCGTGATGCCGTCAGTGAAAGACTGAAGAAAGAGGAAGAAGAAGAAAAAAATAAACATTCTCGCTCAGATGGTTTGAGGTTAACGGTTAGTGATGTTCATTAAAAAAAAAAAAAAAAAAAACTCTTTGTGAAATCAGCATCACATGCTTCGAGTTCCTTTTCTGCTTCTCAGCTGAAGAGAAACCTCTTATTTACATGCATACAAAAAAGATTGATCACCGAACGCGGTGTAACCAAAACAACTAAATGACTTTTAGTTTATATAGACTCAAAAGTGTTTGTTTTTTCTGGGTGACAGAGCTGAACAAATTGACTTTGTCTACTAATGTAAAAACGAAGCGTGTTTGGGACGCCAAGCATTCCAGGCCACAATCATCTGTACTATCTGGGATTGACGGGCAGTGGGCGGAACGTCAGGAATTTGATTTCTGCCAGCCTCAGAGTCATCTGGCATGTGCTGAGCTCTCAATTTTGTTTGAAAGTTGATGAAAACAACCAAAAACATATCTAGTTTCCCACCCGCATGCAAACGACGTGACACACCCCTATCAGCTCTGTTTATAGAAGGAAACACAAATCAGCACCTTAGGCTAAACAGTGCTCGGTTTACCAGAATATTATTACAGATCTCAGTTTTGTTCTATGATGTCCAATGTTGTTCAGACTTTTTTTTCAGCTTGTCTTTGGGAAACACATTGATAAAGTGCCAATGACTTAATATAAATTTCCACTCGGCCATCTCAATCAGAGGTCATTCGATTCAATGCCAGTACTTAGCACTTGAAAAACTTGATTCAAGGTGCATGTCACCCCTGGTGCACAGCTAAAGAAAAGATTCCTAATTTCACAATCCTCAACAACACCAAGGCGACGGAAACCCAAACCGTCACATTGAACATTGTTAACGCCTTAGTCAATAGTCAATACATCTAGGTTTCATTATTCCTGGAACTGACTTTGTATATTCTACGTTTCTAAGAGACTCAATGAAATGCAGCTTGTCCAGAAAGGCTGATAACTTCTAGAAGAATGAATAGTCATACAAAATATGCTTGTTCTTGGAAAAGGTAGTTCTGTGAAATGCCTTGATCAATCATTAAAGGAATTCTGGGGCTCTGTGTATCAGTTTCATGCACTGTACTCTTGGTTGCACCCATCTCAGGTTAATTCATTATATATGAACACAGAGTGCACTGGGGTGAACAGAGCAGTGTAATGTCACCGTCACAGTCCTCTTTCTGTGTCAGCTGTAAGCACACACCTATTAGTGCTATAGAAACTTAACAGGATAGCAAACAAATGCCTTGACACTGAGTGTCCTACAAAAATAATGACTTCGAGCCATTTTAGAAATGATGAATGATGTACGAGGCCCTAATGCAGGTAGAACATTTCCTCATACTTCATTCCATTTCTGAGAACAGTTAATGACTAAGAGTATCTGCAATTATTACTAGTAGTATCGTATTTGTATTAAAGGTATTAGGTACTACTGGGAAACTTAATAAAGAAATCAATAAAATAGTAATGACATAAAAACAGACACGAAATCGAATAAAGTAATAAATAAGCTAAAAAAAAATTAATGCACAAAATCCAAGGATCCACCACCTACATTCTCTTTGTAGTTCTACTTTCCACTTGTACTGCTGCTGTAACTTTCTTGTACTAGTGCATTAAATACATTGTAGCATGAATGCATACATGCATGCACGAGCAATAAATTTTTATGAATGAGAGTGTTGCAACACAAGTGCTTTCTCTGACAGCAGTGTGTCTGCTAAGCGCAATGGTGCCCACGGGACTATCTGGTGACGCAGCTCATGATCTGAAGGCGCAACGCGCTTAACTTCGCTTTCTGCATTATATAATGCACCACACGAGCTGTCGTCAGTAAATGTAGGCTTTCTGCATCAGGTAGGGTCGTGCGCGAGGGGAAAAGACATGTGAATTACCTTCATTTTGACCTCTGAGGGTTTCCAGTGGGGTCTCAGCGTCTTGATGAGTTTCAGGGCTCCGGCTCTGTAATCGTGCTCATCTAGAGTCACATCTAATTTAGGAACCACAGGCGAACCTTCTGGAACGTGAATGTAATTGGCCATTGCTGTAAACGTACGCTGCTGCTGCTGCTGTTGCTGCTCTGACGGTGAAGATTCAATGAATGCGATAATGTACAGTAGGGTGCGGATTTAAACTCAGGTTGAGCACGGTTACGCCTCCAGTGGTGCTATTCGATTCGCGAAGCAACCGGTTCGTTTCCACGATTCAAACGAACCGACCCTTAGAGCGTTCTGAAGGGGCTGTTTTGTAAAATGTAAAAAAAAAAACAATTCTGATTCAAACATCTGTCATTTTCTTACGTGGAACACAGAACAAAACAACAGAGTCAAAAAAAAAAAAAAGGTTGCAAACGCGTGTTTACAAATAAAAACTAAGGGATTCTGAAAGTCTTGAGTGAGAGGGTTAATTTTTTGTAAGTTATTGCAATACATTTAGCATTTATCTTCATTGTGTCATTTGGTGTCATTATCTTTGTGTGTGTTCAAGGAGGAGAAAAAAGGTGAGCGATACAACTGCTCAACTGATTGGCATGAACAATATGAGGGTAACCTTTAAATGACAGAATTTTACTAACTTTAAAAAATTTATGATGGTGAATCCCCTCAAATCACTCAAGTGGAATCACAAACAGCACAAATGTACACTGAAAATATAAACCGAAGTTTTAAAGAAATCAGCTGTGAATTGTTTTTTGAACCGGCTCATTCAAGTGAACTATCCAAACGAACCGATTCACTAAAGTGATTCGGACTTCTCAGCGCTATCAGATGATCCCACCCCCGTGCCTTAAGAGACTGTCGCGGTGCATGCTGGTACAATATGACTCACACTGCTTTACATTAGAGCTTTCAGCGTTTCTGTGTCACTAAGATAATACTCAGATAGACAGGCTTACATGTTTGCTTTTCTGTTTTCCAGTCACAAAAATATGTACTTTACTGTAGATGTTAATCTGAAATGGCTTTTAGCAAGATTTTCACAGAGATACATTAGTGTAAGATCTGTAGCAACCTGTGATTAATGACAATCACAAGCGTTACAGTGATTCTGAATTTCAGATCGACGTAACCTTAACATAAATGTAACAAACATTTATTGTCAATATATTATGAATAACCAAACTATAGAAATATATAGGAAAGACGTGTGTATTGGTTAATGGATGCACATCTGTGTGTCAAGTTATTAATACTTTATCTATCTAGTTGTATATATATATGATCCAGCATGTTCTGTGAGTCTGTTTAGAGATCACAGGGACGTGTCCCATGATGGCCCTGGGATTATCATGACATCACCGATTATACGTCAGTTTGTCAGCATCACTGGATGTTATCTAACATCAGAACTTTAAAACAACGAGGACGCTCTGACGCACTGCATTAAAAAAAAAAAAAAAAACACACACACACAGTTCTAATTTTATCATGTGCACGTATTTCTTGCCCACGGGGGGCGCTCGGTGGCTCAAAAAGTTAACTTGATAGATTGAAGGAACATTTTCTAGTTAAAGGTTGATCATACTCGTCATTATTATATAAATATGTAATAATATGGATACACTTTATATTTATAATGCAGTACAGCCTCATAATGCTAACGATCTCGTCATTTTGAGTTCGTATCTGAACATATGTTCTCGTATACACGGTTATAAGCTTTTCTTATAGGATTTTCTTCTTTTTTTTATATTACAGAATTAACTTCAAACATTTTACATCACATCATGTTCATCGCATCTTTAGAACAAGGACTATCTGTGCTCCACGTGACACGATTCTGACCAATTCCGTGGCGCCGTGGGCCGGAAATGATGGCACACTAGTGCTTCCATTATGTTCCTGACTATAGCGTTAGCGAGGGCTCGAGTTTAGCTTACACACACTCACACAAACACACCTCGTGTAGTTGGTGGCACAGCACTGTAGCTGGGAGTGCAGCTCTGAGCTCCACAATCCTCCCCGACACGTAATCTGTCCACAAAGTACTGGTGTGTGTCGTTGGTTTGCTGTTTTTGTAAGGTAATGACTGATTTCCTGACTAGCCAAGCTTGTGTTAGCCAGCACATCTGTTCTGTCATGTGTAGAATACCTTGTTTGTAGACATGATCTTGATTATTAATACACGTTTAGCTGTGTCTGAGATATAGTCCATAAGTGTATCCTGTCATTATTCTAGGCCTCCATGGTGAGTATGGCTATGAGACAGACTCCTCTCACCTGCTCTGGTCACACCAGACCTGTTGTGGATCTGGCGTTCAGTGGAATAACTCCTTATGGATATTTCCTCATTAGCGCTTGTAAAGGTTGGTGTGATTTTGAATCTTAAAACCAACCCATTAAATTTGAAAAAGGAGTGATAATTGCAGTAAGTGATTGTTTATGGGTTAATTGAGTGTAAAATCAATCTGAATCTTTGTTTCGGTAATCCAAAATTGCAGATGGCAAACCTATGTTGCGCCAGGGAGACACAGGGGACTGGATTGGGACGTTCTTGGGTCACAAGGGTGCTGTCTGGGGTGCCACCTTGAATAAAGAAGCTACAAAAGCAGCTACAGCCGCAGCAGATTTTACAGCGTAAGAACAAGCAGCAACTAAAAATGAAATGGGTGAAATAATATTGGTGAAATGTTATATTACTTTTTTTTATTTATTTGTTTTAATATGACAGAAAGGTATGGGACGCTGTCACTGGAGATGAGGTCCTGACCCTGGCGCACAAGCACATTGTGAAATCTGTGAACTTCACAGAGGTAATACTTGATGCGGAGAGCCAGATGTTTACAAGATAGCTGTACTAGAATGATTTTTAAAGGATTGTGTGATAATGAGGAATTATCAAGAGTAGATTACATTTAAAGATACATTAAGATAGAAAAGTTATTTTCAATGTTAATAATAAATTCAAATAGAATAGTTATTTTTATTGTAATTTTTCATGAAATTGGGATTTTTACTGTATTTGTAATTAAGTAAATGCAGGCTGAACATTTAAAAACAGGAAAAAAAATCAGACTCCAAAATTTAGAAACAGAAGTGTACTTCAATTTCTTCTATGAGTGAAATACTTCATTTTTAAATATATACTTATTAGTTTACTTCTTTCATTAAATATTTTACGTACACTAGAATTACAGTGCATCAGGAAAGTATTCACAGCTCCTCAATTTTTCTACATTTTGTTTTTACAGCCTTATTCCAAAATGGGTTAAATTATTTTCCTCAAAATTCGATAAACAATACCCATAATGACAATGTGAAAGTAGTTTGTTTGACATTTATTTGAAAGAAAAAAAAATCACATGTACATAAGTATCCAAAGCCTTTTTCAATACTTTGTTGAAGCATCTTTGACACCAATTACAACCTCAAATATTTTTGGGCATGATTTGAAGCTTTTATAATCATAATTTGGCAATTATCTGACATTTTTCTCCTCAGCTCTTCACCTCTCAAGCTATGTCAGGTTGGATGGGGGGGGGCAGATAGATACATTTTTTTTTAGTTTTAAATATTTGATTAGGTTTAATCCCAGGCTCTGGCTGGCCCACTCAAGGACATTCACAGAGTTGTCTAGAAGCCTGTGTGATTAATGGTCTTTAGCCATTTTTCCAGTGTCGGGCCAGTGCTTTAAATGGTGGTGGCGGGGCTAATAGCCTTGGAGCTGTACCACCGAGGCAAAAATATCACTGCTTCACTAAAACCCACCCTTTACATGCTTCTCAGGAACAATGTTATGAAACCCCATCATTTCACCAACAAAGAGAAGTTATCAGAAAACTAATAAAATTTAAGTCACTGGAACTAGTGCAATCACAAAACATATATGATAAGAGCGGCCGTTTGTTTGCATGCTTTGTTAAATATTTTTATCCAAAAGCATCTATGTTTTGCTAGACTCACTCCTCTAGCCCAAGCTGGCCCGCTTTGGCCCAAGGTTTTCATCCAGCAAAAAACCCATGCCATTGACCCCGAGGAAGCATGATCAATTACCAAAAGTGACAGTGGAAGCGGGACGAGTGTCATGTTGGAAGGTGAATCTTCAACCCAGTCTGAGGTTCTGAATGCTCAGGACTGGGTTTTCATTAAGGCCATCTCAATATTTTGGCGCATTGAGCTTTTCCTCTACTCTGATGAGTCCTTCAGTCCCTGCCGCTGAATAACAGCCCCACCGCATGAGGCTGCTACCTGCACACTTTACTTTTGGGATGGTACTCCACAGGTGATGAGCAGTGACTGGTTTCCTTCAAACATGATTCTTAGAATTGAGGTTTATCAGACCAGATAATTTTGTTCCTCTGAGTCTGAGGGTCCTTTAGATACATTACTGCAATTTCCAAGTGCTTTTTTTCTGTGTCCTCACTGAGGAGAGGATTGAGTCTGGCCATAAAGCACAGATCGGTGGAGTGTCACAGTAATGTTTGTCTTTCTGTAGATTTCTCCCATCTCCACATATGATCATGGAGAGTAAACATCAAGTTCTTGGTCACCACACTAACCAAAGCTCTTCTCCATCAATTGCTCTGTTTTGCCAGGAGGCCAGCTCTAGGAAGTGTCCTGGTTATTTCAAACTTCTTCCATTAAGGGTAACAGAGACTATATGCTTCTGTGAACCTTCAATCCTGCAGAGATCTTTCCGTACCCTTCCCCAGATCTGTGTCTTAATACAATCGTGTCTTTGTGGTCTACAGACAATTCCTTGAACTTCATGGCTTGGTTTGTCCTCTGATATGCGCCTTACTGTGGGACCTTATATAGACACAGGTGTGTGCCTTTTCAACCAATCATGTCCAATCAACTGAATTTACCACAGCTGGACTCCAATCAAGTTTTAGAAACATCTCAAGGATGATCAGTAGAAAAACAGGATGCACCTGAGCTCAATTTTGAGTGTCATAGCAAATGCTGTGAATACTTATGTACATGTGGTAAAAAAAAAAAAAAAAAAAATACATTTGCAAAGATTTTAAACTAACTTCTTTCGCATTGTCATTGTGGGGTATTGTATTAGGGATGTTCCCGAAAGGTAATGATGTGTACTACAGCACCCCTAAGAATTAATACGAGAGAATTAATATGAGAGATACAAGAAAAAAGCTTTCTTACACAATTATATAGTTGGGTAATTATCCTGTATATAAATGACAGGCATCAGGGATTATTATTAAGGAGTACATTGAGATCACTTATGCACTTTTTCTTTTTACTTTCACTTTTGAGATTCGTGTTCTCACACAGCCTACTTTACTACAGAGCAGCAGTATTTACCACACATTTCACAAGATTAGATGTTTGTCAGTGATGCTCAGGGTGTGCAAATAATTTGCCATCGTCCTATCAGTCATCTCTCATTACCTCTCTCTGTTTCTGTGGTGAAATTGTATCTACTGTTATGTAGAAGGCAACTGCAAGAAAGTGGCTAACCATGATGCTTTAGTGGCTCTGTAGAACACATTATTCATTTTTCGTGCCTTTCCAAATACTTATTTGAATTTTGAGGAAAATAATGAAATTAGTCCATTTTGGAATAAGACTTTAACACAAAATGTGGGGGGGGGGGATGAAGCACTGTACATAACGAGAACATTGCCCTTTCAAGTCATTTCAGAAACACAAATGTTGAGATCTAAGGTTGAACAATGTAAAAAATTTACATTTGGATTTCTATAATCCAAACTTTATATGCAAATACCAGCAGCAATGATGTCTTTTCAGTAATGTCAATTCATTTCAAGCTTCTGGACACTGTTAATTGAGTTGAATTACTTTGTTAAACGGAAGTTTTTTACCATCTTATGTTGTATCAACAGGACAGTAACTATCTCCTGACTGGAGGAAATGATAAAGTGCTGCGCATCTATGATCTCAGCAAACCAGAAGCAGGTATGTAAAGTGTCTTTTTGGGTTTGTGTTGATTTCCAAAAGCCAATTCCTAGACCGCTTCTTAGATAAAATGACATGGAAGGCTAAATGGCATTTGTAATCCAGAACCCCAGGAGATTGCAGGCCACACCTCGGCTATAAAGAAAGCTCTGTGGTGTAACAATGACCAACAGATTCTCTCAGCTGCTGATGACAAAACTATCAGGTGAGTGTCCAGAATGGCAACAGAGAAAGTCTTTTAATTTTTTTGGTTTGAATTTTTATAAATATTTGTGTCTGATTCTGAGTTTTTGTCTTTCATGTGTAGACTTTGGGACAAGAACACAAAGGAGGCAGTGAAGACTCTGTCGTTTGATGCTTCTGTCAGCAGCATGGAGTATATTCCTGATGGGGAGATCCTTGTCATCACATATGGAAAAACCGTTGCTTTCCACAATGCCCAAAGGTAGATGACATGCTGTCATATCATTCAAATTTTACCTTGCAGACTAAATCAGACAAAAACATCATCTTAAAATTTATTGACAGCTGAATTACTGTCAAATGTTCTCTTTTAATTTTTTTTTTTTAGTTTGGATTTGATAAAGTCTGTGGATGCCCCTGCATCTATTCACTCTGCCTCACTGCATCCTGAGAAAGACTTCTTTGTGGCTGGAGGAGACGACTTCAAACTTTACAAATATGACTACACCACCAAAGAGGAATTGGGTAGGAATATAGTCGCTTAGTTCATGTAATTAACTACAATATCAAAAAACAAAGCTGCTTATAGATTGGCTTGTAAGCATAAACTTATTGTTCATGCTTGACATTAAGTTTGTCTCTCTTTCAGAGTCATATAAGGGTCACTTTGGGCCCGTACACTGTGTGCGGTTTAGCCCTGATGGAGAGCTGTATGCAAGTGGCTCAGAGGACGGCACTCTACGTCTGTGGCAGACAGCTGTAGGGAAAACATACGGCCTGTGGAAATGTGTCCTGCCTGGTGAGTTTACATAGATATTGTCAAGACAGTTAGCATATAGGGCTGCACAAGTGGTAGACTTGAAACCAAAATTGCGATATTTCTTATTGCAATTGAATTAAATATATGCATGCCACTGCATTCTTTTACATGCAAACAGCTCATGATCCAGTGTCTTCAGTTGTCTTTGAGCAGCTCAGTTTGCAGTTAAGGCTACTCTGAGCTTGGGTTGCTTAAAACATGTATGAAACACACAATGCTCCAACCGTCTTTCCAAACTTGTAATGAGAACTTGAAGCACATGTAAACTCACCATTGTGAACAACATAGAAGTTTTAAGGGCTCTCGGCAGTAAAAGTTTGGTGGTTTAACATATCAAAATGAATAAATTAAGACCGTCATAAATATAAGCATTGAAATTTTACAAAAACAACAACTTTTAGTAGTAGTAATAGTAGTAATATATTTATCTTTTATTTTACAGTTAAATGTTACAATTGTAAAGTTAATTATTTTTTATTGTTTTACTTAATAAAAATAGTTCTTCTTAATATCATTAAATAAAATCATATTTTTTTTTATTATTTAGCCATGATTTATAATCACAAGATTGAGTCAATCATAATTTTTAATCATATATATATATATATATATATATATATATATATGCATGATTCAAAAAGATGTAGACATTTATCAGTCTAATATGCTTCTATTAATTAACCAAAAGCTTGGTTTAATTTAACCAAGCTGGGTGGCAAATATAACAATGCCATAAAAGCACTAAGTCCAGCAGAATTCCAGCACTGCTGTTAGATTTTGAAAGGCTTATGACAGATGTCCCTGCCTTTTACTTTAGCGATTAGCTGATAAGTGGCTTGTTTTGCTTCTCATTTGCAAGAAGAAATGCTCTTTCCACTCTGCTGTCATACCTACAATATATGGCATGATCCTGCCTTGCCTGCTCATCAATAATTCAATTTTATATCAGTTATTTTATCAGTGATTTTCAATTTGAAAGTGCCAGGTCAGGAAAAGGCTTTATATGTGGCTTTATGTATCAGATTCTGTACCCTACACTAAAATCTCTCTGTCCCTTTCAGAGGAGCTGTCATCAGAGAACTCTGAAGCGCTGTACTGCCCTCCAGCTGAGATCAAGGCCTGAGTTGGGCGAGAAAGAGGAAGACCATGAGGCGAAGGAGTAGACATCACGGGAGAGGTCAGGGGACAGGATGGGTCAAGGAAACCACACCCCAGCAAAGTGCTGTGCCACCACCCTTCTTCACATGAGACGGACCGCACTGCCGAGCGTGGAGACAAACCAATACGCATGTACACACTGTGGAAAAGAGCATCAGGAGACGGCGGTAGAGCTGAGAGTGCTAGTTCAAATGCTAATCCTCCAGCTGCCTGCTCTTTCTTTGATACACATGATACACCAGTCAGCTCTTTCATAAGCGGTCTGTTTCTGCAGCACTGTGATCACTGGTTAAGATTGTTTTTGTTTTGTTTTTTTGTTTTGGTGTCACAACATGTGCTTTCAGTACATTTTGTTTGTTAATGCAAGAGCTCAATCTTCAGTTTGACAACATCTCTCAGCGCAAGTGCTCCTGAGGAACGTGTTATTCAAAAGTTTATCAATGGTAGTGTGAATTCAGTGTCAATGTTTTCCACAACAGCCTAGGAAATACGTAAACGCGTAAAGCTTAAACGTGACTTAAGTTCTTAAAAAAATGTTGTCTTTGGTTGCAACATATGTTGTATCATTTGGCCAATAAAATTATGACATGCCTTTATCAAATTTAATGTTTTTCTTTGTGTTTTTATTCATCACAAAATATAAGGCTTACCAAATAACTTAATACTGTGGTATTCTGCACTTGAATTACTTATTAGTCCACCAGTAGTTGCCTTTTATTTCTAATCTAATTTTAAAATTATTTTTCATCCTCGTTATTTATTTTTTTCTACCGCAATATTTATTTTACATTCAAAGGAATTTTTGGAATTTGGTAAGTCAATCTCTTATAAACAAGTGGTTCAAGACGTATTTTTATCGCCAGTGATTTTAAATAGTCTAACATCCAATCAGAGCGCTTCTTTCTGCGGAGCGCGTCCAATAGGAGTGTCTCTCCTAAGTTGGTCACTGATCCCATAAAAGAAGTCAGTCAGCCAGCGATAGAGTCTTGCTCAAGCCAACAGACATGTCGGAATTTCTGAAGGACCCGTCTGTGCTCACTAAAGATAAGCTCAAAAGTGCACTGCTGGCCCATAATGTGGCTCTGCCGAACGGCGAACAGAAGAAGGACGTATACGTACAGCTGTACTTGAAGAATCTGACCGCGCAGAATAAAAAGAGCAGTGGCTCTCCAGATGTCTTCTCCAGCGACGAGGATCTCCCTCCAGCCCCCGTGCTCTCCAACAGTAGCCGCTCTGGCAGGGTGGGTTACTTGAGCTTCCCTGGTTTGGAAATGCTTTTTATTTTTGACTTGTATTTGATTTGCATGTAAAACGAATCAGCTTGAGTTGATGCATTTCGCAGATTCGAATTTTTAACGTTATCTGTTGTATGAAGTCGTGCATGTTCTAAAGGCGTGCTTGTTCGAGTAAAATTAAGAGGTTATGATTATCGGAGTAAATAAATGTCCGGGTTTGCCCATGTGCATGCCTCACAACTGAAAACAAACCGGCATGGCCAACTTTTATAATGGTGTCCGGTTCGTGAACGAATCCATCGTTATATTTGAGTTGGATCATTTCAGTGAATCAACGGAGTTAGATTACCAAACAGGTCTGTACGATTCGTTCACGAAAAGAGAATTGAAGAAGTGTTGCAAAGGTGTCGTATTTAAAATATTTGTATTACTTTTAGCACACTCTCGACATAATAACGTTAAGTTAGTTGATTTTAATTAGTTGCATTAGATTAAAACCTGCAGTAATGGCTACATTTAGCCAAAGATTGAGAATCCTTTTACCATTTGAATCACTTGCATTATATTTAGGTTTTAAATGACGACTTAAGAGCTGAATCACAGCTAACTTATAAGTACCCTAACGTGGTCTCTTGGAACTACAATAAAATCCCTGAAAATGTAATCAAAACACGTATAATTAATCAAAAATGAAGTCTGAACCGCAAAATGTATGTATTGCTTTATTTGAACGCTTACTGTAATATTATTTCTTGCAGAAATTTCAGGTATCACATTACACGCGGTGCCTTGAAAGAATCATTTCTGGAACAGGGTTTTGAAGCGAACTGTTCGAAAGAACCGATTCGAACGCTACATCCCGTTGACGTGCGACGATTTCCCGCGTAAATGCGTCGGTCTGATTCATTGCTTTGAGTTTCAATCAAGTGTTTAAAATCATAAATGCGTCACTTGCAGAGATTCTAACGTGTCGGAGATCTTAAACTGCTTTGTGTAATCCCCGTTTTACATCTGTTTTAGACGTGTCCATTCAAGTCACAGGAAACGTAAAAGCCCCAGCTTTATTATGAATGCATGAGGGAAGATCCATCCATAGTGTGGAAATGTTTACCTAGCATACCATAGTAATTCAAAAAGCTTTGATTTGTTTTGCTATGCATCTAAACTGATGTTGCTACTCCTTGGCATTTCGTAAAATATGCTGAATTTATGAAACACCTGTTCTTAGAGAGGGAGGGGAGTGTTTTTCACGTTTCTAAATATTTGTTACTCCTTTTTAATTCCCAGAGCTGTTCCAATCTATAATACGGCCTGTCTGAATTTGAATAAGCACAGTGTGCTTAAGTTATGTTTTAAGTTTACCAGTTAGTTTTGGTTATTCAGCCTTAGACGACAACCAATTGATTAATCGGGGCAAATTTTGGCTTTTTTTTTTTTTTTTTTTTTATTAAATCTGCATCTTCCTATTGTACTGCGAATTAGGCCGATTTATAGGCAGGTGCATTTGCGGGCAGCTTGGGTGGGGTTTCGCCTAAAAGTATATTTAGGAAGTGTTCGTGACCATGTATTAAAAAATAAATGTGTAAAATATATATACTTTAAATGACAAAAGTATTTTTCACAAATAAACATTTAATAAAAATATAATTAAAAAGGAAGTGAACACCGTAACCCCGCAGGGCACTGTATTCTAGGATTTCAAATTCTAGGAAGTTTGTGTGCATTAGGAATCACATTTTTCAGTGAAAATGACATTAATATGACACAGGGCAAATGCATAAAGCGCAGCATAATTTGAAATCGCTATTTTAAAATTAAAAGCCATTTTAAAACAATGAAAGTAAACAAGAGGAAGAATATGAGCCCTGTGCTCAGGCACTGCTGCTTTCAGCACTGTCAAAATAAATCTTGCATCTAAATGTTAGAATATATAAATAAATAAGTAATATAAAATATAGTGATTAAATGTTAATTACATGTAATATATAATTAATAAAGCCGATAACATGAGTAAATAAATAAAAAGCATTAATAAATAACAGAAAATAAACATTAAAATTATTAGAAAGACAAAAAAAACATTTTATTGGATGTACTGATCAAATCTTAGGTAAATATATAATGAATGAATAAACAAATTAGATGGCGAGAAAATATATACATTCGTATTGATTTCTTTTTTGTAAATGTTATGAAAACAAATGAAAATGGTAGAATAAATATTTTAAATAAATATAAAAAAAAATAGTTCAATTCAACTTTACTCCAAATATATGAACTTACCTGTTTTCAATACTTTAATATTGGACATAAACGAACACGTTAAATATAGTGTTAAACTGTTTGACTTTAAATTAAATTTACTATTTATTTTCACCATTGACTGATTTTGCAGAACATTTAGACTGATAACTTCCATACGCAAATGCCGCCAATTTTTCACAGTACGCCTGATATGACGGTTGCGTTCAACTATATATGATCTAGCAGTTTTAAATACAGTATTTTTAACGTTAGCTTATCAGTATGTTTTAAAGTATGTATTTTGGGGATTTTCCTTAGTGGTCAGTAATAATCATCAAAATTAAAAGAAATAAACTTTTGAAATATATCGCTCCGTGTGTAATGAATGAATATAATATACAAGTTTCAATTTTTGAACGGAATTAGTGAAATAAATCAACTTTTTGATAATATTCTAATTATTCGACCAGCACCTGTATGCTTGGTTTGAGCTGCTTTATTTTATATGCATTTGGGAACGCCACATTCATCATTACAATTCTTATAAATATGTTGTTGTTTACAAAAGTCACACAATCCTTCAGAAATCATTCTAATATGCTGATTTGATGCACCAAGAAACGTTTCTGATTATTATCAATGTTGAAAACAGTTTTGCTGCTAAATATTTTTGTGGAAACAATGATACCACCCAAACATTTGAATAAGATTAAAAAAATAAAAAGAGAAATTTTGTAATTTTATTGATTGTGCATGAAGCCCCAAAGTGAGTGAAGATATTTAAAATGATTTATATCTAATAAATGCATTAACAAATTGAATTAATATATTTGCAAAATTGTTTTCAACATTGATAATAATCAGAAATGTTTCTTGAGAATCAAATAAATTGTAATGAATTCCAAAAGATCACGTGACATTGAAAACTGGAGTAATGCTAAAGAAATGCCTTGCCTTGCCTAATATTTCACAATATTATTATTATTATTATTATTATTTTTTCTTTTTGATCAAATAAATTCAGCCTTGATGAGCAGAAGAAGTTTTTTTTTTTTTATCATTAATAGGTGTAATGTTTCAATTTTATGCAGGTACTTTAATAACAATTCTATATACTTTACTATAATGTATTATAGTACATTATTATAATATATTGTATTGTTGTCATTATTATTAAATGCTGCTTTTTATTTTTTTACAGGACTGTATGTATTTTTACAATAAAATATCTTTTAATGTGAGTGCTTGGGGCGTGCTAAGGTTTTCCTTATTTTTTGTCTCTAGCTGATCACATGCCTGATTCATAACCAACTTTTTTAGTTTAATCACATTTTATTTTATATTATTTATTTATTCATGTTCAAGCACTTTTCCATAGATTTTTTTTCCATCAATCCCCTAGCACTCTGTTGTGACCCCCTGGGGGTCAACGGACGGACCCCATTGGGAAAACCGTTGACTTAAATGATTGAATGGGAAGTTTGAGGTCTAGGAATTGTAAGATAATGTGAGCAGCACAAGGCTGTTTTCATATTGGGTTTGGTCCCTTTATTGAGGAAATACTTTCTTGAGGAATTTCTGCTTCAGCTGCCAAGTGTGTGTGTGTGTGTGTTTGCATTCCTCTTTGAAGATCTGTCTCTCATATAGTAATTTCTGGAGTGATGTGACCCATCTTTTGCATGTTTACATTGACAAGTAGGCTTGCCTTGATTGATGGTGTTGACTGTGAGACCGGTGTTAAGCAAAGTTTAAATAGTAGAGCCCAACTGATGTATCATCTTGCCAATATTATCTGCTAATATGACCATGTTGCCTTTTTTTTTTTTTTTTTTTTTTTTTTACAGAAAACATAATGCAGGTAAAATGCTTGAAATGGTATAATTACCTAGTTTGTTCATTTGAATCATTTACCTATTTTCTTTTTTTTATTTGATGAATAAAAAAATTAATGAATTTTATTTAAAAACTAAGGAAATCCTGGAAAAGAGGAAAAATTCTAACAAACATAAAAACTAATAATTGCTTTACGCCGAATTGGCGCTATTGGAAAGCAAAAGTAAAATGTGCACGCCGCTTTTACAAGCTATTTAAAAGCGAAGGAAAAGGATGTACGCCCACTGTGATACCGGTATTACCAACGTTGTCACACGTTGATTAACCACTGTCACAATCCTATTGACAACCATAGTATACTTTAGGGCTGTCAAAATAGCTGTATTATAGCTGATATATGATTTGATATTAAACATGATATTAAATATATTAATTTAATATACAAATATTGATATTACTGATATTAAAATTCGAATTATATTAAAATTTAAAATGCATAATTTCAGTTAGGGTAGAAAAAAGCTTTTGGCTTCTCTCCTAAGGCCACAAGAGGGCACAGAGCAAAATATTGCTAATGCACGTTTATTCAAAGCATAAGAAAACATGACTGGATAAAACAAACAAACAATGTTTATAATCCAATTAGAATGAATAAAATTGCCTAAACAAACAAAACATGGGCTAACAAAAACATTATAATGCAACTTACATCGTCATTGCATCTCGTGCGCCACTGATAAAGGTCAAATATACTTCAGACTTCTGCATCATTTCATTTTTCGTCATCCGCTTGCAGGCAATTTTTTTGAAACCGTGCAGACACCTTTTGAAAGCTGTGCAGACGCGGATGTACGTGAGGTGGAATGGAACACTGAATGTGAAGTATACCCCGGGCTTATAAGGCAGCCTCCTTAATGCACCCCTAAAATTGTGTGGATTTATTTTAAATTTGACTAATATTTGAAAATCAATTATTTTTTTATTTTTTTATTTTTGATAGCCCTAGTATACTTCACTCTTATTTTTTGTAAGTTGCATGAATTGTGGACCATTTAGTTGTCTGATCTCATCTTCAAACTTATATTAAGTGTTTTGACCAAATTGCGCTTTTCTGTGTTCCAATAAAACTGTTATGCAAAAGCCACAATTGAATCTATTGTGAGTAAGCAACAACATCATGCCTCATTATTGCAAATTTCCAGAGAGTTGACTTCTGCTGAACCAGATGCTCACTTTTATTTTGGATAGTGGTGGTAGGGACCAAAATTAAGCAACAGTAGTGAAATAAGTGTGTATAGGAAGATAGATGGAGAGAGGCGGTTTACAAAGAATGTTTTAATTTTGTCATTTGAGAATGAAACCATCCATTTCAGTGCATCACGAATATTGAAAGTTAAATACGTTCTCAATGTGTAAACATTATTGATGTACTATTAGTATTTGTATCCAGGTTATGTATTACAATAGTCAGGTTTTTTTTTTTTTTTTTTTTTCATAATTCAAATTCAATTTACCTGCAAGACCCCGAGTCTGACATTAGCAGAAACTTTATAGGCATGAGGGAGTTGCCTGTGGAATAAGGAAAGGCTCTTTTCCCTCCGTCCTGCTGGAATGCTGTGATTATGATCAGCCCCCGTGAAGGCCCCTAAGTGAAGCTCATGCGCCTTCACAATCTCCTCCTGCCCCTCATAACACATTCTCTCTTCCTCTCCTTCACGGTTTTCACCATTTCTCCTTGGTCACATGGTTGTTTATGGAGCAAGGCTTGACTCCATGGAATGTTACTGGATTTGTATTGTTCGTGCTACGTCCCACTACAAAAGTCTCTTCTCAATGCCTTCAGTCCCTAATGCCGCTATTTCGCATATTTTGCATAAGCATTATTGATTTTTCATTTCACCTAATTTAACTTCATAGGTTTATCCAAATAAATATTTGCTCCTGCATTTACATGCTAGGCACATGTTTTCTTCATAGGGCTTGTTTTTAAACTCCACCCAGCTGGTTTTTCATGTAGGTAATAGTGTGTATATAGGGCTGAGGGGATGTAAAGAATGTACTTGTTTGTTTCCTTTGAAAACTAGCTTGGTGTTCGGAGCAGGCAGGGCACTGTTATTCTCTTGTTTCCTGTTCCAGTGTGTAATCCGGAGCCTATCGGGCATGTTTTGCTTTCGTCATTTTCACATTCAGTGCTAAAGCTTAGCAAAGTGCATGTGAATACTAAACCACTATATTGACTTTTATTAAAGATAATGTGACTTTTCTCCACAGAAAGCCACCAGGAAAACTGATAAAGTCCGTCCAGAGGATGTTGATGTCATTGATTTGAGCAACGAGGCTTTGAAGGACCTTTTACTAAAGTATGGCCTGAATGCTGGACCCATTGTTGGTGAGCCGTTTTTGAGATCCAAACTCAACATGAAGTGTAAATGTTTGCAGATATCGTAACGTTTCAACAGCGGGCCACCAAAAAGTCAAATGCTGTGTGAACCGCACCTTTTGAAATACCCCTCATGAAATATAACATGAAATATACACACAAAATGTCACATTGCGAAACAACCACCCAACATTTTTTCGCTTCTGGAATAATCCAGTGGTATTGTGCAAGGCTATCAGTAAATCAGCAGTTTAGCCAAGCATGCAGCTTTGCGTGTTTATCCAACTCTGGCCTGAATAGTCATCATATCCTTAAATGGATGTTGGAAAGATCTTCAGACACAAGATAACTGCTTGTTATGAATAGAACGGAACCCTCTGATGATGCCAAAGCTATATATCAAACAATATATTTCAGAGATATTGTCGTGATGAATTTTACTGACTTTAATGTCTTCATCACATCAGCATCCACTCGGAAGGTCTACGAGAAGAGGCTTCAGAAACTGTTGGATCAAGGTCCTCCAGAGACTGTAGCCCCTCCCTCAGAGACATCTCAGACAGACGGCAGACAGAATGGCATCGTAGACTCAGACCAGTACAGTGACAAGGAGGAAGGTAATGGACAAACAGATCCCTTTTAAGCACATACTTATAGAAATGCATGTTCAAAAAATGCTCTTTTGATTGTTTGTCAGAAACGGTAGCTCCAGCCCCTGAGTTTGTGCCAGAACCTGAACCGGAAGTAGAGGCCGAGTCGATTCCAGTTGTGGAGCGACCAATCAGGAGCAGAGGGAAAGTACCAGTGACTAGCAGAACACGCAGTGGCCAGCACCACAGGGTGAGGAGGAAGAAAGAAACCTGTGGATTGTGCTTGCTTGTGCTTTTCCTTTTCCTTGTTTGTTTCTTTTGTACATCTGCCAAAATGCCTCTGTTAAATCAAAAGGTTTAATCCATTTACCTGCAACAAAGGAAATGTAGTGTAAACGTAGCACTAGACACAACGGCACAAGGATGTAGTCAAAAACAGTGATTTAGTTCAAAGTTTTACGTTTCTTGTTTACATGACATTGTTTTCAAAACGAGCTGCGAAAACCGCCAAATCACTTCTGTATGCCAGACCAGTAGTTGGCGCTGTCACCTTGTTAGTAAACGGTACCAGTAGGGAAGTGACTATTATATGTTGTATATGATGCGTCTCCGCTGTTGATTGTAATATTGGTAAAGTAAATCCACACTTTGCCAATAGGTCCCCAAAAAGCCATTGTCGTGTAAACGAACAGGCAAACTGCATAAACATTTTTTCAATTTTTGGCTGAAAACGTTGTCGTGTAAACAGCCCCTAGTAGTGGTTGAGCTATGTCAGGAGCGAGGTGGTAGATATACACTACTGTTAATATACAACATGATAGTCCAGTTCCTGTCACTTTGCACAGTATTTGTTCAACATTCACATAAATAAATGAAAGCCAATTAGTGTCAATCAATTGAGTTTGCTTTTAAAATTGACAAACAGGCAAATTACAGCTTCTGTTAGTTTAAGTGAGCACAGTTACTTTAAGGCCGTTTGTCTAATATCCCATATGTGTTAAGTGAAGCAAAATCTGCAGACTGAAGATGTTTACATGATGTCAATTACAGCTAGCACTCCCACGGTCTCATATCCCTTCCCTTTTTCACTTTAGCTTCAGCTCGGCCCAGACTTTAATCTTCTTATTCCCTCGCTACCTCCAGACACACTTGGCTTTCCCATTCCTGTGGGACTTTACTCAGTTTTACATCTCTTTGTAGACTTATTCAGGTCACTTGTAAACATGGCCAAGAGAATTCTCTCATCAAAGACTTCTTCCATTCAGAGGATCTCGATTCAAATAAAAGCTGCTCAAGTTTGGGCATGCTGTTCAAGGCAGTACAATAGTTGTATCCTGTGTCACCCTTTAATCTTTAAAAAAAAAAAAAAGAACGAAAGAAATTCAAGTTCTTTTTGTCTCTAATACAGACAGTTGCCATTTTTAATCACCCTATGTGACGTCCCCACCTGCATATTTTCCCAGAATTATCTGTCCAGGGCACCACCTTGTGTAGAAGAGATTTGACCTACTGCAGGTTGTCACATGACTGCTCTATATTTGAATGTTGTCATGCCTGATGTCAATATCAGATAAGCTCCATACTCATGCATGGAAAATTCTAGACTTTTTGTTGTGTAATGTGTAGGAGGATGAAGATGAGGAGGATGTTTTGAACATAAAGAGAAAGTTGAAGAGATCTTCTCGCAGGCTGGATCAGATGGTTCCTGCAAGCGACGACACTGTAACATAAGCTGTGGTTATGATATTAATGTGCATCACCTGGTTTCTGGGTGTGGTGAGAAAAGATAAACACATTTGGGTTTGCACACAGGTGGACCGGGTTATGTTGAGCTCAAATTTGTTTCACAAATGAGCCAAGGCTATAATATACTTGTTACTCAATAGTAAGCAAGGTTTGTATGCATGTGTGGTGTTTTCAGGAGAACTCTGAGCTCTCATCTGCAGAATACGGCTCTGTTTCTCAAGACAGGAGAAGAACAGGACCTGTGGTAGGTGGCCATGACACTAGCATAGTGCCAACTGCCTAAATTATTATCCTGATCTCATGAACATGCTTTTATCCTTATATTAAAGGCAGCAAGAAAAGAGCCCAGACCCTTGCTCACAGATAGGATGTCAAAGCTGTCATCCAAGACTGAATCCCTGAGACGACGCAGTGCACCAGTCCGCTCATTTCGGCCTGATTTGAATGAGGCTCCTGTCACTGATAAGGTGTCATTCTGCTTAAAAAAAAAACTTGTCCGAGGCTTCAGTTTGACACGAAAAAATAAAACCATTGAGGTTCTGAGCTTGTAATCATTTACTCTCCCTCAAGTTATTCCAAACCTGTGTGTATGATTCTTCTGTTGAACACAAAAGATTATTGAAGAATATTGGTAACCAAACAGTTGCTGGAAGCATAGTATGGAAAAAAATACAATGGAAGTCAATGGCTACCATCATTTGGTTACCAACCTTTCTTTTAAAATATGATCTTTTTGTTTTCAACACAAGATAAATTCATATAGATTTTGGAACGCCATGTCTCATTTGTTTGTTTGGAAATCATGTCTCATAGGATTTTTCTAAGCCCTCATTAGCGAAGGAGGTTTCGATTTCTCTGGTGAGGATGAAAGCACAAACCTTGGTAGGTCCAGAAGAAACCTCACACATGAATATGAATCGCATCATGTTCTAGTACAACAGTGTTTCTAATGGTGTCATATTGAAGGCAGAACCCAAGGATCCCAAACCCTCAAAGCGCTCCTCTACGTCTGCGACTGACTGGTCAGAATCACCAAAACATCACATCTCTCCTTACCAGTCAACCGTATCTGGTTTACATAGCACCACTCCCATTGACAAGGTGCCAACCTTACAGAAATCTTCCATATCTTTCAACTTGAGAATGAAAGTGTCACGTTTAATGGAGTCGCTGATTGTATTTTTTTGTGTCACTCTTCTCTGTAGTTTGATGAGAATGCAGCTGAAATCACTTCTCCTCCAGTTAGAGCATCCAATCGAGAGCCGCTAGTTTCCCTGCTTAACACTGCTTGTGTTGAGGTGATGATATACATGTGTCCATCTTTAGTGATTGCTTTTAGCTCTAAATCCCCATTTTGTACTGTCTACTTGGCCTCAAAATGCATATTTGTGCAACATAAAGGATCTTAATTGAAATGTTCATGGTCTCAGGTGGATGGCCAGGGTATGCAGGACATGCTGAGCTGTAGATCTGCGAACCGTGCTCCTGTGGTATGTCTCAAGGCAGTCCACACCTGTTTTTAACATACATTTTAGGTGCTTATGAGCTTTTGTTTCTTCTCTGAAGGCTCAGAATGTCAAATCTGTCACTGTATCGAAGCTTTCAAAGTCTCATTTGAGTCAAACCAAACCTTCCAAACCCTTGATGGCCATGGTGAGCCATCTTTCACCTTCCTGTGATGGCCAAAGACAGGTTTTCCCATCACACTCAGTTTCTTTTAGGGATTCTGCATCCAATACGGCTTCAGAGGACAGTCTACCTGTCTTGTATGACATTTCCCAGGTTTGCAGTTGATTTATTGTTGGATATTTGTTTTTGACACGGTAATGGGTTGCAATGCAATTGTAATTGACCATCGTTGGTTCATCAGGAGAGCTTTGGCTCACCAAAGACTGAGTCCAAGACTAGACAGTCCAAAATCACCCCTTTCTTTTCCCAAATCACTTCTGTCCGAGGACTTGGTGGCAGCCAGACTGAGACGCCAAAGTCTGCAACGGTAATTTCATGAGTTTTAAGGTGCTTGATTCCGAAGGTGTGTAAAGGTGATGAGGAAATGTGGGATTCACAAACTTGGGATTCAAGAATCACTTAGATTATGCACGACTGTGGTGTTATGTAACTTCTTTCTTTCTTTTTGTTTTGAAGTGAAAGCTGTCAACATGGATTTTCAATATCACAACGCTTGTGGTGGTGTGTTATCCTGCCCCAGTTTTCACATCTTTGTTGCTCTGTCTTTGTGCACAGGTTGAAAAGGTGTCTGCTATTGATCAGACCCCAAGGACTGTAGAGAGAGATGTGCTTAAAGAGATCTTTCCCACTGAAAACCTCAGCACCCCTACTGGAATCAGGTATGGAGGAGGAAATGGGTTTCTAGCATTCACACTGATCAAACACCGGAGCCTTGTGTTTTAGGGTCGAACACTGATAAGGGTGTCCAAGTCTTGAAAAACCTGGTTTAAAACGGCCCCCTAAAGCTATACTATTTTTAAGGTACTATACATTTGATTATAAAGTATCAAATGGTGAAACAAAGTAAAAACTTGCTCTCCTTAAACCTTGAATATGTGAGTGTACAATTAATAATTATCTCAATCATTATTTTGCTAAATGTATTTAAGATAAAAAGTTGTATTTTTCTTTACTATTATTGTTATCATTATTTGTACAAATATAATTGAACTCATGAATATCATTAGGTACATAACAACTTAACAACTTTTCAGACAGTTATCAACCTGACTTTATGATAAGTATTAACATATAAAAGATGCTTATTCAAGTGATTGTAGGCATGAGTTTTTTTTTTTTTTATGAAATAATTCTGAACAAAATGAGTTATGAGAATATATATACACACACACACACACACAAACAACAGATAAGGTACAATAAAAGATAAGTAGCAAAAGATTGCAAATAAACAGAACTAATTATTATTTTTATTTTTTTTACGTACATAAAATAAAATTTCTTGTTTCTATTAAAGTATTTGAAAACAAGGTAAATTTTCCTTGAAGCAAAATTTTCTAAAATATTAAGACGACTTTTCAGAGAATCCATCTTAAATCAAGTTTATTCTTCAAATGTATTTTTAGTGCCACCTGTCGCCGACCAATCAGAGGAGCAGCCGGCCGGCCCCTGGTCGGTGACACATGGCTGGACGAATCCCGTCTCCGTCTTAAGGAGCTCAGAGAAACCAGCTCCTCCTCCACCTACACAGAGACCCAATCCTACACAGAGACCCGATCTGTTCCACGTGTGGCCGCTGTCCCTCTGACCGCCTCCAAGCCCCCGGCGCCCCCTGCTGTGAAGAGCAGAGCGTGGCGCAGCCTGCCAGTGTGGGTGCAGCTTCTGCTGCTCAGTGTGGTCGCTGGATTCCTGTTCTTTGTCTACCAGGCCATGGAGACCGGTGAGGTTGGACTCTTCAGGCAGAGCGGAGCAGATGATAGCACCAGCAAATGAATGTGATGCGAATCGGCCCACTCTTTGCCCTCTCTATCGCACTCAGCCAGTGCATCTCTCTGGTGACTCGACAGCTGTGGACTTTTACCTGAGATCGTTATAGATTCATACAGAGCTTTTGCATCATGTATGTCAGCTCATCTTCTCTTCCAAATGAACCGGTTTAGAGGGAAAAAAAAACTGGTTATAATTTTAAAATGGTGACTTTTCTTACTTTTACAGAATAATGTTGATGCTGTCTGTGAACGGGAGTCTGAGTTGTAGTGCTGAAGGAGTCGGATAAATACACTTGCTTTGTTTGTAAACTACATTTAGAGTCTACTTGTGACTATTTTTGCATTTATTTTCACATGTAGCTCTTTAAAGGTGCCGTATCCATCTTAACATTGATGCCCTTGTAGTATTTATGTATGTTGTGGAAATACAAATATTTTCAATAAAATGTTTTGCAATGTGAGGCCATTTAAATTTTTTTATTTTTATAATTTTAATCCCTTATTAATTCGGGATCTTGGAGTTGCAAATTGACAGTTTGCAAGAAGATATACACTGTCTAGTTCTTAAAAACAAAACAAAAAAATTAGAAAACTCTTTTCTCAGTTTTGAAAAATGTGTTCTTTTTAAATCATCAATTTTAAATTTCTTTTTAAAACAAGAATTTGGGTTAATAAACTGCAAGATCTTTATACTAATGTAACAGTAGAACTGGACAATGAGTTAAACCCCTGCCATCGTGTCCTTTACTCTGCTTTTAAGACTGATACATTTACAAATCAATATTCTGAATATGTATTTATTTTACATTACAAAGTGCTCTGTATTTGTGAGGTAAAGCTTGGAAGGTTCAGGTACTTTTTATGTACATGACAGAATATGGCTTAATAAAGCGGTTTACCTCATCAATTTCAGTTTGGTTTATTTGTATAAGTGTCTGTACACCGTATATGATGAACCTAAATCTTAACTAATTGTATTGTAAAGGGTGAGAGAACGGGTTCTTCACAGAGACACTGGAAAGTCTGCCCTCCCTCTGATCTGGTATACTGTAGGTAATGAGGATATAACCGCTCGGCCCTGTGCTCTGATCCAGGAATAGACCTTCTCATTGAGTTTAATCGCCTTACACCAGCCTCTGCTGTGCGTAATAAGCTCACACACATTATCACGAGTTCAGGTTTGCAGTGAAACTCAACCATCACTTACTACAATTTAGTTGGACACATATTTGCGCCAATAACTTGGTGCAAATTAATGTGGTGTATTTGATAAATGTGTGGTTTTTTTATTTTTATGAATGCTAGTGTGGCCCATAACTCCTCTTGCATATGGATTGGTGCTCACTCCGTGTGATGACGTCACAGAAGGTCAGGGTGATTTAGTCTGAGGTCATCTGATGTCTCAGACTCGCCTGCCGCTGATGCACCCAGGAGGCGCCGTTTCTTTACAACTGACGTGTGAGTGCACCACATCTTTCAATATGAATTTCTGAAGAACTTGAATGAGAGAGAAATTCTGTTTCTCTGCAATGTATGCGAGAAAGGCTAACTTCTGTTTGCTTCTAATTGTCACCTGACCGTTTCAGCAGTAAACCCTGGTGAAAATGTACCCAACTACCATAACACAGCTGGCACGGTCGAACCCTTTCCAGGCTCCTCTTTTCTCCATTAAACCAGATCAGCAACAAGAGAGCCTGCAGATAAAGCGCAAACTTGCTGCAGCAGCTTATGATGGTAAGAAGTTCTTCTTTACCTCCTGAATTGGAAAGTTGGTTGCAAAAAGTAGTATACTTCTGTCCAAAATAGATGATTTTTTTTTGTCTGTTTATATATTTTTTTTAAATTCTTTTTTTGTCCTCTGAATTTTTTATTTTGCTAGTATTTTTAGGTTGTTTTTTTGTTTGTTTTGTAAGAGTTTTGGAGAGATTGTTGGTGTTGTGACTGTACTATATTTAAAGTGCACTCTGACTGTCAGAATGCACGTCATTTCATTCGTAAAGAATTAACCTCCTCCACAAGGATTACACTCAGGGCTAATAGACTTTACCTTGTCATTATTGACTGTTAATTCCTAGACACTTTTTCTCAAGAAAACATTGCACTTGAACATGAAGGACACCTTTTTACTGTTAAAAGAATAGTTGACCCAAATATAATTATCAGAATCAGAATCAGAATGAGCTTTATTGCCAGGTATGTTTACACATACGAGGAATTTGTTTTCGTGACAGAAGCTCCGCAGTACAACAGAATGACAGCGACAGAACATAAAACACATAATAAAAGAATAAAAAATACAAATATGTAGACAGTGAATGACAATATACAAATGACAATTGTAGGCAGGTATATTACAAAGTGAAGTTATGTATGTACATATATATTGTGTGCAAAATTTAAGTGTATACTAAGTATGTGTGTTAGATAAATAAAGTGTGTGTGTATATAAATATAAAGTGTAGTGTGTTCGCCATTATTGTCAGCTGTTCATAAGATGGATTGCCTGAGGGAAGAAACTGGTCCTGTGTCTGGTCGTTCTAGTGCTCAGTGCTCTGTAGCGTCGACCAGATGGACACAGTTCAAAGAGGGAGTGTGCTGGATGTGAGGGGTCCAGAGTGATTTTGACAGCCCTTTTTCTCACTCTGGATAAGTACAGTTCTTGAATAGATGGGAGAGTTGAACCGATGATTCGCTCAGCAGTCCGGACTACCCTCTGTAGTCTTCTGAGGTCAGATTTAGAAGCTGAGCTGAACCAGACAGTTACTGAAGTGCAGAGGATGGATTCAATGATGGTGGAGTAGAACTGTTTCAGCAGCTCCTGTGGCAGGTTTAACTTCCTCAGCTGGCGCAGAAAGTACAACCTCTGCTGGGCCTTTTTTACGATGGAGTCAATGTGAATGTCCCACTTCAGGTCCTGAGAGATGGTGGTTCCCAGGAACCTGAATGACTCCACTGCAGTCACAGTGCTGTTCATGATGGTGAGTGGGGGGAGTGCAGGGGGGTTTCTCCTGAAGTCCACGATCATCTCCACTGTTTTGAGGGTGTTAAGCTCCAGGTTGTTGAGACTGCACCAGACAGCCAGCTCTTTTACCTCCTGTCTGTAAGCAGACTCGTCACCGTCCTGAATGAGGCCGATGAGTGTGGTGTCATCTGCAAACTTCAGGAGCTTGACAGAGGGGTCCTTAGATGTGCAATCGTTGGTGTACAGGGAGAAGAGCAGTGGGGAGAGAACGCAGCCCTGGGGAGCTCCGGTGCTGATTGTACGGGTGCTGGATGTGTATTTTCCCAGCCTCACTAGCTGCTGCCTGTCTGTCAGGAAGCTGTTGATCCACTGACAGACGGAGGTGGGCACGGAGAGCTGATTTAGTTTGGGCAGGAGGAGGTTTGGGATGATCGTGTTGAAGGCCGAGCTGAAGTCCACAAACAGGATCCTCACATAAGTCCCCGGTCTGTCTAGGTGTTGCAGAACATAATGCAGTCCAATGTTTACTGCATCGTCCACAGACCTGTTTGCTCTGTAGGCAAACTGAAGAGGATCCAGCAAGGGTCCAGTGATGTCCTTCAGGTGGGCCAGCACCAGTTTTTCAAATGACTTCATGACTACAGACGTTAGAGCCACAGGCCTGTAGTCATTTAGTCCTGTAATTTTGGGTTTCTTAGGGATGGGGATGATGGTGGAACGTTTGAGGCATGAAGGGACTTCGCACAGCTCCAGCGATCTGTTGAAGATCTGTGTGAAGATGGGGGCCAGCTGGTCAGCACAGGATTTCAGACAGGCTGGTGTAACACAATCTGGGCCTGGTGCTTTTTTCCTTTTCTGCTTCCGGAAGACCTGGCGCACCGCATCCTCGCTGATCTGAATTGCAGGTGTGGGGGAGAGGGGGGATGCAGGAGGTGAGAATGGTGAGAGTGCTTGATTGGAGAAGTGTTCAGGATGGGTTGCAGGAGCTGTTAATGGTGTGAACGGTAGTTTGGAGAGGCATTCAGGGCTGGTTGCAGGAGTGTGAATGGTTTTGTGGGGAGGCGTTCAGGGCAGGTGATGGGTGTTCTTTCAAACCTGCAGTAAAACTCGTTCAGATCGTCTGCCAGTCGTTGATTCTCTACGGTGCTGGGGGGTGGTGTCTTGTAATTGGTGATCTTCTTTAGACTTTTCCACACTGATGCGGAGTCGTTGGAAGTGAACTGAGTCCTTATTTTTTCAGAATAATTCCTCTTTGCCACTTTGATCTCCTTTTCCAATGTGTATTTAGCCTGTTTATACAAGACATTGTCCCCCTTCACGTAAGCATCTTCTTTGGCCTGACGGAGCTGTCTGAGTTTTGCAGTGAACCACGGTTTGTCATTGTTGTAAATTAGTTGAGTCTTTGTAGGAATACACATATCCTCACAGAAACTGATATATGATGTTACGGTCTCTGTGAGTTCATCCAGATCGGTGGCAGCAGCTTCAAAAACACTCCAATCAGTGAGGTCAAAACAAGATTGTAAATCCTGCTCTGCTTCATTAGTCCATCTTTTTACAGTCCTTGATACAGGTTTAGCTGATTTTAGTTTCTGCCTGTAGGACGGTATAAGATGAACCAGAAGGTGATCAGAACGTCCCAAAGCTGCTCGTGGAACAGAGTGAAATGCATCCTTTATTGTGGTGTAACAGTGATCCAATATATTACTGTCTCTTGTGGGACATGTAACATGCTGTCTGTATTTTGGCAGTTCACGGGACAGATTGGCTTTATTAAAGTCCCCGAGAATGATTAAAACATACTTATACTTCTTTCGCCCTTCTTCCATGGAAGACAGAGAGTGAAATTTTTGTGCTAAGTGCTGTCTTCTATCCAATTACAGTGAATGAGGATAAAGCATGCAAAATCATCCTGATTGTAGTTCTAATGGTTTGTAAAGAATATATAAAGATTCCTGCAGTCTTGCAATAGTTCAGTGTATCTCAAGCTCAATGTATTTTTCCTCTGTTTTATCTCACACAGACAATATTGATGTTTGTGATGTTAAATGTGGTTTCTTTTTGTCCCCCAGATGCAGATGTGAGCTGTGAATATGGGTCAAATAAATATTACGCCTTCTGCGGCTTCGGTGGGGTTTTGAGTTGTGGTCTCACACACACAGCAGTCGTGCCCCTCGACCTCATTAAATGCCGCATACAGGTGTTGCGTTTGCTTCTCTAATGTAACTTTAAAACTATATATGTAAAAACTAAAGAGGTTACCTAATGGTTTTGACTTCCTCCAGGTGGACCCGGTTAAGTACAAGTCCATCTTCAATGGTTTCTCAGTGACTCTGAGAGAGGATGTCTTTAGGGGTCTGGGTAAAGGGTGGGCTCCTACATTCATTGGTTACTCCATGCAAGGCCTTTGCAAATTCGGTTTCTATGAAGTCTTTAAGGTGCTGTACAATGACATGCTTGGAGAGGTGAGTCTCTGCTTTGGAGATACAAAGAAGACTGTCCTAGAACACGTATATTTTTGCATATTTTTTTATGGTGACTGCTGTTGTTTGTTTTGGTCTGGTGAGCAGGAGAATGCTTATTTGTGGAGGACATCAGTGTATCTGGCCGCATCTGCCAGTGCTGAATTTTTCGCCGATATTGCACTGGCTCCTATGGAAGCATGCAAAGTGCGCATCCAGACGCAGCCCGGCTACGCTAACACCCTCAGAGAGTGCGCCCCCAAAATGCATGCTGAGGAGGGGCTAAAAGCGTGAGTAGATACTTCACACTACAATCCTCAGAGGTCTAAAGAGACCAAATAAGATTTTGTTGTTGTTGTTAATTAAATGAATGCTATATTTTGCTATATTTAATACATATTTCATGGTACTAGACCATATTTACCTCTAAATTATACACTATTTATTTCTATATCAAATAATGCAAAACAAATTTTATTTGTATTAATATAAACAAATTTATATTGTTTTCCAATTAATACATTAAATTAAAATGAAGCAAAAGTATTTTCTAAAAGTATATATAGGGCTATATAATGTATAAAACAATATTGTTCTATATATACATAGTTCTGTGTATGCCCTATTTGCTTATAAGAGTATTTTCAGATATAATTGTTTATGATTATTAGGTTTTGTGTTTGAATGTATATAGTCATTATCAAAGACTTTGATAATGATCGTGGCTGATTTTTAGATTATGACCCCCAAAAATTGCTCTGTATTTTCAATATTTCTAATTTATTTCCTATCACGGTCATTTTTACCCAAGAAAATCCCAAGGGACCCTTTAACCTTTCTTTTTTAACTTATCAAGTGCCACAAAAAATCTAATTTCGTACCATTCTGAAGAAGTAAAGAAAAAAAAAATAATAATAATAATAAAATAACAATTAATATATATATATATATATATATATATATATATATATATATATATATATATTGTAAAATGTATAAAATTATAAAATGACCAAAGACTAGTAGGGGGTTAAGTCTGACCAAACTACACCAAAATTACATTCTCTTTTAAGAGTGCATTACACTTATTTAATAATAGTCAATAGCTCTATGACAAAAATGTAATATTCATTGAACCTTTACAGGTGCTTTGAAAAAACTTTTTTTAGATGATTCAGATCGCCACACTTGCAAAAATATACTTATCTTAAGATTTCTTCACTGTTTTTGGGGTACCCAAAATGGTCATGGCTGTGAAAACCCTCTTTTGTACTTTTTTTTAAGAGTGCACCTATGAGGCCCTTGAGAGGACTCTCCTGGAGTCTTAATTGTCTGTGGCTTTATCTGTCTAGGTTCTATAAAGGTGTTTATCCCTTGTGGCTGAGGCAGATCCCATACACCATGATGAAGTTTGCCTGTTTCGAGCGAACCGTGGAGATGCTGTACAAGTACATAGTACCGAAACCACGCAGTGAGTGCTCCAAACCTGAGCAGCTGGTGGTGACCTTTGTTGCTGGTTATATTGGTAAGTTGTTAGGCCCTTAGATACAAGTTTAGAAACATTTAGACATACCTTTTTAGCATGATATTTCTCTGTAGAGAGTGCCGGCTTAAGTTTGCCCTGAATGATATAAATAATTCTAATCTGTGTTGTATGTCTGTCCTCAGCTGGCGTGTTCTGTGCTGTGGTGTCCCATCCCGCTGACTCTGTGGTGTCTGTACTGAACAAAGAGAAAGGCAGTTCAGCTGTAGAGGTGCTGAAAAGGCTGGGACCCGCAGGTGAGTATGCATATGCATATTTATAACATTTAACAGTCAACAGCTGTTGATCAAATAACAAAGAAAACAAAAACCCTGAGGGGGTTGTTTTGCCATAATGTCCAGCATACTGTACACTGTCTTGCTTATCACATGATTACTTACTAAATAAATACATTCATAAACATAAAATACTGATTTGGAATTATTTTATTATGTAAGAAGAAAAGACTAGTGGCTAGCATAGATGGGAGAAAACCATGATTATACACTTTAATGGCCATTATAAAATAATATTTCACCACAGAATAACACAACTGACCAAACAAAAAGATGTACATTAAAAATAGCAATTATTATTCTTTGTCATCATTGCTGTCACATTAGTAAGGGGTCATTCGGAGCTCTATTCCTAGAAAACATTGTTGTTACATGACCAATTTGTGGACGATTTCAACTGAAAAAAAGTTTGTTATTTGCCTGATCTTTATTTTTGTGACAAACAATATTAAATAAGCAACTTTTAGACTATGTCATAGCATATACCCAGTTAAACATTATCATAGAATAAATAAATAAAAAAGATACAGATGTATACTGTAGCATTTGCAATTTATGTCAAAAGACTTCCCTGTGGTAGACTGATTGATTTGTGTTTAGCAGAATGTATTTTTTATTACGGTAATTAAACACTGATTATAATATAAAAATTTTGCCCTCAAAAGACAGAAAGCTATTCAGGCATTTATCTTCAGCATGGCTTTGTATGATATTGTTAAAAACTTTTTATACATGGTTAATGTTATTATATTGCTCATAAACTGCTCATAAAAACCTTTAGACTTCGAAGCACCATTTCACTGAGGTTGCGGATGGGTGTTATACTCTTTATCACCAAAAGAGGAGGCTGTTGTTCCTTGACTCATTCCCAATAGATCAGCTCAGTATCACAGGGATCTCATTAGAAATCAAAAATAACCAATTCATTTTGTTCTTTTATCTCAGATGGTTAATTATTGGCATGTTTGCGTGTCGTGAGATCTAAGCACCGTAGTAACAGGTCTATATTTGTGTAATGTATGATCATATGAGCTATGTTTTTCTCCCAGGTGTGTGGAAGGGTCTTTTTGCTCGAATCATTATGATTGGCACACTGACCGCTCTCCAGTGGTTCATCTACGACTCCGTGAAGGTGTACTTCCGTCTGCCCCGTCCACCGCCCCCTGAGATGCCCGAGTCCCTTAAGAGGAAGATGGGTCTCCTGGACTACTAGACTCCTTTCTTATCAACAGTATCCTGAATAACTAAATAAAGGCAAAGATTTTTCCACATTCACCACTTAACCAATAAACTCCACAGTCTCTTGGGTGTTTATCATTGAAGAAAGCACTATTGAAGGATCACTAGATGCTCCCAGTGTCACTAATGAATATTAGAGTAAAATCAATCACACACTAAACATCTGTTGACTTTTATGTGACTCCTGTAAGTTTTGTCAAACTATTTTGCTCTCAATATGTAACTAAACTAACTAAATCCACAAAGGCTATTGTATGTATCATCTAGAAATAGAATTGTTGAAATGTAAGTGTTTTGTCATTATGTGTAGAATTATAAAAAAACTATCTGAAATTATGGAATGTTATATGCACATATTTTATATATGGTTTAAATATATAGGCTTATTTTTATACAACAGAACAGGGTTTAATTGTTGTTATCGTTAACTAAAACAAATTAAAATGTTTTTGTTAATTAAAATAAAGCTGAAGTAAAATAATGTTAGGTGAAAAACTTAAAACTAAAAAATGTAAGCACCTACTTGAAATAAAAGACTAGTTTAGGCTAGATTTACTGAAACTAAATACAAATTTAGGCTAAACAAAAATATAAAAAATACTTAAAACAACAACAAAAAGCAAATAAAAAATTTACTAAAATTTTAACTTAACTGAAAATGAAAACTAGAATATAAATGATTATTATATTATACTATAAAAACGAATAAAAAACATTAATAAACACCATAATATTATATACATATTGCTAATGCTAAGATCAATTAAATAAAACTGTATAATTAAAAAACATACAGAATTAGAATGAAATAAAACAATTACATGATCTTTAAAAAATCTTAAATGCTAAAAAAACAAAACAAAAAAACATGAGAAATACAAGTAAACATTTTAGGTCGTCCTGGTTCTGCTATCAAAGGGCAAACAAGATGGAAACTTCTGATCTGGAATATCATCTGAATACACTTCTCAGTTTCATTTCTGAATGTTTCATAGCGTTTTTCAGTCACATTCAGAGATGTGCTCCCCACAGTGTCTCGATAGCTTTGAGTGGCCTGTAAGAGTGATGAACAGATCCTGTCTCATTGTGATGTCACAATGCCCTTGCGTTCTCTATCCTCTTCTGTTCTCATCAGCTTGATGTAAGCAACAGGAAAATAGTGACCCGTGACCTCAATACAGCTCTCCTATCAGAGGAACACCAAGCAGAGAGGGGTCATTCACTTCGAAGAGTGGGTCTACATTTGGGTCGTCTTTGTGTGAGTGGATGAGTTTTTGAGAGGGAGGGATGGATGGGGATAGTCTGTGTTTGTGTGCTCTATTGTTGTCATTATATCCCATTTGGTTTGTGTTGTTAATGTGGTTTGCAGTGGCAGAGCCGTGAAGTTGAATTCTGAGAAATGAATGCTCTCTGGTTTGCTTCCAAGGCCTCTGATGCTGAGGGTTGAAGGTCACGGGGTTCCAAGTTGCATTTCCCTGTAACCTTTACTCCACAAATGCATTCACACTGTAATGGCTCCACATGCACCTTCACCTCCCTAGAGAGTAATGCAGCATCAAGCCATCAGAAGTGTGTTAAGAGCACATGATTTCATTGTGCTTTTAGTATATAAATCATACAAACTAGAATGAATAAATAAATCAAAACCCACATAAAATACTGTTAGTCCAGCTGGCTATCTTTAGTGAAAACATGTGCATAGAGGGTTCAAGCAGCTGTTTTATAATACTTCGTAAGGCAATAAACGCAGAACATTTAGGCCAAAAGAAGCAATCAAATCCATACAGCTTCACCAGCAAATACCATCCTCTATGTATTTGTGCATGGAAGTGTGAGCTAATGTGTCTGTCTCCCTCTATTATCACAGCCCTTGTCTCCTAAAGGTCAGTCTGAAATAGTATGCAGTCCTCTCACCGGGTCACATGGGTTCATTTATAACCAAAGGAATGGCAGCCACTGTAATATTCCAGGGGAGGGATTGAAGAGTCTAGGCACTGGAAAATTCATTACAGGTCTTAATAATGAAGAAGAATGTATATATAAAACTTATATCAATATTTCCTTTTTGCCAACTCGGAGTCAAGACGTCACTATGGAAGAAATCCTATTCATTTCCCATGTTTCAGCTGCCCTCATTACCCTCAGAAAAACCTCTCTTTCTCTCTCTTTCTCTCTGATAATGGCAGGCCAGTGGTTGGCTACTGTTTGAATGGGTGTTGGGTTTGTGCTAACTGATTGGTGGGAATAAATGAGGTGAATTATAGCAGTGAGGGATGAACCCATGATGTTTACATTCATTGCACTGTTTAGACACTAAATACATTTATCAGTCATGGCAACTATTTAACTTAAAATTTCTCAACTAGCATCTGATAACTAATTTCAGTGAGATGATAGGTTGTATTTGTACTTTGGTATTGACAAAGCGCTATTTTTAGAGTACAAAAATCTAAATTTAGCAGGATTGACACAATTTAGATAAACTTCATGTGAGCTAAGCGTTCTTTGAGGGCTCGATTGCCTTTGAGGAAAGTATGAATATTTGTTTTTTATTCACTCAACCTAATGTTATTCCATAACTGTAGGACTTACTTCATTCTGTGGAACACAAGATGTACATTTTCGAGTAATCACTCATTTTAGTAAAACAAGTTTGGAACAACATGAGGCAGAGTAAACAGAAGAATCTTGAATTTCCTTGTTTTTATAATGGCACTGTTATAGTGGCTTGTTTTCCTTTTTTTAATGTATGAATAACTATACACACATTCTTCCTTTTAGCCAAATAATGACATTGCTGTCAAGGCTGCTCAAATGTCACAGACTGATGAATGCTCTTATTGGACAATCCAATGGGAGGAACAGGAGCCTCATTGGTCCCCATATTTAGGAGTTAAGAAAGTATTGTTTGATCATGAGAAGCAAAACGGCTGTGTTGCTGAGTTGACATTGGCACAAACATTGGTTCTATCTACTCTATCTATCTGTCTGGCTCCAAAATGAAATAAAGTTAATACATTTATTGTATCATGCTGTTTTTGAGTTTTCAAAATTAGAGCATGTTTTGTTTTATTTCAGCCTTTGCTTTCTCATGATAGGTCTGTGTCCACTTTACATAAGGTAGGCAAGCATGTTTTGAGTAACCACCAGTTTCACGTATTTTGTTGCATGCATCTGGATGTGTTTACTAGGCAGCTCAAAACCTTTACAGGTCATGGTTGCATAACACATATAACCCCTCCATGTAGTTCCAGTGACTCCATTGGGCAAACCAACATTACACATAATCAAATGAAAGCTCAATGCAATGTTTTCATTGTAACATTGAACTGCATCATGCTGATCGGGATACGACTCTAATAAGTGGAATATATTGCATTAATACAGATGCCATTATTGTGCAAGGTCAGTAAAGAGGAAGTATTTTTATGATGACAACGAAATCCTCGACATAACTCTCAAAGGGGAAGTGGGCCGGTCTGTCGTTCTCATATTCCTCATGTCAGTAAGGGCATCGCATGCACTTGTAACAGAAGGTCATACGCTCTCTGCGTAGCGCCGCACGCTCAAATCCTGCTCCTCCGCGAGTCTCGCGATCACGTACGCACGCACGCCCTCTCTCTCTGGTGCTCGTCGACTCTCACCGGCCTTCCTGCAGCTAAGGATACTTATTTAACATTCCTGTAACAAATGTAGGTATATGGTTTGAATGGGTTTTATTGTTTCGCATATGCCTCAGTTAAATTATCTCGATCAGCAAGTGTTGAACGATTGTCGTCGTGATGCGATGAAAGCAGGGTCGTTTGAAACTGAAGAGTGGCGGATAAATGCGCTGTTTAGTGATGATTTCAACGCTTCCGTGCGCCACATCTCGATGTTTAAACGATTTCAGTTCCATTAAAAGTGAAGTAACTATCGTATTTCCGTTCTAAATTGTTAGATGAGCAGCCAAGGACGCGTGTGCGGTGCATGCATGAACATGGAGGAACCTAGAGCACGCTGAACTTGTATTTGGCCTTATTTAGGAAGAGCCGATGGAGGGAGGCCAAACTGCGAATGTATGATTAACTCGAGACGCTTAAAATAAGAGCAGCTCGATTACCATCGTGATTTTACAATTTATTGTTTGTTTTCGAACGCAATCGCTGCTTCTGAATCGTCAAGGACGTCATAAGGACGGTTGCGTCATAACAGGGTTTATTTTTTAATGTTGATTTCTGTGTGCAAAATGGCAACAATCTATATATAATTGCTACTCTATATCAAGAGTAAATATTCTAATCTAATTGTTAAAGTATTTTTATTTTAGCTTTAAATATAATGTGTACATTTTAATATGAAGTCTTTTTTTCTTGCTATACAATATTTAAATGTTTGTAATATTTAATACATATCACGAAATTTTAATTATGACACAACAAATGTTTACATATAATTTAGTTTTGTTGTAATTACATTATATGACATCATGACAGGCTCTCCATTCATTCACTAGTGAGTTATGTTAATTAGCAGAAGCGATTCAAGATAAGGTTTGGAGATAAAAGCACGACCGTTATGTTGTAACTGTGTTATGGCCAGGGAGAATTGCACTAATACATTTTATTGTGGCAATACCTAACATAAATTTAGATGATAATATCTTAATATCTAACGTCTAACATAATCTCCATGATCCCATTGAGGATTAGTGTCACATGTGAAGTGTGTGTGTGTGTGTCAGGTTTTGCATGCTCATAAGCCACTGTGTCTGGTGGTGTCTTAACTAGGTTTGTCTAGTCAACTGTAATAAACTTGATTGGATGGAATTCTAAAGAGTCTAAACCTAAACTACAATGTTGTTTGCATAAGGCATCTAGAAGTCTCTTAGATGCAGAATATTATTAATTACAGTCAGTATTTATCAGTAATTGTTTTTTTTTCTCTCTCTCTCTTGGAAATTGACTAATATGAACACACATTGAATAAATAAACTTCCATGTGAAGAAACTTCACACTCCCTTCAGTTTGTCTAGATTTAGCAAAGGGGGCAGAATGGCCTGACTCCGGTGGCTAGTTATATTACTGAGTGGGCCTCTGCTTTTAACTCAGGATATGGGTAATTTGCTCAGTATGGAGTAATGGTTTACGCATTGAGGGTGACCTTGTTACCTTGACCCAGCTTTGGTGCCTGACACGGCGAGATTAAAGCCATTTTTTACACCACTAACGTTTACCCCACGGATTCCTGTAATTTCTTTTAATCTTTTCTATTGTTCATTGTATGCTCCTAGTAGTTTGCATTGTGAACATTGAACATGATCTGCTTCATTCTTCCAGTGAGATCATGGCCTCAGTAATGGAGAAGCTGATTACCCCTTTGGCCAGCGGCCCCGCTGAGCCCCCCAGGAACAAAGTCACAGTTGTAGGTGTGGGGCAGGTGGGCATGGCCTGTGCCGTCAGCATCCTGCTCAGGGTAAGAGACCCTCATTTTTATCCCGATTGGGAGTTCACTTGAGGGCAAAAACATTCCCCATGAAGATTATGCGAATACTCCGCCTTCACCTGTGACCACACCTTTATACAAAAAATTGTGTCAGGTATTTCAAGTATTAATGATTCATGTTGACTTGTAGGAGCTTGCAGATGAACTGGCTTTGGTTGATGTTGTGGAGGATAGACTGAAGGGGGAGATGTTGGATCTGCAACACGGCAGCCTTTTCCTCAAGACCCCGAAGATTGTGGCTGATAAGGGTGGGATGCACTTTTTATTGCATGGGACTGACTCTTTCTTTAAAAATCACATAATTTGATCAGATTAAGTATATTAGTATATTTCTCCTGTAAAAATTAATAGAACAGTGGTAAATGCAGATTGTGCCTTCATGCAAGTTAATTATGTATCCAAAGTTTAGAGTGGCAGTGTATGTTTATTATGATTTTTATTTGGCCGACAGACTACTCTGTGACCGCTAACTCCCGTATCGTGGTGGTGACGGCCGGAGTGCGTCAGCAGGAGGGTGAGAGCAGACTGAACCTGGTGCAGAGGAACGTCAACATTTTCAAACACATCATCCCTCAGATCGTCAAATACAGTCCTGACTGCACCCTCATCGTGGTGTCCAATCCAGGTGAGCCAACACACTCACAACATGCTTAATTTTTAATGAATTGCTTAGTTTTGCTGTACCGCACCACAACCAAAGTGAATAAATGACACTGTCTAAACAGATGCAACAAATAATGTTATGTGAGTTAATTTGTAGAAATGTTATGATCTGTATTTTTTTTCCTAGTAATTGGAAAATGATATCTCGGCCAAAGATGTATCGCGCAGGTTCTAAAAAAATCAATGGCATTCTAAATGTGTGCATTTCAGGTTCCCCTAGTGAATTAATAGTAACTGTGGTGGTCTCTGTGTTCATACAGTGGATGTTTTGACCTATGTGACCTGGAAGCTGAGCGGCCTGCCAAAGCACCGTGTCATCGGCAGCGGGACCAACCTGGACTCTGCTCGCTTCCGCCACATCATGGCCGAGAAACTGGGCATCCACTCCAGCAGCTTCAACGGCTATATCCTGGGAGAGCACGGAGACTCCAGCGGTGAGAGAGGGAGCTGAATGAAGAGGAAAATATGAGAGAAAATGGGTGTAGAGAGGAGGAAGTGCTAGTAGAACGAATATTCAAATGGATGAATGTGAACTGCTGCTGCATGAGGTGACACGGTTTCAGTCGTTGACAGCATTTTTGATTCTTAAAAGTGCTGTTTTTGTGTTTCACAGTGGCTGTGTGGAGCGGAGCTAATGTTGCTGGAGTCAGCCTGCAGAAACTCAACCCTGACATTGGTACAGATAAAGACAGCGAGAACTGGAAGAAAGTTCACAAGGAGGTAGTGGACAGGTAAGTCACAATCTTATGACATAGGATCTGTTATCTGACTGTCTGGAAACTAGGAATATGGATTAATAAATTTTGTTAGCCACAGTGCTGTTGAGAAGGTGAATAAAAAATAAGTTTCAGACAGAATTGTAATGTTCGAACCCATATCCTATCTTTTTTTTATTATTAAAACACAAGGAGGTTTTGTAAAGGTTTTTTTTTTTTACCCAAAACAGTCCAAAGAGAACATCTCCAAAAAGTAGCTAAGCTACACTCACTTTCTAATAGGTACTACATTTCGTTTTAAACTTACTCTGCAGCCTTTAAAATGTTTGTTCTATGTAGTATGAATAATATTTGGAAATGCTACCATGTTGTTTCACTATTATTCACAAATCCTCTCCTGTGGTCTTATGAGATTTATTGTTAATCAGATGTGCATTTCCATCTCTTCCAGCCAGGTGCTATTCGCCCACTTGTATATTTAATAATAAATTCAGAGCATTTTTTTTTGCTTCTATAGTAGGGATATTTGGACACTTTGGGATATTTGGCTTGTAATCCAAATTCGCTTTTTGCGTTCAACTGTTCCTGCCATCTTTTCTTAGTGCTTATGAAGTGATCAAGCTCAAGGGTTACACTAACTGGGCCATCGGTCTCAGTGTGGCCGACCTGACGGAGACCCTGGTGAAGAACCTGAGCAGGGTCCACCCTGTCTCCACCATGGTGAAGGTGAGAGGAGTTTACACTCAGTTTAACATCATAGTAGAGACATTCTCCTCCATATCACAGAACTGTACTGAATGAAGCAATCAGGAATCTTTTTCATAGTGATCACTTAAGTTTCCTAATGTATGGTCTGTAGGGCATGTATGGTATCAGCGACGAGGTGTACCTGAGCCTGCCCTGTGTGCTGAACAGCAGCGGAGTGGGCAGCGTTATCAACATGACCCTGACCGATGACGAAATCGCTCAGCTGAAGAAGAGTGCCGACACTCTGTGGGGCATCCAGAAAGACCTGAAGGACCTGTAGATAAACCGCTGGACACCATGCACTCTTTTCATTGTCTCTGTTCACACTCCCTCAGTATCTTTACACTCTCTCTAACTCTGTGACGGTCTTTTCTTCTCACTTGCTTTTGGACACGGTTGCTTTTGAAGTTTATCTTTCATTATTTTGACATTTTTCTTCTTCTAAAGAGAATGATCAAAGGGAAACATCTTTGGTTCTTCACATTTGCACTTGTTAACCAAGTCACTGTGTGGGCAATGAAGAAAGAACCAACACCTCTCTTGTCTAGACATAATTTAGTGAGATCATTAGGGAACATTCTCTGGTCTTTGTTTAAGTCAAGAGGAGACAGGACTGAAGTGAGATAGATCCAAATGTATTCATTCTTCTGTATCATGTTGTGATGGTCATGTGAGTGTGTCTAAGATGAATTTAATAAATCACTTCAAATGGCTGTTTTTGTGGTCTCTGAGTACTAATACATATTTTGTACAACTTTGTGTAATTTTTTTTTTTTCATAAGCTGTGTAACCTACTGGATTTTCAAAAATAAATGTGCAAATTATACAACATAGTTATATATATATATATATATATATATATATATATATTGTCATTTTAAAAAAGTATTATTTGTGACGTTTAAATATATAAGTGAAAATTACGGTATTTTTGTCAACGTTCTTATAAGTAAAAATGATTATTTTAAGACACTCAAAACCTTTTTTTATTAATTTAGAGTCGACTTTAAAAACTTAACCCGTCAACAATCGTATGATTTACTGATTTACTTAAAGCCATCAAACAATATAAAACGTTTATTGCACAAATACAGTAACTCAGTGATGCAAGTCCGCCATAAAATTCCATGATTGAGAAATTAAAAAAAAAAACATAATAACAGGCAAAGCGTGCCTGAAATAATTACCCACAGTTTTCAACCAAGCAAACCGAATCCTTCTGATCGTTTTTTTCAAGAAGTTCCTGTTTGTTTTCTCAGGTACAGCATCATTGGCAGCAGGTGCTTGTGTTTGGGTCTGTCGGTGTCAGTAGTCGCTTCATTTCGCTTCCCAAAGCGCAGCCCAAACGGGTTGTAGTTGAATTTACTTCGTGTTAATCGATGTTTACAGGAAATATGACTCGAATCGTCTTTTTCTTGAATGAAAAAGCAAAGTCTTGCGTCGTCTGAAGCGCTGGGCTCGTCAAACTGCCTCCGCTCCACTGAGAGATAGTGCTGCTTGGAGTCTGAAAAGTAAGATATCGCTTTCAGTGCCCTTTCTAAAAAGCTTTCATTTGTATTTTGATTACAAAGCATTAGCCTTACCTGGAATGGGCTCAGATGTATCCATGTCAGTGAATGGTGCTCTCAAAGCTGTGGACTGACAGATCATTGCAAACATGAAGAGAATCAGTGCCTTGATTTTCATAACTGCTGAATTGGAAATCTTATGGAGCACAGCTGAGCTTTTCTCTCTTCAGTGAACAAACCCATGCTCTGCTGTCCTCCTTCAATATAAAGCTTTGCTGGTGACATCCTCTGACCTTATTTTACATGTATGAGTGTCTGTGGCAAATAGGACCTCCCTTTAGCCACATCCAGAGCATTTTAAATGTTAAAATGTAAGCTTTTTTTCTTGGAAATCCTGTGGTAAATTGTACACTGAAATCCACTGCGATTATTCAAATAAGTTCTGCTGCAAAGTACCACCAAAAGCACATTATGTGTGGTTTTATACCCATCACACATTTTAATTTGAGTTTTCTCTCATTCGGTGCCAGGAAAACATGATATGAAAGTAAAATAAGGGCTTGTACCTGGAAAAACATAAATGAATGAAGCCACTATAATGGTGTACAATCATAGCCATTTTCAGTCCCTTGTGGAAAAATATAGTTAATTTTCATTGTCGTCTTGTCATGGTAATAAGATCATGCCTGGATATCATAACAACAAGAAAATATTCCTGGCATAATACATTATCTTACATGGTGTGGGTTTGAATTATGCAAAATGATTTGTGATGGTGCTCTGATAAGAGCTTTTTAGCCTCAGCCTTCAAGTTTTTTTCGTGATACTGCTAACGTCCTGAATGTAAATACATTGAAATTATTGATCTCTCTGTCAGCAATGTTTTGGTTGTATGTGGCATTTCAATCTTTTGTAATTTGCTAAAGAGCTTAATTCTTTTTTGTATGAACTTTAATGGATCCCATTCAATGCAACATAGACTCCGGACTGTCCTTTAAAAAGTCTATTTTCTTTATAAAAACAAATAGCAAATGTTGTCGTTCAGAAGTTAAACGTCAAACACATGTAGACGTGCGTCATAACTTGTGTATTTACTTTTGTCTTTCTTATTCTATTAAATTCTTTTTTTCCTTTCTTTAAAAAAAAAAAAGTATTTTAAGGATTTTCCATGCTAAAGCCACTGGGATTGGTTGCTTAACTTATGTGTATTTTGCGTTTTAGAAGTATTAGATTGAGCAAAAGAGAAATATGTACTAGGTGCATGTGCACGTGCTGTGGCGTTTCTCCTGATGTCTGTGGACTTCAGACATGCGTTCACAGTGTGCACGTACAGGTTTTTTTAGACTTCACTAAATGTTAGAGGAAGAGAGCAACAGCTCACAGTGTGTCCAGGACCTCCAGGCGCTCCATTAACTTGAAGAGAAACAGTATTTGTGGTTGTTTACATGGTTTAAGCTTCTTTACTTTTACCACAATAATAGTAATTCAGCCCATTCCGCATTTGCAACAGCAGTCGACAGGTAAAAACGGTTTGTAAGAGTTTGTGAGATGCGACTGTCCAGATCTTTGTCAATAACATCATTAAGTGGACTTCCATTATGGGAAGAGGAAAGCCTACCTGTGCAAGACCTCTTGCTTTTTGAGGTCTCGTGGGAAGTCACCAACAAGGGTAAGAGCCTACAACACGGTGTGTTACAATTTATGCAACACACTGTTTTGTAATTGTTTTAATTTATGTAATCTCGTTTTTTGTGCATAATTTCCCAGTGTAAGCAGTTTTTCGAAATAATGCAAATTATATGAATATAATAGCTTAATTGATTGTATTAATGATACGTGCTAGCTATGAGATTAACCTTTGCCAGACAGATATACAAGCCATTTTATAACATAAATATTAATATTCAAACAGCCTATTTGGTTGTGTGCTATATTATGTTACTTTGTAAACTATATATTGTAAATCTAAAGTGCGTGTGTGTGTGTGTGTGTGAGAGAGAGGGAGAGAGAGAGAGAGTTTTGTCAAAAGGTATGAAAATTATATTTCTTATATGTATTTGATATATGAGATTAGCCTTTGGTAGAGAAATATGCATTGACTTATTCTAAAATGACCATGTGCTTTACCATTACCTTCATTTCCACCACATAATGATTATATTTTAGATGTGCTGGAAATTATATCCAATTTTATTAGGGGAAATAACCTGGGACACATATGTTCATTGTACACAAATTAAAATGTTTTTTAACGTCCATTAATAAAAGTGACCATAATGAAGAATCACTTTAAAAATGTTGAATTCTACAATTTCTCATTACCAAGCTCATAAAAATAATATTGCATGACCTTAGCAAGAATATGATTTTGGCCCCCAAAAATTCATTTGACCTCACAACTGTTCACCCCATTATCAGAAAGCTTGAAAACGCTCAACATGAAGCAGAATTCATATAGTCTTGCATCAGTGGGGCTGTATAGCAGGTTAACCATTAAGCTCCAGATCAATAGTCAGGTTTTTGAGACTTAGATCTGTTCTTTTTTTTTTTTTTTAACTGTTTTAGTTTGAACTTCTTTTTTATTTTGTTAATCTTCCCTGTTCTCATAAATATTTGATTCCCTTCACAACTGTGCGTCTGTCTTCAGTTGGGGGTATATACACTGTAATTCAGACTAAAGCAAAGATCACTGTGGACGAATGGGGAGAGAACTACATCATGATGGGACCGTACTACGAACACAACTTCAAGACCCAGGTGGAGAAATGTGAACCTCCAAACCAAGCCATCAAAGCTGCTATGGACTCCTTGATTAACAACGGTTGCCAGGTATTGCACACATTGATTATTGGTGGCGTTCAAGGTTGCTGACCTCACGCTTCCAATGTAGACCGTGGTCAAGTTTATTGAGGGTTGTATTCATTTAACCAATTAAAAAATGTTTTAAAGCTGGCAAAAACAAGCATTGACATGCCTGCTGTATCAGTATCAAATGATAGTATTAATGCTAGACAGAAAAAAAGTAGCTTTTAAATGTATGCAACGGTGTGTCTAAATTTTTTTGTTTTTTTGTCTTGGTCTCATTCTGACCAGCAGATGATGCCATAGTATCACTTTAGAGAGGAAATCGATAATTTTGTGTGTGTTCTTCTCTGTGAGTGACACACAGAGATTTGATTGATTGATTGATTTATGGATTTATGTAAAGTATCTTTTATGTGACAATTCCTTTAGGTTGTGGTATATAGTAGCAACAGGGCCTTTGTTGCACTGAAAGCACTAAAAAAATTTAATTTGAACAAAGCAATTTTTTAAAATCAATTTTCAAACACACACACACACACACTTTTTTGATATTTCAAAAAAGAAACAAAACAACAGAAAGAAAGAAATGTTTACTTGGCATTTGAATTAAAATAAGTACTAATCACAGATATGTGTATAATACTAACAAAATGGCTAAAACTTTCAATTTAAAAACAAACTGAAAATCTAAAAATATTAGATAATTAAAAACATGAATAATACTATGATAATATATAAATATTAAGTAACAGCAAGTCACTCTTTTTCTGTTGCCTTTAATTTGACAGATTTTTAATTTGACAGAGACAACCACCTACAGTTTTCATTAGTATGGCTTTTGCCTTCACTTCCTCTCTACATGCAGGTGCATTTTGGCCGCTGGTTGATTGAGGGCAGTCCATACGTCATCCTCTTTGATATTGGGGCCGCTGCCTGGAACCTGGACCGCTGGAAGGGGGATCTGTGGAACGCGTGCAGCATCGGACTACCCTATCATGACAGGGAGGCCAACGACTCGCTCATCTTTGGTTCTCTTGTGGCCTGGTTCTTCAAGGAGGTGAAGAAGCACTCTTTCTAAACACCACACTAAACTATCTGATTTTGCTTGCCTGGAATACACTGGATTCATTTTGTAGTTTCAGCTGTACTTTTCCAGTCTATCCTAGAAAGAATTGATGTAGTGTATGCTAACTTTCTGGGATGAAAAATGAAATGTTTGATGGAGTAATGTGCTGAGGTTTAACCGGTCTTGTCTTCATCTGCAGTTAACAGACCAACTACAGGACAAGCCCAATGTAATTGCTCATTTCCACGAGTGGCAGGCTGGGACGGGACTTGTACTAAGCCGCTCCCGAAAAATTCCCTTGGCAACTATTTTTACTACACATGCCACCTTACTGGGACGGTACTTGTGTGCCGGTAATGCAGACTTCTACAACAACCTGGACAAGGTGAAGATTGCTTTGACACCATACACCAGTGATTCTCAACCTGTTTGGCCCCTCACTGTTCAACACAATATTCAAAAGCCCCTTACATATTATAACTAGTTCTTTAATTTGTCTGAGATCAGTGTTGGGCAGTATCTAGTTACAGTGATGATATAACTTTTTGCGGTAACTAGTGTAACTAATTATTAATAATATTTCAGTAATAATACTACAGTAACTATCCAACTAGCCCAACACTGTAACTAGTAACTAGCCCAACACTGTAACTAGCCCAACTAGCCCAACACTGTAACTAGTAACTAGCCCAACACTGTAACTAGCCCAACTAGCCTAACACTGTAACTAGTAAATAGCCCAACACTGTAACTAGAAACTAGCCCAACACTGTAACTAGTAACTAGCCCAACACTGTAACTAGTAACTAGCCCAACTAGCCCAACACTGTAACTAGCCCAACTAGCCCAACACTGTAACTAGAAACTAGCCCAACACTATAACTAGTAACTAGCCCAACACTGTAACTAGTAACTAGCCCAACTAGCCCAACACTATAACTAGTAACTAGCCCAATTAGCCCAACACTGTAACTAGTCCAACTAGCCCAACACTGTAACTAGTAACTAGCCCAACACTGTAACTAGAAACTAGCCCAACTAGCCCAACACTATAACTAGTAACTAGCCCAATTAGCCCAACACTGTAACTAGCCCAACTTGCCCAACACTGTAACTAGTAACTAGCCCAACTAGCCCAACACTGTAACTAGTAACTAGCCCAACACTGTAACTAGAAACTAGCCCAACATTATAACTAGTAACTAGCCCAACACTGTAACTAGTAACTAGCCCAACTAGCCCAACACTATAACTAGTAACTAGCCCAATTAGCCCAACACTGTAACTAGCCCAACTAGCCCAACACTGTAACTAGTAACTAGCCCAACACTGTAACTAGAAACTAGCCCAACTAGCCCAACACTATAACTAGTAACTAGCCCAATAAGCCCAACACTGTAACTAGCCCAACTTGCCCAACACTGTAACTAGTAACTAGCCCAACACTGTAACTAGAAACTAGCCCAACTAGCCCAACACTATAACTAGTAACTAGCCCAACTTGCCCAACACTGTAACTAGCCCAACTAGCCCAACACTTTAACTAGTAACTAGCCCAACTAGCCCAACACTGTAACTAGTAACTAGCCCAACTAGCCCAACACTATCTGGGATATAACGCATCAGCCCATCCTACAGAACGATACATGTCTTTTTCGTACTTGATCGTACTTTTACTTGATTTTTAAGTAACATGCAGTGTGCATATTTTTAGTGATTTTGGTTTTAGTTCTTAATATATTAGTGTTGGTAAGATCATGAAAATGGGGCCCCAATTTAATGATCTTGCCTGGGGCCCCATAAACCCACTGGTCAGCCCTGGGGATATATAGGTCAAGTCAATTCAATCAGCTTTATTTGTTAGCGCAGTGGATAAGACACACGTCTGTGGTGTGGGAAAACCGGTTTCAAATCCACTGTGAGACTCCAATGTGTCCCTGAGCAAGACACTTAACCCCTAGTTGCTCCAGAGGCATGCGACCTCTGACATATATAGCAATTGTAAGTCGCTTTGGATAAAAAGCGTCAGCTAAATGAATAAATGTAAATGTAAATGTAAATGTATAGTGCTTTTAACAATACAGATTGTGTCAAAGCAGCTTTACACAATCTTTACAGTTTTATTCAAAAGACATAAGACATACAATACAACATCCCTCATGTTCTCTGCTGTTTAAAGTGTGTCCCACAGAAATCACTCAAGTTGGTTGGTGTAGTAAACCCTTATTAGAGGTGGAACTGAGCAGGTGTGGGTGCATGCAGTGATAATTGGGCCTGGTGTGGGGAGAATAAAGGTCATCATGCCTGAAGGTTGCAAGGGTTTGCCAGAATAATTGACAGCATCTTATGATTCAACAGCTGATGAGTTTACCTTTTGGTCCTACAGAGACTTCCTTCACCTGCTGATGAGGGGAAGCTTATATAGCTTTTGTTTCGTAAATTTTGATTTCAGCAAAGGTTGCAAAAATGATTTTTGGCCTTTGCATAACATTAGTCCATAGCCTTCCCTTTTCAAACAATTGTTCATATCCAACTCATTGTATTATTATGTATATGCAGTTTAACATAGATCAAGAGGCAGGAGATAGACAGATCTACCATCGGTACTGTTTGGAGAGAGCCGCGGTACACTGTGCACATGTCTTCACCACTGTGTCCCAGATCACAGCTGTGGAGGCCAATCATATGCTCCACAGACAACCAGGTTTCACCTGCATTACAAATCACCTCATCTGTTCTTGTTTGCTTCTGAATATATCAAGTTGAAAAGATCATGTTTGTATTTCTGGTCCATGCAGATGTGGTCACCCCAAACGGGTTGAATGTTAGGAAGTTCTCTGCCATGCATGAGTTCCAGAACCTGCACTCAATGAACAAAGCCAAAATCCAGGAGTTCGTAAGGGGACATTTCTATGGGTTAGAGCTCTTTTCTGTCTTCGCAATAACACATACTTGTTCACTTGTGCAAAAAATGTAATAAAAGGTAAGAATAAAATAAAAAAAATCTCTTCTCTTTGACAGCCATCTGGACTTCAATCTGGAAAAGACCTTATTCTTTTTCATCGCAGGACGATATGAGTTTTCTAATAAAGGAGCAGACCTGTTTCTTGAATCTCTGTCCAGATTAAACTACTTGCTAAGGGTATGAACAGTCACTGCAAAACTTTAGAAAACACCTGTAGTTTCTTCACAAACTGAAATAATCCAGTAGCATTCAAAGCAAAAGATGTTCATTCCTGACTGTGTTTTGTGCTCACGCTGGCTGACAGGTTCATAAGAATGATTTTACAGTGGTTGTGTTTTTCATCATGCCTGCCAAAACCAACAACTTCAACGTGGAGTCTCTTAAAGGACAGGCTGTACGCAAGCAGCTGTGGTGTGTATAACCAGTCTCAGGGAATTAATGACTTTTTATATATGAACAATAGTAACAACAATAATATAAAAAGAAAATATTACATTTCATATCTTGAAGCACTAGTAGAGCCCTGATACTGAAATAGAATTCCCTTTAGCTTTACTAATATTATTTATTAGGCAATGAAATGCAGCCTTGATCCTGAAATGCCTTTTATTTTTAGATGGCTTTAAGTGTGTAAGACTTCTCAAATATGTCTTTCGTCTGTCTCTCAGGGACACCGCTCAGTCTGTGAAGGAGAAGTTTGGCAAAAGGCTTTATGAGAGCTTGTTAAGGTTGGTGATTTCCTCATGCAGAGCTGTAATAACAGGGCTCAAATAGATAGCCAACTGAATTTATTTTCAGATAGGACTTCCTCTAATGAAGCTCTACTGTATTCACAGGGGTGAGATCCCGGACATGAGCAAAATCCTGGACAGAGATGATTTCACAATCATGAAGAGGGCCATTTATGCAACTCAGGTCAGACAAAATGTTGCACAGTTATTATATCACAAGAGGCCACATTTAAAAATGATGCAAATGAATCAATAGACTTTAGAGCAATTATTGTGTTTTCAAGGCTTCACTGGATTGAAATTTCTAAAACATTCTGGTTAGGGGTTAAAAAAATGTTTAGAGTATTACACTTCCGCAAATAATTCTGTGTCCAGAATCCAGTTTTGTATTGAACAAGACGATGATTATTTTAAGTATGGTACAATACTCACACACATATATTAGTAAGTGTATAGTTAATATATACACTAGTCAGCATTGGAAATGGATCACATTCTTTCCTTACATTTAACAACATTTTATAACATTAATCAGGTAGTTTTAAATGGGTCTTTATATATTTTTATTCATGAATACATGAATATATCTGTTTAACCCCTTCAGGATGATACTGTATTATCCCTTTTGTTAAATTACAGTCTAGTTAATATTTCTTTTTCTTTTTTGGCAACACCTAATCATTGTTTTAGGACAAACTATAGGATATGGGTCTAAAGATAGACATCTCAGATCTAATAAGCGTTCTTAGAGGGGTTTTCATTCATCCTCGTCTGCATGTTTTTTATGAATGGACTCTAATCAAAGGTCAGGCCGGGGGTTATAGGGAATATCAACACACTACACCGCTGTAAATCTGAGGTGGAATCCCCTGAATCACTCTGCTGGAATACTTGCATGACAGAGCTTAGTGGCATATTTAACAGTGTTTCCTGACTGACTACAGTCAATCGATTTAATGTGTTACTGAGATTTATTCTACAGCTTTTTAATGACAGTGTTATGAGCAGCCAGTCAATATACAGCCACTCCGGTTAGATTTATCTGGGTATCAAGATTTCGGGAAGAGATATTGATCTGTTAGCGTTGGTGTTGGTTTATAAGAAGGAATGAGAGTAAGAAATTAGTCTACTATTTCTGGAGGGTTAAAGTCCATTTAATCTTTTCATAAGAGTTACCTAGACTTTGAAACTTAATAGAAAAAGTAATGTATATAAACCATTGAAATGGTGCAAGCAGAAACAGAAGCAGAAAAGACAGCCAATTTTCATAGTAAGATAATAATTTTTTTTATTATTATCGACTTTAAATGGAGAGAAAATATATGACTAAACTTTGATCAACCTGATTTTTTTATTTAAATCATGCTTATGGATGACTGTTTTTATTTTTTTATTTTAATCATGTTTAAGGATGACTGTTTTTATTTTTTTATTTAAATCATGCTTATGGATGACTGTTTTAATTTTTTTATTTGCTAATTTTTCATGCTCTTCCATTGTCAAATACACTAACGTGCAATTGTATCCATGCATTTGCTCTACACAGAGACACACTTTTCCTCCAGTAACAACTCACAACATGCTGGACGACTCCACAGACCCGATCCTGAGCAACATCCGCCGAATCGGCCTCTTCAATGGACGCAATGATAGAGTGAAGGTGCGTAGTTATCTATATGTGTGATGCCAGTAGATTTTAATGAAAAAATCTGTTAAAATGCAGGGTTCTCACAGGGTTTTCACAATAATGATGCATTTTATTTGTGGAAAATCTTTTTTTTAATTTCCTTGGTCTTTCGAAAATATAAGAGCCAGTGTGCCAAAAGGACAGGTCGTGGAATGTGTTATATTATGATGTAATAATGTGGATAAGCACCACCTCCACAGAAGTTCAATGCCTGCTTCTACATCAATGCCTGTTAAGCCCCGCCCACTGGTTTGCACACGTAGTGTAAACAACAAGAGAGGCGAAAGTAGGTCTACACATAAAACCAAACGATAAAGATGCTTGGAAAATAAGATGCTGTTCAGTGTTTAATAACTCCCCCTCAAGTCGTTCCAAACCCTTAAGTCCTTGGTTCATCTTCAGAACACAAATTGAGATATTTTTAATGAAATCTGAGAGCTATCTGACCATCTATAGATAGCAACGCAACCAAAATGTTCCAAGGTCATAAACATAGTAAATACATCTGTAAAACAGTCCATGTGACATCAGTGGCTCAACTTTAGTTTTGCGATGCTACGAGAATACTTTTAAGACAAAAAAAAAATAAAAAAAATAAGAGAATTTACTCAACCATTCTTCTCCCCCAAGTCACATCTTACGCCATTTTAAAGAGTATTACAATGCATATGCACGCTTTCCCCTAAGTGTAGACAATGCTTATTACACAAATTACATTCATGCACACACTTTACCCATGAATGTAAACAACGCTAATTATGTCCAATACGTTCTTGGGTACTCTCCAAAATGGCTAAATACATAAGAAGAATGGTTAATTGAGTTAATTGTTATATTTGTTTTCTCTGCGCAAAAAAAAAGTATTCTTGTAGCATCACCAAACTGAAGTTGAGCCATTGATGCCACATGGATTCTTTTACAGCTGTGTTTACAACGTTTCTTTACCTGGAAACATTTTGGTTGCTTTGCGGTCTATGGAGGGTCAGATAGCTCTCTGATTTCATCAAAAATATCTTAATTTGTGTTCTGAAGATGAACCAAGTTCTTACGGGTTTGGAACGACACGAGAGTGAGTAATTAATGACATAATTTTCATCTTGGGGTGAACTAACCCTTGTTAGCTTATTCTAAATTATAATGTTTTTAGATTTTGTTTTAATGTTTTTAAAAATCTTGATAACATTATAAGGAGACCTCAGAGAACAGTACAAAAGAATAAAAAAGGCAATTCATGACTCCTAATTTGACAATTGTATTTATTTTCATTATTACTCATAATAAATTATGAACGCCCGCATTGTTTTAATTGCTTCTATGTCAGATTGTGTTCCATCCGGAGTTCCTGTCCTCCACCAGCCCCTTGCTGCCCATGGACTATGAGGAGTTTGTGCGCGGCTGCCATCTGGGAGTGTTTCCATCCTACTACGAACCATGGGGCTACACTCCAGGTTTCACACAGAACACACACACAATATGACTCCATTTCAAAGGTTTTTGGGGTTTTCTGATCATCATCTGTAATTCGTTGTGTTCAGGTGAGTGTACCGTCATGGGCATCCCCAGCGTGACTACCAACCTGTCTGGGTTTGGGTGTTTCATGGAGGAACATGTGTCTGACCCCTCTGAATATGGTCAGTGAATAAGAAACTGTCTGCACAGCTTAATCATTTATTTGTATTATCGATTTATTTAAATTAGACTTTGATATGACACACTGATTCAATTAATACACCTGGCTCAGCTAGTTATGTTATTGGATCTGCATATGTGTTGTAGGAATCTACATTGTGGACCGGCGGTTCCGTTCTGCGGATGAGTCGTGTAACCAGCTGACTCAGTTCATGTTTTCATTCTGCCAGCAGTCGCGTAGACAGCGAATAATCCAACGCAACCGCACGGAGAGACTCTCTGACCTGCTGGACTGGAGATACCTCGGACGGGTGAGTGTCATCCAAAGTTCTGTCAAGAAACTCTAGATGGCGCAGTCTGATAGATCTAGCTCAATCTGACATGACCATGGCTAATTGGCTCTTCTTGTATCAGCAGCCAATGAGCTTGCTGCTTAACATTGAAATACTTGGCGAGTGCTTGCTGTAGTAGTTGCAGTGTGCTTTAGAAACCCTCCAACTTCCCCAGCTCCACCTGTAGAGATCTGCTCCGGGGTGATTAATGTATGCTACACTGTAAAAAATGACTGTGTTTTTAACGGTAAAGAACTGTGAAAATGCTACAGTACAAACCTGTTTACTAGTTAATGGTAATTTCCTGTAAACTTTACAGGGAAAAATCGTAAACTTACGTTCCCAGAATTCTTTGCGTTGCATTTCAAATTTTGTTTGAATTTGATGTTTTTTCTTTGAAATAACTATGTTTCTTCTCAATTTTTTCTCATCTGTTATGTTTATTAGGTTTGTATGTTATATAAAATGTTGTTAAATTAATTTTTATTGCATATTTCAGTTTAATGATTCTCACCATGATGGTGTTTAGTGACTGTGTGAATGACACCGTGCACCTTCTATGTAACTTATTATTTAAAAGCTGCTTGTGATTGGCTTTGTTTCACCACGTGACTCTCTCATCACCACCTGCTTTTGGTGGTTATCAGTGTAGTACAAAGGTACAAAACAGATTTCAGTACTTCAATAAGTTTGTATATTAATATTATATCAGTTAAATTATGGTATTAAACTGTAAATATAAAGTAAATCCGTTAAACCTACAACAGTGTAACTGTTTTTTTTACGGTATAAAACCGTTAAACCAAAAACGGTTTTACCGTATTTTTTATGGTATAATTCTGGCAACCACAGCTGCCGGTTTTTTATCGTATATTTTACGGAATATTTTCAACAGTGTATATATGGGGGTTATTTCATATATGTTATATGTGCAGCGGCAGTATTTCCTACATGCTCACAGCAGCATGTTGTGGAAGTGTTGGCAAAAGCAAGTCTTGCTACTTGCTACTGCCGCCGCAGTGCAGCAGATCTATTCCACTAAAACCAAACACGTTGTCATGTATATTAACGTGTCAAACCCTCCGAGATTTGTCACTATTGAACTGTTTCTCCCTGCTTAGTTCTACATGCATGCTCGGCATTTGGCCCTCAGCAGATCCTTCCCTGGTAAATTCAAAATGGACCATCTTAACCTCCCACCGGTAAGCCTCTCACACTCTCTCAGATGCACATTAATGCACAGTAATTTTCCTTTATCACTGACAATGAGAACATGATAGACTGCTGCACTCTATGAAAGCTATGTGACCCAAAAGGGCAAGGACATTTTATATTAGATACATTACCATAACCATACAAAGATTTGAGGTCAGTATGATATGGTTTTTAAGATATTTAAATACTTATGACAAATAAATGCTTACCTTTTATACTTTCTATCTATTCATTAAGAAATCCTGAAAAAAAATCAGTTTCTGCAAAAATATTATGCATTACAGATGTTTTCAACACTGATATCAATGGGAAGGTTTCTTGAGCAGCAAATCAGAATGATTTCTGAAGGATCACGTGATATTGAAGACTTGAGTAATGATGCTGAAAATACAGCTTTGTCAAAACTGGAATAAATTACATTTTAAAGTACATGCATTTCAAGGGCTTGTGGGATTAGATTTTTTTTTTTCGACAATGTAAAAAAATAATAATTGAATATCTCTCTGGGCCACATTGTTGGTGTATTAAACAAATAAACTCTTCAAAAAATCACTAAACTAGACCTTGCCTTAAAGAATGCTTATATCTGACATCATTCATAATCATCAAATACCATTAAATCATTGTCAGCATCACAGGTTAATGCTAGTGTGGAGCGAATACTTCACATCCACCGTGTTCCACCTCATCTCATGCTAATCAGGTGTTATTGAATGTATGTGTGACGTCTAACGCTCCAGAGTGATGAGGATGAACTGCTGCTGAGCTTCACCCTCGAGTTTAATTGACAGGATAACATTTACCTGCACAGGAAGATGACTTGATTTCCATTCAAACTTTTGATCGCCATACACTCACTCACAGTTCATCTACATGTACTAAGAATACACACACAGAAATGTAAAGTGACATAGATAAAGGTGGCATAGGTATCGAATAACTGAATAAACAATGTCATTTTGACTTATTTTTTTTTAATACTATTATAAGTGACTGAATCTTTTTTTTGTTTCCAGACACAAGGCTTCCGTTACCCCCGACCTGCTTCTGTCCCTCCGTCCCCATCAGCTTCCCTCCACTCCACCCCTCACCACAGCGATGAGGAAGATGACGACACCTATGATGAAGAAGAGGAGGCGGAGAGGGACAGGCAGAACATCAAGGCACCATTCACTCTGGGTGCAGAGCCTGAGGGTAAGAGCAATCAACCGCTGGAAAATGGGAATTAAGATCGGCACTGTCCTGCTCCAGTAGTTCAGACTCTAGGACATATTTACACCTCCTGCCCTCTGAGAATGTGCTATATTTGTCTGACTGCAGCTTTTGAATGGATTATTGATCAAGTATCTCCAATTTATGAATGAAAAGATTTCTTAAGGACACAGTGGCATTCAAAAGTCTAAGATGATACTCAGGTTTAATAACCCATTTAAACTTGTGGCTAATGATAACTGATCCACGTGGACTCATTTGAACAAATTCTTGCTGCCATCAAAGCTCGTCAGATTTGACATGAACTTGTGGAGTTCATACAACTCAAATGTACCTGTAATTAAAGCAAAAATAGGACAAACCAAATAGTAAGACAGAAAAATGTTAATTCTTCTGTTTACTTATTAATTGAAATTGCTATAGTGACAATATCATGGAAATACTGTATTAATTAAAACAAAAATAAGAGCATTTTCAGCATTGGTCTCAGATTTTGGAAAGAAATTGGGTACTAAACACATGTTTTTGGTGTTTTAAACTAAATTTGGCATATTAGTGCCACATGAGGTATAATAATTTGTGCAAATGTAGAAAAAAGAAAAAAAAAAAACTTTTATATACATATCAATGATTAGCGGCGTTCAATCACATAAGGTGCAAATATGTATCCCATCCATATTTTATTAAAAAGTCTTACTCACGGTAGTGGTTACCAGTGCAAATTCAGTTTAATTCATTGAGAAAATGTTCACACATTCGTAAATATGTATTTTACAGACCAGTCAATTCACATGTTGATTTAACATGAGAAAATGAAAAGGACAAAACAAATCTGTACAGTTAATTTTAAAGTACACATAATTTCGATCATCATAAATAGTCTCTTTTCCAAGATGATATGTCTTGAAGAAACAACCTAATATTTTGCCGGAAAGAAATAAAGAAATAAAAACAATAAAAAACCTTACTATCAGTGGTTATTTCACAGATCAGTCCAAACAATCTGGAGAAACACAGAACTCTACATTACTCAAATCTGACTGTAATAGTGTTGAACAGTGAGTGGTGAACCTTCAGAGCTGTCAAACACAGGCAGCGCTGTAGCGGAGGATGAACTTGAAAACATTAAATTCCCACATGGCTCACAAAACTGGAAGCATTCAGATGAAAGAGTGAGTTGTTGGCGGTCTTTGAGCTGGTTTCAGTAAGGCTCACCCTCGTCTCTGGCTTGCTGGAGAACATTTAAGAGAAATGCAGCCGCTTTAGAGATGCTCAGGTTCTCTGTGTTTTGGCTTTGTGACTCTGTGGAGTACGACAGTTCACATATTAATAGTAAGATTTATTTACAAGCTTACAAGCAGTGTTACACATGCAATGCAATATTAACACTGTAATATCTCAGCAAGCATTACTAATGGTCAAGACAACAAAAGTCACAAACTGTGAGGTTTTTAATAAATTCATACCCAAGCGTATTGTGTCATACAAGTCCCCTTCATTTCGGTCTTCTGACACAAAGCGGCGTCCCTCTATTATAATAAACAATGAAAAACTAACTCGTTCAAAATCGCACGGAACAAAAGTAAATGTATATGCAGTTTTAGACACAAATATGGTTGAAAAATAGCAGGAACATACGTGTGCCCTTCAGATATAACATGGCTTGGGGCGTCCAATTCCGACGCTGAAAACTGCCCTTTAATATATATAGAGATAGATAGAGATTACTTGCATTGTTTTATGTAGAGCATAATAAAAATATAATAAAAAATCTATAAATAATAAAATTGCAAATAATCAGTTTTACAATTAAAAAAAATATATTTTCATGTAGAATATTTTAAAAACAATAATTAAAAATAATGTTATATTTTAATGTTTAATATATAATATACATAAAAACTAAACATCTATTAAATAAAACAATAATTACATTATTCACTAATAATTGAATAGTTTAAATTAAAATAATACATGTTTAAATAAATAATATTAGATGATACCATGGGCGCACTCCAGGAATGGGACACAAATGTTGCCAGAAGCAACAGCGCAAGTGCGTAAGCCGCAAGAGTCCTTAAATCCTGAAAGGGTGAATTTGTGTTAAAATATATAACTTCCCATGTGCAAGAACATTGCAGTCAGCCTTTTGTAACTCTGTAAATTTCTCTACAATGTTCATTACATTATGCACAAACATTCCTAAACACATAAAAATTCCTGGTAGCTTCTTTATTTACATTTTTTATTCTGTCTAGTTACAAGTGAATTGGTAAAAGTGCACGAGACAAACATAAGCATGAATATGGACTTACTTTCATAGTGTCAGACGTTGTCTTCTGCTGCTGAGTCTCAGAGGCGAGATCAAAAGTGAAGAGTGTGAAGTCTGTTCTTGATATTTATAATCATCAGGGTGGGGGAACTTTGAATGAATTAGTCTTCAGCTATAGGTCAAGTCCCATTGATTCACAACAGGGCCGGACCACGAACCTTTCAGAGCGATTAGTTACCCCTTCCTTTAAAACTAATCAGGCTACTTTACTGCTATGACGTTTGAAGACGCTCGCAGGGCTGGCTACACTTACATCTGTAAGCTGGGATGCTTTTTAGAGCTGCTGAAGAGAAATTTCCATTCGTGTGCACTTTTAATAGCTAACTAATGAAAAGAAGAGGGCGGAAAGTATTGATATGTTTACACCTTCAGCAATGAAGCGTCTCAAATACACCAGCTAATCGTTTTTTATGAATGAACAGTTAGCGGCTGATGGGGTTTCCCTGCTGTCACTACATATATAAATATCTGCTGGGCTCTGCCGTCAAATTACTGGCAATTTATGTCTCTTCTAGAAGGGAGTAATAATGGATAAGAAGCATACACCTTAAATGCGTATGGTCTCGGAAATAGATTACAAAACAAGTACAAAACTAGACCGAAGAAAACAAGTTTGTCTCATTCCTCAATATACTTGAGGCACCGTTTATCATTCTTTAGGTCGCAAGAGAAAAAATATATTATTATTAATAAAGAAAAATAAATATGACCAATAATTGAATCAACAAAAACCAAAAATAAAATAATAATAATCATAACATTTATATATATAATGTATTTTATATAAAATAATTATTTTTCATGCTGTCAAACGATTAATCGCATCCAAAATAAAAGTTTTTGTTTACATTACATGTGTGTACGGTTCATTTATTATGTATATTTAAATACACACATAAAGTATATATTTTGAAAAAATTTACAAGTATATACATTTATATTTTGTTATAAATATTTCACATATAAAAGATTTTCTTAAATGTATACATGCATGTGTTTGTATTTATTTATACATAATAAAAAATACACCGTACACACACACACATTATGTAATCAAAAAATTATTTTGGATATGATTAATCGCAATTATATATATGATTTATTTATTATCATTAATAACAATTGTTTTTTATTACAATTTAATATTAATAATAATGTATTCATATATCAAATTATTTTAGAATATTAATATTACAACCATATTGATTTTATTATTAACAAAACATTTTAAAGCCCCTTTTGAGGAACCCCAAATGGTGTCTCAATACCTACATAATAAAGCAATAAGAATAAGAATATAGACACTGACCTCATTTCAAGTTTTTCAGTTTTTATTTACAAACGTTTATGGCAGCTGAACCATCCTGAAATCCCATTTTTGAAGACAGAGAGAAAAAAAATAGTTTTATTTTATAATACTAATAATAACATCTCCATATGTCAGTCTGATTAGTAATAGTTTAATTTTAAAATAAAGTGTAAATATCACACAGATTCAGCAGGTGTGATAGAAAAAAAAGAGAAGAAATTAGTCATCCAGCTCTCCTCCCTCTTTAAAACACAATTACAGACACCAGCATGTAACAAGGCCATTATTGTAACAGAAAACAGACTTCCAGAAGTGAAACAAACCTTCCTCACGGAAGGATCTCCAGGAACTTCTTGATCAAGTTTGTGTTTATAAATGAGGGCACAGTGGTTCAGGGATGCAGCGATGCTGTGACGCAGCTTTGCTTTGGCCAGCCGCCGAAGGAGTGGCTTGTTTCCCGCACTATTTCACTGACGCAAATATCACTCAGACGTCCTTACAATGGAAACACTTCTGAATATAAAGCTTCGGTAATACGACCTCTATACTCATCATGGCTGTTTGAAGGTAAAGCTTTAGAAGATCCATCATAAATAAGTGGTAAAAAAAGAGTCTGTTAAACCATGCTGTTGCTTTCACTCATTTTGTCCACATACTGGAGAAACAAAAAGAGGTATGGAAGGGTTAGGACACTTAAAAAAAGAAACCTCATATACATATACATTAATAATATACATTCCTATTCATGACATGTTTATCAGTTAAAATACCAGATAAAGGACAGCATGATTCATGCTCACATGCAGAACAGAATTAGCAGTGACTGACCAAGATGACTGACTGTCCGCTCAGCCTTAGGAAGGCATTAAAAGAACAACAAACAGATGTTGAAAGACACTCGCAAGACAGGTGCCCAAAAAAAAGCCTAGTGTTTATCTAAATGTGTGTTAGCCACTATTTGAGTGGTATCCTCAGTCTGGTTTATGTAGTTGATACCATTAAGTCAGTAAGGTTTTTCAATGATTTCGAAATTAGTCTCATATGCTCACCAAGGCAGCATTTATTTGACCAAAATACAGTAAAACAGTAATACCTTGAAAGGTTATTACAGTTTAAAATAGGCATTTTCTTTTTTAAATGCATTATAAAAGAGAAGTTATTTCTGTGAAATTTCCAGTGTCACATGATCCTTCAGAAATCATTTTTAATATGCTTTTAATATGCTGCTAAAGAAACTTTACTACTTCTTATTGTTACCAATACTTACGACAGTGCTGCTAAATATTTCTCACAAAAAAAATATTACCTTTGACATGATTTCAGGATATTGTAATATTAGAAATGTTGATTAATGCATTCTTGCTGAAAAAAAACAACAATATTTCTTAAAAAAAAAAAAAAAACTTTCAAACAATAATATATGTAAATTAAGATATCCAGTTGTGTTCTTTTAAGAATATAATTCTCTTGTACCAATTTGGTATTATTTTTTTAAACTAAGGAAAAATATCCCTTCATCACAAAGCCCTTAATATTGGAATATTTGAATATACGTGTACAAAAACATAACTAGTTCTCAAAGATGTCCCTTTTGACTTGTGTTACATTTTAGTGCAAAAGCATGTTAGTCTCACAGCTGCTAAAGCAATAGGACTGTGTCCTAACCAGACGTGACATCATACGTTTCTACTGAGAAGCAGTTTATCTAGTCACACTGATGAACACATTCAATTAGAATATGCTTGGATAATGGTTTGGTAGCTCATTTCATGTTTGTTATTTGTCATTTATTGCATAACGTCTGGTTAGAACGTGTTAAATTCACTGCAATCTGAGAGGATCCATGTATGGAAATAAAAACAAGAGAGGGAGAAAAGATCACCTCACACTCTCCTCTAAATCAAACTTACCCCACTAATAAAGGGAAGATTCAGCAAGTATCCCAGCACAGGAATTCTCCTGATGAAGCCTGCGACCACTGGAAAGAATCCCCTACACGTGAAGAGAAGGCATTAGAGTGCAGAAATAGACTGATATTAGGAATTACTGGGATCATTTTGAGATTATTGATCCGAAATGTAAAAAAAAAAAAAATAATTTATTTATCTATCAACAAGACTTTAAGAATAGTGTACATTTTATTTTGTAAGTGATAGAATCATTTTACTTATTACTGTGTAAAATAAGTGTTCGTTTAATTTTCACTTTTTCACTCATAAAATGTTTGGTTTATCTGTATCAGTGTAGATAATATCTATATCCAGCTTCAGACAATCTGTATTGTACCACTAGTTATGTAGCTGCATAGTTTGCCTAGTTAAGAGCTTCCTACTTCTTTAAAAACAAAATACCTGAATAATAGAAAGAAGCCATAAAACTCTAGAATCACTCCAAGGATGGGCCACCCGATCAGCACTACAAAGACGCCTCCTAGGAAGAAGCTGGTGGCTTTCATTTTGTGCTTCTGAAAGAAGAACTTGAACGTCCTCTCCAGCCCGATTACAAACGCCAGGCCGACAACAAAAAGGATCTGAGACAAATGAAGACAAAGAGGTAAGAGATAGGAACTGCCTTTGGGTCGAGGGATGTGTGCTTATTGTGTCTATATGCACTCATAATATATAATGATAACAAATTATGGTATAAAAGTGTTCTATTTTAGCTATTATGAGATAATGAGCATAATGAAGAATATGACGGAAAACATAGAAATAAGTATCAAAACAATACTATTCACAACAAAGTTAAACTGCTCAGAAACTAGCACAAACATGCATTAATATATATATATATATATATATATATATATATATATATAAATAAATAAATAACTTAGACTTTTTTATATATACTGTAATTACTCTGATATGAAATTCATAACATATACACTGTTTATATTCGTTTCTGATTAGTATAATTAAATTATCATATAGTTATAGATATGTAAGGTATAACCAAAATAAATTATTAAAATAAATCAAAGACAGCATGGGAACACTTACATTTCCTATGGCAAGGAGAGCTTTATCGAAAAACAGGATCATCCCAAAAAACAGAAAAAATACACCAAATCCTGTTAGCCCCATTCCAATTTCTGTAAAGAGACGGAAAGATTATGATGATCATATGCATAAAGCTGTGTTTATAGGACTGTTCTGTCTTCATGCAATCAGTCTGGTGCAGTTCACCATCCACATTAAAAAAGGCTTTCAAGCTATAACGTTTATTTTGTCTGTTTCTTGTCATGTCATTCACTGCTCATGACTTTTACATTAGACTTAATACTGGTGGAGTGACATCTGTACACAGCTGCATGAATCCACACACACACATAAATACTCAAGACAGGCGATATAATAAAGACAACGGGCTTTACAGATGAAAGCACTACCGCTAGACATTGTGTGAGGAAGAGCTGTCAGTCAGACAGGTTGTGTTAATCTTACTCTGGGAGTCGGTGAGGGAAATCATCTTGGCTTGTCTCGCTCAGCAGCTGTCACAGGAGCGGCCACGCGTACCGGAAACACTCACTTCGACTTCCGGGAAAACTTTACCAACCTAATGCATCTCGTGTTAATGTTTTTTGTTTTTTTTGAACAATTGCTATTTTGAACAATTAGTACGCAAAAAAAAAAAAAAAAAAAAAAAAAAAACCTAAATCATTTTAAGACATGTAATGTGTTTTTGCGTGCCTAGTGATGACATGGTAAAAGTGATTAGTAAATATGGGACTATATTTAAATAAACATTTACTGTAATATGTCGTAGTGTACACACACAATTTTAACCATAATAACCTTGATAAATGTACATAGAAACGTAGATGGAACACTAATACTGAGAAAGTTGTTTACTTCCGTGTCCACCGCGCCATCTTCCGGTCAATGTTTACAACAGCACTTCGTTCACGCTGATCTACCTGGAGAGGTTTTTAAAGAGCTACAACATTTTCACGGGTCTTTGTGTAATTCGTGTCATTTGTACCGTTCTTTGATCTTTTTTGTCTGATGTATACTTCCATATAAGAATGGTAAGTTGACGTTTTGGGCATTTTCCATGAACAATGTATCAGTTGGTGTCACATTATTTTAAGCATCATGCCAACCCCTCGAATCTCTGGTATATTTTAGACAAATTATTATCCACCAATGAATTTTCATAGCATGAAAAGAGTACTTTTAATTTGAGTGTTGTACTTCTAACTAAATTTAATGAACAAAAACTTAATGTGTAGAACGTTATTTGACACTTCTAAGCGTGACATTTAATTAATAAATATTACTAGAAAATAACATAGAATAACAATATAGGCAGCCAACAACTTAAAGCAAGCATTTTATTAGTATAATCTCAGAACTTTATCAAACAATATTAAGAAAGCTTTATAAAACAGAGTATTTTTTATTTTTTTTTATATCTGATTATTACGTGCAGCTTCTATCTGCACTGCAAATATTTTTTTCTCAATAAATACAGAGAATCCAAGAACTGGGTTACACTGCAAGCTGTTTCTGACAACAACAAAAACAAGTTTTTAAAATATATTAATGAATCAATTACCATTATTTAGAAGAGAGAGTGAGAGAGAGAATACAATGTAAAATGCAGAACACATTAAGTTTCAAAGCAATGTTGATTTTGAGGCACTATTTGACACTAGGAATATACTGCACCTTGAGGGCTCTTTTGTTTCTACTTTAACACATACATATTATATTCTTGTTCGTAAATATCCCTCGAAGTTTAATTAACAATTTGCCATATTTCCACACGTGCTTGTGTCCATTATTCTGGGGGTTTCTTCTTGGCCTCAACGTCCTTCTTAAAGGCCTCGATTTTCTTTGAAATATTGGGTACCTTGAAAAAGTTACAAACAAATCAATCATATCAGACAATGATCACTAAACAATGGAGCCGTTCTCTATTTTAAGACTAATGCCATTCAGTCTTATTAGAATTCGTTTATTGTGAGATTTTAGACAGACACATAGTTAATATGTGAATAAATGTTGTTTTTATAACCTCGTAATTCTGTGCCAGATACATGCCAACCACGTTCCCCAGAGTGAAGCCAAGCTGGAAGAACAAAAGATGCTCAAAGATCAGCAAAAATCAAATCACATAGAGATACATTCTCCTATAATATAAACAATCCGGCTGTAAACGTGTAAATTTAGCTCAAATTAAGGCCTTTGATTAGTTAGTTAACGTACTTTGATATTAGGTGCTGCAATGTGAATAAGCAAGCGAATAAACACACGTTTACAATCTTACTAACAGATGTAAGTACTTACTATGAATTGCATCATGATTAAAGCTTTGAAATGGTGAAAAGAAACTAAATAACGATGACACTGGTCCTGAAATGTAGTATGGTTTATCGTTTGACACGGTTAGCCTTCAACTAGCTTCATTTGTCATCAGGGTGACATCAACACACCGGAAGTAGTATTCTTGCAAAATAAGAGTCTTAATTATGACTTAAAGAGTTTCATTGCACTACACCAAGTTATAGTCCAAATTGTGATTTAACTATAATATAATTTTCCCCACTTCCATTAAAATGTTAATTGATTTAAAAAAAAAAAAAAAAAAATATATATATATATATATATATATATATATATATAATTTTTTATGTAACAAAAGAATATTTAAACGCTGTCAGGTGAATGCAGACACAAGTTTAGAAGAATTATGAACTAGTTTCCACACGTTCTTTTATTTATAATTTTTTTTTAGTGCTTGTCACACTACATATATTATATTGAAAACAAACAATACATATATTGCAAAACTGTTCAACTGAAGGTCTGTCATGTTAAAACAATGGCTTTCCACACAAAGATGTCATTAATTCACTCGTCACAATGGCAAAAATCGTGTGTTTATGTGTGTGTCACCAGCCAAACAAGGGTCTTGATCTATCCGGTTAGGTAATAGTTAAAACAATTAACATAACTAAACACAAGAGCACAAACATTATATAAGAGGATCACCTTACATTTCAAATATAACGGTAATAAAACAAACATGCCTGTAACTAAAGCACAATGATACAAACAGCATACAAAACTAACCCAAACGTTGATGTGTAAATGATAAAAAAGGACAAGAAATGATCATGCAGTCTTCACTGTATAAATTAACACTATCAGGACCACATTTTTTAAAATGAATTTAACAATATCATTAAATTGTATTTTCCCAGAGTTCTTTAGATATCTCTGTATATCTCTGACTCTTTATAATAAGTTTCTTCCATTTCAAATTATGTAGAATAAGAAATTTTAGACCATTTTTTTCCCCAAGTATAAACATAGTTAATATTTGTAATACAATACTTTCCAAATAATGTGTAGCAAACACGAAGTATAATTTCACTTTGTCGATGATGGATTTCAATATGCTCCAATAAACATTTCTTATGGTCTAGAAAATAGGCATGGGAAACAACATGGGTACCTTTAAATGGAAATATTTCATTTTATAATCAGTATATTCTCAATAGTCTCTGTAATTGATCTGTGTAAATATATTAGCCTATTTTAGCTTCGTTTAAAACAATCTGTAAATATAGAAAAGTTTCTGCCTTGCACCTAAACATGGTCAATATACTGTACATAATGACTGCTTTTCTATTGCAGTAACACTGTCAAGTGAAAACCACAGTTAGGGCGATGCTAAAAATATAACTTGGCAAGGAACATAGTCTCTTTGTAACATAATAAACAGCACAACCCCCCACCCCTACCCCCAAATCCGTAATTTCCCATTTTAATCACCATAGCACATTGTTGTTCTTCAGTCTTCTTCATACTGCAAGTGATTCCCTTAAATGAAGCATCATATAATTCAATTGGAAACACATGAGTGAAATGTCTGGTGATGATAACGAATCAAGTTAACGATGCATCCTGATTTATTTGGACTCCAGTGGGCTGCTGGGTTGCCCCTGTATGATCCCATTCTGCAGAGTTGGTGCTTGCATGTCGATGAAAAGTAGATTCTTCAGGATGCTCACGTAGAAAGGACCGTAAACCTTTTTGTTGAAGTTGACGAGGTTGACAAAACTGACCCCAAGCCCCATGAGCTCCGGCTGAATCAGACCCAAGCCTGGTGGTACGGGAGGGGGCTTCCTGTGAGAGTTGGTAGAGGCGAGGACCACCCTAAAGTACTGCTGTACCCTTCCCTCTGAGGGACAGAAAAGGCATATTAAAACACGATGCAGGCTTTAAGGCAATATTACAAGTTCAGCTCTGACGGCATTTGTTGTTGATTTTAATTATGTTAGTATGTTTAGATGTTTTTACTGGTAAACAAGACAAAGTATAAGAAAATTATTTTTTTACTATGTCACAAGTGCTGTTGATTGGAATTATATATCGAGTATTCCTTTACATTTTTCCCTTACCAACAAGTGTGCGTATTGGGTTGTTTTCCTGGGTGATGTCACAGATCTGCCCCTTTAAAGTTTCCTGCAGTTCACCCGGAAGAGCTGGGAAGTTTCTTTCAGCCAGAGACTTGTTCATCTCACAGCAGATCTGAGCACTGACGTTTCCAAGAGCTTCAGTGAGATTAAAGCCTCTGTAAGCCAAACAGGGGAGGAAAAAAGCCAACAGGCAAGATCTTTTAAATTGAGACATTCATAATAGTCTTTATGTAGACGTGTGTGTTTGACCTGTGCATGTGTTTGCCTGAGCAGAGTTTAGGGGAAGGACGGGGATCAGACATACGTGCTATGCATGCCCTCCAGCAGCACTGCTGTCATCTTCTTAAGTCTCTCGACAAGATCTGGCAGGCCTGACACGGCCCCTCCTATTGAGCTGCAGACTATCAGCAGAACAGACGCCACCGCTTGATAGAGCTGAAGAGACCGCTGCATCTCCTGCAACCTCACTTCATCCGTCATCACGGTCTGCAAGCGTTAGATCATAAAGCACTCTTTAAAGATGCATTTTGAATTTGTGATCAGTGCTCAGTATGATTGATAATAACTGTGTTTGTTCTCCAACCTCAGGCAGTGGGCCCTTGCACTCGTCCCAGGTCAGCAGTCTGATGTAGGCTGTATTTAGCACCAGCGTGGGGCCTGGTAAGGGTTTGGCGCTCTGCCCAGAATGGCTGCTCTTGTCTGCTGGTGGCATGACTCGAGTGGCCTGCTCTATTGAAGATTTGATCCACTCAGTTGTATGGTCCAAAGCACCTAGGTAAATTAAAATGATGTTAAAGGTTGCCCAGGTGTGCAAAGGAGTCCAGCTACTTTTGGATGAACTATCCCTTTAAATGGGATAGTTTAAATAGTTAATTTAAATAGTTCATACTATAACTATATATAATAATAATAATATAATAGTCATTAATTATAGTTAAACATATTAATAATAAGAATTATAATAATTGTTAAACTAATAATAGTTTGAATAATTTCAATAGTTTTTACAAGTTGATCTAAACCTTAAGTTATTCTATAGAGATATATTTTTTTAATTCTCAGTGTTTTTTTTAAAATATTTTTACCCATACAATAAAAGTCAATGGTGTCCAGTTTTGTTGTGGACCCCATTGACTTTCACTGTACAGACAAAAATAGTCAAAACATCTTTAAAGCATATTTTGTGTTTCACAGGAAAAAGAAGGCCAAATGGTTCTGGAATGACAAAAGCTTGATCAATACTGAAAAAATGTTAGTTTATTTTGTGAAAATGGTTGGTCCTTTTTTTATTTTAAATGATGTGATTTGACTTACTGGGAGTTCTTTCCAGAATGCTCTGGAATTTGGCTCTCTCATACTCTACCGACTGCCTCTGAAGCTCTGGCCTGAGGCTCTGGATGGTAAAATTCACCATGTCCATTTTCATCAGGTCCAGCACCCGGAAGATTTCCCTGTTTTGACACAGACGATCATTTAAAAGTCAGTTACTTTGCCTCAGGTGAATGTTTACATGGAAGATGGCTGTTAGTGAAGACAACATCATTACTGATTTGTACCCCATATCCCCCTTAGTTACTTAGTTACTATTAAAACGTGATTAATTATTAATTCACAACACATGCTTATGTACAAAACATCTATATCTTCTAATATAATTTAATCGATTTATAAATATATAAAAAATAATGTACTTTTGCTACTAAGATAACAAAACTAAAACTGAAATAAAAACTATGTGTGTCTAATATATATACATATTAAATTAAATTTAAATTAAATTAAATTAAATTTATGCATTTATCAGACGATTTTATCCAAAGCGACTTATAGTGCATTCAGGCTATATACATATATATATATATATGTGTATATATACACATATATACACATATATACACACACACACACATTTTAACTATATATAGATAAAATCCAAAACTTCTAAAAGTGAACAAACAAACTCATTAAAATAAAATCAAAAAATTTATTGAAATAAAAACAATAAAGCAATAAAATAAAACTATAAATAAATAAATACTCATTCACATTAACACAAAATAAAATAGTATATCAATGATAATATAATGCCCCCCAAAAAATTTGTTTTTTGCATATGTGTGGTTTCAGTTGCTATTAAATGTTTTCTTCTTCATAAATTAAGAACAAATTTTAGTATAAAAGAAATTGTACTTACCTGTACACAGATTTCGTGCACAAATTTCAATGAGAACGGGATGTACTATTTTTGTGAATTATTACACCAGCCAGTGAGCTCTGAAGTAAAACTGACCTAGTTCTACAAAGCTATACAAGAAGACACCTTTATAACATACTTGAAGAGTGTCACTAAGTCGCCCGAGTTCTCCTTGAGCTTCTTGATCTCATCGTCTCGGACCGGTGCACAGAACTTGCCCATAGTATTGATGATATAAGACATAAGGCCCTGGATATCAACCGCATTGTTATCAGCCTGCTGGCGGATCAGGTCCATGTCCAGAACCTCCATGATCTGAGTACGCAAGCGATTGGCCCCGGGGTTCAGGAAGGACAGCAGGGTCTTTTTGGTGATTGAACAAAAATGATTAAGTAGTCATTTGCCATCAGAGTGCTTTTCATCACTGTATCAAAGTAAATGTGTAACTTACATCTCTGATCTCTTCCAGAAGTTTGATGGCGTAATCATACTCAGGAGGGTCATCATTCAGCTCGGTTTCAAGACAGTCCCAGAAGGCCTTGTGCACCATATCTTTAACTCTCTTCTCCAGGCTTTAAGAAAAAAAAAGGTTTGGATTCAATTGTTCATTGAGTCTGTGTGTGTGTGTGTTTATATATATATATATATATATATATATATATATATATATATATATATATATATATATATATATATATATATATATATATATGCCAAATTGAATGCAAAATGCATAAAAATATTGACTATACATCAATATGTTTATGACTATTGGCCAAACAACATATTGTATAATTCTGTGTATGTTTTCATAATCATCACCCCTAACCTGTTCTTGACCCATGTGTATAATTATGAACAGTTACCAAGCAACTGAACATCAAGAGGGGCCCAGATCTGGAGATGGTAAATGGTAATTATATAATAACAGTTTAGTACCTATTTTGGGGTAGATCCGGAGGCTCTAGGTGGAAGTTCCGGTTGACAATGATCTCATGAGCCAGGCTCAGATTAGAAAGGTCCCGAGCTGAGGTCATGACGTCATCAAGCGTTAGGGTTTTTGGTGGGCTGCCTGAAGACACAGTGGCAATAGAGGTTAAAGTATTTTTGTTAACTGAAAAACCTAAACCAAACTAAAATTTAAATATTAGAAAAACAAAAAAAAATGTGTTGTGCAGACACACTGCATTAAAATAAGTTGAAGTGCTAAATTGCTAAAACTGAAATAAAAATGTATTAAAGCTAAATAATCAGTAAAATTAAAACAAAAGACAAAAGCACACAAATTTACTAAAACTAAAATACAAATATAAAACTGTATTGAACTGTTGATAAATACTACAGTTGTACATAAATACTACTAAAATAGCACTAGTTTAAATACAATATCATTATTATATAAATGCAAAACTATTCCTGAGATGAATCTACTGAAAATAAATATACACAAATACTTCTTTGCCATTTGAATGGTAGAAGGACACATACAAGAAGGAGAGTTGTGTTTGCTGGACGAATCGCTGGTGAAGCTCTGGCGAGAACAGTCCACATCGCTAGACGAGGTCAAACTGTCGCATCTTTCCGATGACTCGGTGTCACTGTTCTTGTCCTCGCTGGCCACCGTAGAGGTAGAGGTGGGACGTTCATCGTTCAGGGGCATCGTGAGGGGCTGCTGCAAATTATGTAAAAAGGTACTGAGAAAGATTTCATGGCTAAGATCAAGTCTTTTTTTTCTCGAGACAAACTTGACGTTTTTTTTTTTTTTGTGGAAATGGTGCAATGACTTCTATGACAATAGGATAAAGTCAGAGGATATAAAGCTTCGTTGAAATAACAAAGAAAAGTGACTTGCAAAGGCGAGGGAAAATAAATGGGCGACAAAAGATCTCAGTGGTATTCATGTGGCCCACAAAGAGACATTGTATTTTAAATGTGATTCAGACGTTGACCGCTGCTGTCTCTTGGGTGACAGATAACGCCGGATAGCTGTGTGATCTTTAAAAGCAAACCTATCTCGTTACACCCCTTTGCTTTTATAGGCTTCACTACACACCTGTTCCCTAATGTAACAGGGTAACTGCTTGTCTTTTAAGGAAGTTGAGTCTGCCTCAGTAACAAAAAGTCAACAATGACCTTCATTAATTAATAAAAATACATTCACATCCTAAGACATTAATCCTATTTATTATTCTTAATTAGTAATGTTGTAATTATAGGTTTATCTGTTGCTTATATGGATTAATGTGCATTAATCTGTTACAATAGAAATACCTAATTTTTCTCCCAGTGGTACTGTAAAACAACAAGAATTTGAAATTGCATTGATTCTCTGCTAATTCTGAGAGTTAAAGGAATAGTTAAACTGAAAATGTTAGTTCTACCATCATTTCCTCATGTCGTTCCAAACCTGTATGAGTTTCATACTTCTGTGGAACACAATCTGAGACACTGTTTACTTTGATTTTATAAGGGAAAATGATTTAAAGTCTCCTTTTGTGTTCCACTGAAGAAAAGATAAGTCATTCTGGTTTGGGAAAACATGAGGCTATATAAGATATAAATATCAGATGAAAAACTCTTGAAAAGAAGAAGAAGAAAAAAATCAGAATATGTTGACATCTTACAACTAAAACTAAAGTTAATATATAATAAAGTAAAATAATTTACTTTACTTTATATAATTAAAAATGTTAAAAGAAAATAATAGAAAAGGCAAAAGCACATATGAACACTGCTAAAACTTAAACTAAAATGGAAACAGACCATTTAAAAACAAAAGGTTATCCGCACTGTTAATAAATATTATAATAATATAAAATAGAATAATTTAATAGTATAAAACTAGTTAAAAAAAACATGTTTCAGTATAAATGAATCATAATAAATGATCATTTTTGGGCGAATAATCTTTTTTTGTCCCTTTGAGATAATTTGACATATGGTGACATAACATGTTCTAGCTCTTCCATTCTTGTTACTCCCAAAAGAGAGTATCTATTTTGAGCATGGGGGAAAAGCACTGCGACCTCTTCTCCTATTAGACCAGTTCAGTAGTTTAGTAGTTGAGGTAACAGAAAGCCATGCAATGCACATCCTCAGTAAGGTTTAAATTAGGAGAGACCGATGAGGAGAGCAACACTGGCACAGTTCACAGCTCGTTCTGCTCTGGGCCCATAAATGAGGTGCTGGAACACACATACACACACACACACACACAAAAACACACAGTGCTCTGAACACGTGACTTATCTTGAGCTCACAAACAACGACCAAACTGTCAAAGCAGAAGAGCAGCCGAACTGGACTTTCCAGATCATGCAAACCCCAACCCATTTAAAGCTTAGCAACATAGAATCAGTAAGCAGTCGCTTTATGGTCTGTATGTGAAATCAATATTAAATAGATTGAGAAGTTTGTAGACAAACAACGAGTTGGCTTGAAAAAACCTAGCCAAAAAGTTTTAAAAGCTTGCAATTTGAATGTTTTCAAGGCAATACAGTCCATCAGAAAAACAGATGGGGTGGTTGCTAGGGTGTTTCTAGCATGACTAGCATGTTGCTTACATGTCTTTAACATGACTAGCATGTTTCTAGCATGTTGCTACCAAGATTAAGAAATTATTAACATGTTTCTAGCACATTAAGAATGTTGTTAACTTGATTAACATGTTGGTAACATGATTAGCATGTTACTAGCACATTGCTAGCATGATTAGCTCGTTATTAGCATGTTTCTAGTATGGTTAACAAATTATTAGCATGTTTGTTGCAGGATTAGCATTTTACTAGCATATTTCTAGCATGATTAGCATGTTACTAGCACATTGCTTGCATGATTAACTTGTTATTAGATGTTTTAGATGCATTAGATGTTTCTAGCACGGCTTATATTTTTAAAACATGGTTAACATGTTATTAACATATTTGTTGCAGGATTAGCATGTTACTGGCATGTTTATAGCATGATTAACATGTTGTTAGTATAATTAGCATTGTTATTAACATGTTTGTTGCAGGATTAACATGTTACTAGCATGTTTATAGCATGATTAACGTGTTGTTCTCATAATTAGCATGTTATTAGCATGTTTCTTGCAGGATTAACATGTTACTATCAAGTTTATAGCAGGATTAACATGTTACTAGCAAGTTTATAGCATGATTAACATGTTGTTAGTATAATTAGCATGTTATTAGCATGTTTGTTGCAGGATTAACATGTTACTAGCATGTTTATAGCATGATTAACATGTTGTTACCATGTAATTAGCATGTTTATTGCAGGATTAGCACATTAATAGCATGTTTATAGCATGATTAGCATGTTGGTAGCATAATTAGCATGTTAATAGCATGATTAACACGTTAGTATAATTAGCATGTTATTAACATGTTTGTTGCAGGATTAACATGTTACTAGCATGTTTATAGCATGATTAACATGTTGTTCTCATAATTAACATGTTATTAGCATGTTTCTTGCAGGATTTAACATGTTACTAGCATGTTTATAGCATGATTAGCATGTTGTTAGTATAATTAGCATGTTATTAGCATGTTTGTTGCAGGATTAACATGTTGTTATCATGTTATTAGCATGTTTATTGCAGGATTAGCACATTAATAGCATGTTTATAGCATGATTAGCATGTTGTTAGCAAGATTAGCAAGTTATTAACA